>NC_072777.1:1686598-2027211 GCF_022539595.1 Amphiprion ocellaris | reverse complement strand
GACTTAGAAAATTTCAGCCCTCAGAGTGTCTGAAGGTTCAAACTAACAGAGAACTGCTCAGGAACTCAGAAGATATCAGTCCTTGGACTGTCTGAAAGTTCAATCCAACAGAGATCTACTGTGGGACTTAGAAAATTTCAGCCCTCAGACTGTGTGAAAGCTCAGGTCCTGAGGACTCGGGAGGTGTGGAGACTTTGGAAAGTCTTGGAACTGAGGGTTCAACCCTCCAGCACAAAGGCTGAAGCCCAACCTCCTGAGAAAAACGGTCGAGTCGAGACTCGAGTTAAAAAAAAAACTCGAAAACGACAAAAAATAGATGATAAATGCGCAAAAAAAAGAAGAATTAGTATCTGAGCAAGTAGCTCAGGGGGATAAGAGGATAGACTCCTGAGCGGAGGGTCGCAGGTTCAAGACCCACCACCGGCAATTTTCTTTCTTTGTCTTTGTCAGGATTTTGAGAAAATTTAAGAAGTGTCTGGTCTTGAACCAGCGACCTGCAGCTCCATAGGCAAATCCTTAACTCACTGAGCTACAGATCAGATAAAAAGAAATAAATTCGTCGTCCCTTTGACATCGTAGTTCCTGAAGTCACCACATGGGCGGGACCAAGGCGGAGTCTGGGTGGAGTCAGGGCGGAGAGTAGGCGGGGAGGTGGGTGGCGGCCTCCCCCCTCTACTCCCCCACCTCCCCCTCACCACCCACCACACCTTCCCCCGCCCCACGAGTTCTTCGAGTCTCCACAAGTTCTTCGAGTCTCCACGAGTTCTTCGAGTCTCCACAGGTTTTCCCCAGTTTCTGGAGTTTCCACCAGGTCTGAGGCAGAACAAGTTGTCATGAAGAGGTGTTGAAGTCGGCCAGGATGGACTGACTTTTTACAGCGACTAGAAGGAAGACCACTAGAAGAGCAGGTCTTTAACCACCATCTATAAAATCCATGGAGTCGCTCCAGAGAAATGAAGGGACGTCAACTTTTATCAACCTCCATCCACATGTTCAACTTCATAGCTTTACTTAGACATTTTTAGCACCACAAACCTTTAGTATCACACTTTATTATCATTTATTAGGACTTTAATGGAATCCACCAGCAGATTTACTTTTTGTTGACAATCTTTATTCTTGTCATCGTGGGACTGCAGTATTTAAAACTCTTCCTTCTATTTGACCTCATGTTTATTAGTTTTAGTGGAAAAAGTTAGTTTAATTGTACATTAGTCTCTTAAAAACAAAATGATAAATTGGATTAGTCAAGAGGTTTAAATTTCTTACTTTGTCATATTTTAAATATGACAAAAAAATATAAAAATAAAGCGTCGAGACAATTTAACCTGTAATTGGTGTTATATAAATAAAATTGAATTAAAATTGTATGTATCTTGTAAAGTTGGAGTAATTCAGCCATATATGTTGGAAAACACATTTTCTTTGTACATTGATGTGTTGATTGTTTTCTCCACTAATTCATTTCCTGTTTTGGTTTATAAAATGTCAAACCCAAATATATTCAGTTTACTGTCATAAAAACCAAAAAGATTTACATTCATGATGCAGGAATCAGGCAGTTTTTCACTTTTTATCTTAGTTTAGTCAGAAATATAGTTGATAATGTGTGAATTGTTGCAGCTTGTGAGCCGTAAAAGGTTTTAATCTTTGGGGCCGAGTGTCAGAAAACATTTAGAAACCAACATCAACAAAACACTCAACAAAGATTTGAACATCATTAAAGGGAAATCCAACATTTGCATGACAATGTCTAATTAAAGGACATTTATTTCCAACGTAAATGTGTGATATTCATCCTCTGGAGCTTTCTCTTCACATCGTCTTCCACCTGGACTGGTTTGGTCAGGAGCATGTGCAACAAACATTTGAAAAACTGCACTTTAACATCAATGAATGACACTGAAGTTTAATCTCTACATAAATGAGACTGAGTCTGGATGTGCTGCTCTGTCATTAACTCCTAAGTTTAGGGAAAGTTCAAACAAAAGAGGACAGTTCAGATCAGACTTGAGAATGAGCTTATTTTGAACAAACATCTCAGACTTTCTGAGCTTCAGCACCTCTAGCAAGATATTTTAACAAGCAACTCAAGAGATCCACAAGTTGGAGAGAGTTAGCTTTAGCTGAGCCAAAGAACATGTGGGACGCTAACCTAGCAAACATTTCAGACTTTTCTCTGTGAATTCTGAGAAATAATTTCCTATTTAATGACAGAGCTACACATCTTAACTCAGTCTCATTAAAACAGACTCTAATTCAGTGTCATCCATCCATATTAAAGTGCAGTTACCCAAAATGTTTGTTGCATGAGCTCCAACAAAACCTGTCCAGGTAGAAGGCCACTTTGACAAACAGGAAGTGGACGATTCCAAGCAGATTTATAGAAGGGGGAACCGGACTGTACTAAGTGTGGTCCAGTATAGAGGGGTCTTTTGTGGGTTTTTAAGGCTGCTAATGATTATTAGGGAGACATTTGGAGTAGATATTCATTTGCAGTAAATGAAAGTATTTAAAATCTTGGAGTTAAACTTAGAAGAACACAAACTCTAACAGAAAACTTTGTTGATACGTTTTTGTTTTGTTTACAGATGTTAAGTTAAAGGAGTTTTATTCGTGACGGATAACCAATCAAATCACTCCAGAAGACAGAGCGACCACAGGTAGATAAAGGTTCAGAGCCAAAGTAGCGCCATTTTTAAACTGATTTATTACCTTAAATCGGTTAAAAATAAAATACTGCTAATCAGTAAATCAGTCAGCCCACAATTACTACAATTCTACAATGTATGTCTCTTTCCTTTGACTTATTTGTACAATATACGATGTATATGATGGTGTTTTTTTCATACCAAAGGCTCTACTATGATGTTTTCTAAGAGACATACGATGCTACTCTGTTTATTCTGGCTCTGGGCTGCTGCACTCCTCCTCTGTTGTTTTCTGGATTGTACTCAGCTGCATGCCTTCGTCCATCCGGCCTCCGTTGACTCGTCCCACCTGCCGTCTCTGGAGCTGAAGCTGGATTGGAACAGACCAAAGTACAGTCCAATCACGATGCCAGCTGCCTCTCAAAAGGCTCCTTCATCTGGCAGGTGGCAGCACTTCTTCTGAGGGGAAGCTGAGCTGGTCCAGCAGAACTTTGGAGATGTGTTCCAGTGGTTGGTGGATGTGTGGGGAGATAGAGAGGGACCTTTGAATTGTTCAGAAAGGAAAACAGGGAACCCATTGGTAGTTTTAGTTTAGGCTGCTACTGCGGTGAGTTTTTGGGTTTTAAGAGGTGAACAGGAAGAGTTTTTTTTCCTATTGATTATCTTTTACTTTGTTCCTGGTTGGAATGTCCATCAATGTCAACATGAAGTTCACTGAAACTTTGCCCCCACTAGGTTAGCCTTGCCGTAGCACGCAGCTCAAAGGGGCGTGTCCTATCTCCTTACATTAAACTATGATGTTTTTGTCACATTTTGGACGACACACTAAACTACGACATTTTTGTGACATTTTGGATGACATACTCAAGAAAGGTTTTCTTTGAAAAAAAAATCATCATGAATTTTGGCACAAAAAAAACGCCTTACTATACTATGTCGAAAAAAAATGCGATTTTTCAACATGTTGTAAAAACGTGCCATATGATGAAATAATGTAAAGAAGGACATGAAAAACACTCCAGAAAGGTTTTCTTTGAAAAAAAAATCATCATGAATTTTGGCGCAAAAAAAACGCCATAGTATACAATGTCGAAAAAAATATGCGATTTTTCAACATGTTGTAAAAACGTGCCATATGATGAAATAATGTAAAGAAGGCCATGAAAAACACTCCAGAAAGGTTTTCTTTGAAAAAAAAATCATCATGAATTTTGGCGCAAAAAAAACGCCATAGTATACTATGTTGAAAAAAAATAAATGGGATTTTTCAACATGTTGTAAAAACGTGCCATATGATGAAATAATGTAAAGAAGGCCATGAAAAACACTCCAGAAAGGTTTTCTTTGAAAAAAAACTTCTTCATGAATTTTGGCACAAAAAAAACGCCATAGTATACTATGTCGGAAAAAAAATGGGATTTTTCAACATGTTGTAAAAATGTGCCATATGATGAAATAATGTAAAGGAGGCCGTGAAAAACACTCCAGAAAGGTTTTCTTTGAAAAAAAAAATCATCATGAATTTTGGCGCAAAAAAAACGCCATAGTATACAATGTCGAAAAAAATATGCGATTTTTCAACATGTTGTAAAAACGTGCCATATGATGAAATAATGTAAAGGAGGCCGTGAAAAACACTCCAGAAAGGTTTTCTTTGAAAAAAAAATCATCATGAATTTTGGTGTAAAAAAAACGCCATAGTATACTATGTCGGAAAAAAAATGGGATTTTTCAACATGTTGTAAAAACGTGCCATATGATGAAATAATGTAAAGAAGTTCCATGAAAAACACTCCAGAAAGGTTTTCTTTGAAAAAAAACTTCTTCATGAATTTTGGCACAAAAAAAACGCCATAGTATACTATGTCGGAAAAAAAATGGGATTTTTCAACATGTTGTAAAAATGTGCCATATAATGAAATAATGTAAAGAAGGCCGTGAAAAACACTCCAGAAAGGTTTTCTTTGAAGAAAAAATCATCATGAATTTTGGCGCAAAAGTATACTATGTTGAAAAAAAAATGGGATTTTTCCAACATGTTGTTAAAACATGCCATATGATGAAATAATGTAAAGGAGGCCGTGAAAACACTATGGTAAGGTTTTTCTTTGAAAAAAAAATCATCATGAATTTTGGCGCAAAAAAACGCCATAGTATACTATGTTGAAAAAAACGTGATTTTTCAACATGTTGTAAAAATGTGCCATATGATGAAATAATGTAAAGGAGGCCGTGAAAAACTCTCCAGAAAGGTTTTCTTTGAAAAAAAACTTCATCATGAATTTTGGCACAAAAAAAAACGCCATAGTATACTATGTCGAAAAAAAACGGGATTTTTCAACATTTTGTAAAAACGTACCATATGATGAAATAATGTAAAGGAGGCCGTGAAAAACACTCCAGAAAGTTTTTCTTTGAAAAAAAAAAATCATCGTGAATTTTGGTGCAAAAAAAAACGCCATAGTATACTATGTCAAAAAAAAATGCGATTTTTCAACATGTTGTATAAACGTGCCATATGATGAAATAATGTAAAGCAGGCTGGGAAAACACTATGGTAAGGTTTTTCTTTGAAAAAAAAAATCATCATGAATTTTGGCGCAAAAAAACGCCATAGCATACTATGTCGAAAAAAAATGCGATTTTTCAACATGTTGTAAAAACGTGCCATATGATGAAATAATGTAAAAGGGGTCATGAAAAACACTGCAGGAAGAGTTTTTTTCCTATTGATTATCTTTAACTTTGGTCCTGGTTGGAATGCCCATCAATGTCAACATGAAGTTCACTTTTAGTTCTGTTGATTTATTTTTATTTTACTAACACCATTTGCTTTTAACCCCCTCACATGTTGTGTTGTTGTAAACTTACTCTTTCAAATAAATACTCATCTAACCCTCTGGAAACCAGCGTTTGGACTGTTTTTGTATTGCTCCTCACCTACTTCAGACAGCTGGGACGTAATGTTTTGTGGACTAAAGGCTTTTCTATGATGCTTTTAGAGCGACATGCTAAACTATGACATTTGTTGGGCGAAATCCTATGCTATAGGCTTTTTTAATTGACATATTACTATGACGTGTTTTTTGTTGTTTTTTTGTTTTGTTTTTTAGCAACATATTATAAGAATTTGAACAGTTTTAAAAATTACTATACTTTTACTTGTGCAATGAAATATTATTCTGTTTAGGCAAAGGCCATGTTTGATTACATATAGGCTATTAAATAAATGTTTATTAAAAACTAAAAAGCATTAAAAAATAATAACCAACTTAAGCATTTACTGAGTCACTAAAATAGTGTAGAGTCTACGGCCACATCAGCATTATTATAAGCATCCTCTGGTAAATTCACAGCCATATACTGTAGGAAATCTAGCTGATCTCATCATGATGTCCACTTACCATATGGACTTCAGGAGATGATTAGATGATGATAAACTGTGACCTGCTGGTTGGGTTCTCTCTGTTCTCATATTTCCTCCATGTTCGTCTCCTGATGCTGCCTTACTTCAGCCAGTCCATGAGCAACAGAAAACACAGTCTGCCTTGTATCCATTGCCAGGGGTTCCACTCTTCCCACTCCAGTCTGTACATTTGCAAACGTTTTTGCTTCTTTAGACGTGGTGGAGTTTCAGGTGTAGACATTTTTAAAGGTGCGGGTGCAGCAGCGTCTGTAACCTGGCAACCAGAGACAGGACCGGACAGGACGGGACACACAGAGACGTCTGAAGTCTGTCCACTGGACCTGGCATCGGGTCCTCGCTACATGGGTCCTACGAAGAGGAAAATGGCTGCCCTTAATATTTCCTGTTTAATTTTATTCATTATGCAGTTTTGATGAGTGTGTGACAGACGTGTACGGGGCATTAATGAAAATACGGAACAAATTGCGTCCCGTATTGATTCAATACGGGACGCAACAATTAATTGTCAAATAAAGGACGTTTCCGTGTTTTAAGGGACGGATGGCAACCCTAGCCTGTCGCTTTGTGAGCCTAGCTGTGCTGATTTAGCATCTGTGGGGACGATTCGATGTGACACACAGAAAACCTCAAAGCAAAGAATCGCTCGTTGTTTACACGCCTGATTCCACCAACAAAAGGTATATCACACTAATGATATACACAACAGGAGCACTATACGCAAGATGAGGCGGATCATGATTAAAGAAGATCCATCAGCCCACAAATCGCCATTAAACGCAGCCGCTGTTTGTCTGATGTATAAATATATGATGTGTTGCGTGAATCCCGGGGAAATTGTTGTTTTGAGAGGCTCAGATGTACAGGAACCAGTTTGCATGGAGGAAAGCACATTTTGAGGGTTTGGAGTTGGTTTTAGGGTTAGAATGAGGTAAACTCCTGGAACACTACAAAGAGAACAGGGTGGGAAGCTGTGATAAGAGCCGGAGTCGACTTTTATCTGCAGTTAAACACCTCCGTCAATGATGCAACTTCTCTTAAAGTCCTGAGATCATCCAGTTATTGCACAATGAGTGACTCTGATTCTGGGTTTTAAACCATTTTGGACCAATTTTAAGTCATTTTGGACAATTTCTTTTGTCATTTTGGACCACTTTTTGTCATTTTGGACAAGTTTGGGTCATTTTGGACCAATTGTAAGTCATTTTGAACCACTTTTTATCATTTTGGACTTTTTTGGTCATTTTGGACAAATTGTTTTGTCAGTTTGGACAAATTTGAATCATTTTTGGCAAATTTTAAACTCTTTCAGACCAATAAGAGTCATTTTGAATCGCTTTTTAGTCATTTTGAACTATTTTCTGTCATTTTGGATCTTTTTTTGTCATTTTGAACAAGCTTGCATTGTTTTTGACCAATTTTCATGTCATTTTGGATAGGTTTTTAGTAATTTTGTACACATTTTTAATCATTTTGGAAAGATTTTGAGTCATTTTGGTTTGAAACCACAGAACAGTCTTTAAGTCCATCCGTCAGCACATTACTGCAGCATCACTTCCACCCAGCCTTCTCTGAAAGTGAAATTATGAGTTTTTTCCCACACACAAATACAGATATTTAAAAAGAATTCCGTCCTCACAACCACAGCAACAACCACAGATGCCCTAAATTAGTCATTCCAGGTCGGTGTGTGTTAAAAATACATCAGAGGGGAAACATTCTGTCGTTCTTTAAAGTGCAGATGCTGTGAAGCAGGTAGAACTCGGAGCAGCAGGTTAATCTGTGAACCCAACCTAAAGGAAACCTGTATTTAGATCCGCCATTGTTGTTGTTACAATGGTCCAGCTGAGCCGTGAGCTCATTGTTTTCTTACATGTCCACACAGATCGTCTTGCAGTCTTGCGTATCCAGACCGTCTCCTCCGGCCTGTTTGTGTTTCTTTAAACAAATCGCAGGCGTCCTGGGCGACGCACAACAGTGACGCTGCAAAATACAGTCGGGGGAATTGTTTAGGTGGAACATTTGCACAAAGGGAGGGGAGAGCGGTCTTTAAAATGGATAAATCACAGAAAGAAAGAAAGAGCTAAATCCTCTGCAAAACTTGACATTTTCTGCTGCTCAGAGGTTTTTATTGTTGTTTTCTTTAGGTGGATTTGAAAATGGTACAACCTGAAATGCATGATGGAAATGTTACATTTATAGAACCTAAATCCAGTCTAGGCTGCAACAAGGAAGGAAAAAACACCAAGAGATGTGCCGCAAACTGCTGAAAGTTGTTTAAATGAAGCAGAACTGAGTCAGAATCAGTGGTAACAGATGATTTTAAAGGAAATGAACACAAATCAAAGGCGACGCACAACAACAGTGACTCAGGGGGAATTGTTTAGGTGAAGCATTTGCAGAAAGGGAGGCGAGAGCAGTCTTTAAAATGGATAAATCACAGATATCCTTTGCAAAACTTGACATTTTCTGCTGCTCAGAGGTTTTTATCGTTGCTGTTTCCTTCCAGGCTGCAACTAAGAAGGAAAAAGCACCAAATGCTGTGCTGCAAACTGCTGGAAGTTGTTTAAATAAAGCAAAAATCTGAGCTGTGTGAGTCAGAATCAGTGGTAACAGATGATTTTTGGTGCATGTTTTCGGTGCAAATTAAAGGAAATCAAGACAAATCAAAGGTGACGCACAACAATTGTGACTCGGAATTTGTTTAGGTGGAACATTTGCACAAAGGGAGGCAAGAACTGTCTTTAAAATGGATAAATGACAGAAATTCTTTGCAAGACGTGACATTTTATTGAATCTAAATCCAGTCCAGGCTGCATGAAAGAAGGAAAAAATACCAAGAGATGTGCTGCAAACTGCTGAAATTCATTTCAATAAAGCACGAACTGAGCTGTGTGAGTCAGAATCAAAGGTAGCACATGATTTTTGTTGCATTATTTCAGTGCAAAGTAAAGGAAATCAACACAAAAGAGCAGAAGATGCAAGTCTGAGGTGGAAGTAAGACGTCCGGCAGGTCAACATGAGGCTTAAATAAACTCAGGACTCCCTCCAGGTGAACACAGGTAATGTGATGACAAGAGTTGAAGCTCCGCCCAGCCAAAAACCTGCAAGAAAAAACACAAAAAGCACAAAAGATCAAGGCTTTAGGGATGTAAAACTACAAAGAAATACCCCAAAAGCAGAGTATATACAGATATATTCCAGTAAATCTGAGATTATTGCAGCAGGTGAATGTCTTTTACACGAAGCAACAGTAAAAATGGGACGTGCAAATTGAGATTTGATGTTTTTGCTTCACAAAAACTCCAAGTTTGATGCTCTAGTTTTGCAAAAATCTGCAGAATTTGATGAAAAATCTTCACCTGAGTGACCAAAAAAGCTGCTAACGTGTGAATAAGAAGCTCGAACGGAAAAGGAAAATGTTCAAATAAATCCAGCTCCTCCTGCTGCTGCTTAACGAGGTTCTAATTATCTGCAGCTGAACTCTGATTCTTGATAGATTCACAGGTTTTATAAATATAGAGGTGAACTTCTGCTTTTATTAATTTATCTACTGTTTCAGTGACGTTAAATCTGTATTCTTTAAGTTTTTATGCAAAATTTACTTTTGTCTTGATGTTATTTTTTAAACGAGGCATGTAAATTTATGTAAGAAATATTATTACAGGGTCTTAACCTGTTTTTTTTAACTACAGAGGTAAATTTTTGATATTAATCTTTATTCTCTGTTTGAAAACAGTGTGTCAGCATCTGTATAAATAAAGGTTGACTTGATTTGACTAAAACAAAAAAGGTCAGTTTTGTGTCATTTATTTTAAGATATATTGATAAATGTAGGGGCTAATGTCTGTTTTTTGTTTATTTATCCACTGTAAACATTATTTATTAAGATTAGACATGTAAATGTATATTTAAAAATAATTTGGCAGGGTTTTAACCTTAATATTTAACATTAGACAGGTAAATTTTGAATGTTATTTGTATTCTACATTGGGAACTGTGTCAGCGTCTGTATAAATAAAGGTTGACTTGACTTGACAATATATGTAATAATATATATTAAAATGACAACAGAATGTCATTTATTTAAAGATATATTGATAAAGATCCTTGAATAGGCAGACTTTTAAATTCCCCAAGCTTTTGTATGTATATTTGTATATATTTCGGTTGTATATTTATTTAATCTGTGTTTAATATTGCTTTGAGCTCATCCAGTTCCTGCAGAATGAGGTCTAACTAATTAACAAACTAATATCAGCAGCAAACTAACTGACCAGCCGTGGTTAGCTAACATGCTAATGTTAGCAGCCAGACACCAACATAGCTACAAGTAAATTTTAGAAGACATCAAAAAATTAGCAGCCATTGAACAATCAAGCTAATGTTAACAAGCTAATATAACTAACTAGCTGTGAAGTAACTGGTTAATTGGTACCATTCAGATTCCAACATAATAACCAATAAATGATAGCAATTAGCAACCGGCTAGCTTCCAGACTATGCTAGCAGAATGCTGCTAACTAGTTAATGTTACCAGCTGGTTACAAGTTGAACAAGCAGCTACTGTAATCACCTGGCTACCATTTCCAACTAACTAACTAACTTAAGGTTTTAGTTCAATGATTGAAGTTGAGAAATTCAATTGATGAGATGCAAGTTGAATTTTTTATTTAAAGTTTTTAAGATGATTTAAAAAAAAAAAAAAAAAAAAAAACAATATTAACAGAAGGAGCAACCTGCTCACTCCCAGACTATGATAGCAGCAGGCTAACTAGTAAATGTCACCAGCTGGTTACACGTGAACCAACCAGCTACTGCGCCCACATGTCGACCAATTCAAACTCTTCTAGAAATTCCCTCAGTTCCTCTGCATAGATGGTCCGCAGGAACATATATCTGTCCTCCAGTGGAGCTTCTATTGGTTTCTCTGCCTGGGCAGTCTGCTGGGGCTCACTGCTGTCCTCAACCACTTCGTCCTCTTGCAGAGCTTCTGTTGGTTCCTCTACCTGGAGAGGTGGAAGGAACTCATTAGTGTCTTCGAACACCTCGTCCTCTTCCAGAGCTTCTCCACTGAGGCTCTGACTGAGCCCCTCCTTGGGCTCTGCTGGGGTCAGTTGCTGAACCATCAGTTTCAGCTCCCTCAGCTCTTTGAGGACGAGCATCTCCCTCTCAGCAGCAGTCTTGTTTTTGTCCACTGATTTCAGGAGGATGGAGGTGAGCTGATGGATTCGTTCCTCCTGAGACCGACACTGCTCCTCGGCTCTTTCCAGCTGAACCTTCAGTTCCTCCACTTGTTTGAGAAGAGCTTCGTTATTGTTTCCACCAAACATGTTCTGGATGTAGCTGCTCATGATGTGATCTGAGTCTGAGCTGTCGGTTCCGGATTTAAAAACTCTGGTTGTGACATCATCACAGTGCGATGATGTCACAACCATGATGACAATACTAATCTACCAGTGATGACATCATCAGTGATGTCACAGTGTAGACTTCTGGCTTTGATGTCTGGAGTTCTGCTGATGTTTACATTCAAATTACAGACATCTTCACTGGTCTCAGTAAAAAGCTCTCAGGCTGAGGGGAGCTAACCTACAGCTTGCCACCGAGCTAACAGGAAACCACAACGCAAAATATGGCTGAATCCATTTTTTCCGAAAAGATTATTTAAGATAAACTTTTTTAATCCTACAGTTTTGAATTTGCAGCTTTACAGCAGCACAGCTAGTGCAAACATTTAAGGAATGTACAACAAAAATACAAAATAAAACAAAATATACATGAGTACTAGTTGTAGAAATAACAGTATTGCATATTTAACAGTGGTTTTGCACAGAATATTTAATAAATAGAAACACTGAGAGAAGTATTAATATTACACAGATTATTATCTGTACTGCACAGAATGGACAGAAGTAAAAACAGAACAGTATAGTATATATTCCTGTATATGTAGAAAAATAGATGTCATTTATATTCTAACATATGTAGGAACTAGGGATGCACCGATCCACATTTTTCACTTCTGATCCTGATACCTGAATTTGGATATCTGCCGATACCGATACTATTCCGATACCAGAGATCTGTTTGCTTTAATATTATTATCATCATTATTGTCGATTTTATATGAGGCTGTAATAAACTCCTATCTACAGGAATGTATGATGTTGATTTATTGATGCTACAAGAGCCAGTATACTTAATTTGTGCTGCTCAGATGAAGCAGTCTTTTGCATTTTATTTGGAGAGGGGTAGTGTCAGAGTAGTTTACCCTTTGTGTGTATTTGTCTTGGATTTGATAAATACAGACAGTCCATTTGAAACCCTTAAAGTACTAGATGCATTTTTCTCGCTAATAAACACACAGCATCGTGCAGTGACAAGTGAACCAACCAGCTACTGTCCCCACATGTCTACCAATTCCAACTCTTCTAGAAATTCATCCATGGTCTGTATTTGGCGTGGTGGTCGGAACCATTTTGCGTCCTCGAACACCTCGTCCTCTTGTAGAGCTTCCATCGGTTCCTCTACCTGGAGAAAGGAAATGAACACAAATCAAAGGCGACGCACAACAACAGTGACTCAGGGGGGAATTGTTTAGGTGAAGCATTTGCAGAAAGGGAGGCGAGAGCAGTCTTTAAAATGGATAAATCACAGATATCCTTTGCAAAACTTGACATTTTCTGCTGCTCAGAGGTTTTTATCGTTGCTGTTTCCTTCCAGGCTGCAACTAAGAAGGAAAAAGCACCAAATGCTGTGCTGCAAACTGCTGGAAGTTGTTTAAATAAAGCAAAAATCTGAGCTGTGTGAGTCAGAATCAGTGGTAACAGATGATTTTTTGGTGCATGTTTTCGGTGCAAATTAAAGGAAATCAAGACAAATCAAAGGTGACGCACAACAATTGTGACTCGGAATTTGTTTAGGTGGAACATTTGCACAAAGGGAGGCAAGAACTGTCTTTAAAATGGATAAATGACAGAAATTCTTTGCAAGACGTGACATTTTATTGAATCTAAATCCAGTCCAGGCTGCATGAAAGAAGGAAAAAATACCAAGAGATGTGCTGCAAACTGCTGAAATTCATTTCAATAAAGCACGAACTGAGCTGTGTGAGTCAGAATCAAAGGTAGCACATGATTTTTGTTGCATTATTTCAGTGCAAAGTAAAGGAAATCAACACAAAAGAGCAGAAGATGCAAGTCTGAGGTGGAAGTAAGACGTCCGGCAGGTCAACATGAGGCTTAAATAAACTCAGGACTCCCTCCAGGTGAACACAGGTAATGTGATGACAAGAGTTGAAGCTCCGCCCAGCCAAAAACCTGCAAGAAAAAACACAAAAGCACAAAAGATCAAGGCTTTAGGGATGTAAAACTACAAAGAAATACCCCAAAAGCAGAGTATATACAGATATATTCCAGTAAATCTGAGATTATTGCAGCAGGTGAATGTCTTTTACACGAAGCAACAGTAAAAATGGGACGTGCAAATTGAGATTTGATGTTTTTGCTTCACAAAAACTCCAAGTTTTGATGCTCTAGTTTTGCAAAAATCTGCAGAATTTGATGAAAAATCTTCACCTGAGTGACCAAAAAAGCTGCTAACGTGTGAATAAGAAGCTCGAACGGAAAAGGAAAATGTTCAAATAAATCCAGCTCCTCCTGCTGCTGCTTAACGAGGTTCTAATTATCTGCAGCTGAACTCTGATTCTTGATAGATTCACAGGTTTTATAAATATAGAGGTGAACTTCTGCTTTTATTAATTTATCTACTGTTTCAGTGACGTTAAATCTGTATTCTTTAAGTTTTTATGCAAAATTTACTTTTGTCTTGATGTTATTTTTTAAACGAGGCATGTAAATTTATGTAAGAAATATTATTACAGGGTCTTAACCTGTTTTTTTTAACTACAGAGGTAAATTTTTGATATTAATCTTTATTCTCTGTTTGAAAACAGTGTGTCAGCATCTGTATAAATAAAGGTTGACTTGATTTGACTAAAACAAAAAAGGTCAGTTTTGTGTCATTTATTTTAAGATATATTGATAAATGTAGGGGCTAATGTCTGTTTTTTGTTTATTTATCCACTGTAAACATTATTTATTAAGATTAGACATGTAAATGTATATTTAAAAATAATTTGGCAGGGTTTTAACCTTAATATTTAACATTAGACAGGTAAATTTTGAATGTTATTTGTATTCTACATTGGGAACTGTGTCAGCGTCTGTATAAATAAAGGTTGACTTGACTTGACAATATATGTAATAATATATATTAAAATGACAACAGAATGTCATTTATTTAAAGATATATTGATAAAGATCCTTGAATAGGCAGACTTTTAAATTCCCCAAGCTTTTGTATGTATATTTGTATATATTTCGGTTGTATATTTATTTAATCTGTGTTTAATATTGCTTTGAGCTCATCCAGTTCCTGCAGAATGAGGTCTAACTAATTAACAAACTAATATCAGCAGCAAACTAACTGACCAGCCGTGGTTAGCTAACATGCTAATGTTAGCAGCCAGACACCAACATAGCTACAAGTAAATTTTAGAAGACATCAAAAAATTAGCAGCCATTGAACAATCAAGCTAATGTTAACAAGCTAATATAACTAACTAGCTGTGAAGTAACTGGTTAATTGGTACCATTCAGATTCCAACATAATAACCAATAAATGATAGCAATTAGCAACCGGCTAGCTTCCAGACTATGCTAGCAGAATGCTGCTAACTAGTTAATGTTACCAGCTGGTTACAAGTTGAACAAGCAGCTACTGTAATCACCTGGCTACCATTTCCAACTAACTAACTAACTTAAGGTTTTAGTTCAATGATTGAAGTTGAGAAATTCAATTGATGAGATGCAAGTTGAATTTTTTATTTAAAGTTTTTAAGATGATTTAAAAAAAAAAAAAACAAAAAAACAATATTAACAGAAGGAGCAACCTGCTCACTCCCAGACTATGATAGCAGCAGGCTAACTAGTAAATGTCACCAGCTGGTTACACGTGAACCAACCAGCTACTGCGCCCACATGTCGACCAATTCAAACTCTTCTAGAAATTCCCTCAGTTCCTCTGCATAGATGGTCCGCAGGAACATATATCTGTCCTCCAGTGGAGCTTCTATTGGTTTCTCTGCCTGGGCAGTCTGCTGGGGCTCACTGCTGTCCTCAACCACTTCGTCCTCTTGCAGAGCTTCTGTTGGTTCCTCTACCTGGAGAGGTGGAAGGAACTCATTAGTGTCTTCGAACACCTCGTCCTCTTCCAGAGCTTCTCCACTGAGGCTCTGACTGAGCCCCTCCTTGGGCTCTGCTGGGGTCAGTTGCTGAACCATCAGTTTCAGCTCCCTCAGCTCTTTGAGGACGAGCATCTCCCTCTCAGCAGCAGTCTTGTTTTTGTCCACTGATTTCAGGAGGATGGAGGTGAGCTGATGGATTCGTTCCTCCTGAGACCGACACTGCTCCTCGGCTCTTTCCAGCTGAACCTTCAGTTCCTCCACTTGTTTGAGAAGAGCTTCGTTATTGTTTCCACCAAACATGTTCTGGATGTAGCTGCTCATGATGTGATCTGAGTCTGAGCTGTCGGTTCCGGATTTAAAAACTCTGGTTGTGACATCATCACAGTGCGATGATGTCACAACCATGATGACAATACTAATCTACCAGTGATGACATCATCAGTGATGTCACAGTGTAGACTTCTGGCTTTGATGTCTGGAGTTCTGCTGATGTTTACATTCAAATTACAGACATCTTCACTGGTCTCAGTAAAAAGCTCTCAGGCTGAGGGGGAGCTAACCTACAGCTTGCCACCGAGCTAACAGGAAACCACAACGCAAAATATGGCTGAATCCATTTTTTTCCGAAAAGATTATTTAAGATAAACTTTTTTAATCCTACAGTTTTGAATTTGCAGCTTTACAGCAGCACAGCTAGTGCAAACATTTAAGGAATGTACAACAAAAATACAAAATAAAACAAAATATACATGAGTACTAGTTGTAGAAATAACAGTATTGCATATTTAACAGTGGTTTTGCACAGAATATTTAATAAATAGAAACACTGAGAGAAGTATTAATATTACACAGATTATTATCTGTACTGCACAGAATGGACAGAAGTAAAAACAGAACAGTATAGTATATATTCCTGTATATGTAGAAAAATAGATGTCATTTATATTCTAACATATGTAGGAACTAGGGATGCACCGATCCACATTTTTCACTTCTGATCCTGATACCTGAATTTGGATATCTGCCGATACCGATACTATTCCGATACCAGAGATCTGTTTGCTTTAATATTATTATCATCATTATTGTCGATTTTATATGAGGCTGTAATAAACTCCTATCTACAGGAATGTATGATGTTGATTTATTGATGCTACAAGAGCCAGTATACTTAATTTGTGCTGCTCAGATGAAGCAGTCTTTTGCATTTTATTTGGAGAGGGGTAGTGTCAGAGTAGTTTACCCTTTGTGTGTATTTGTCTTGGATTTGATAAATACAGACAGTCCATTTGAAACCCTTAAAGTACTAGATGCATTTTTCTCGCTAATAAACACACAGCATCGTGCAGTGACAAGTGAACCAACCAGCTACTGTCCCCACATGTCTACCAATTCCAACTCTTCTAGAAATTCATCCATGGTCTGTATTTGGCGTGGTGGTCGGAACCATTTTGCGTCCTCGAACACCTCGTCCTCTTGTAGAGCTTCCATCGGTTCCTCTACCTGGAGAGGTGGAAGGAACTCATTTGTGTCCATGAGCACCTCGTCCTCTTGTAGAGCTTCCATCGGTTCCTCTACCTGGAGAGGTGGATGGAACTCATTTGTGTCCATGAACACCTCGTCCTCTTGTAGAGCTTCCTCCGGTTCCTCTACCTGGAGAGGTGGAAGGAACTCATTTGTGTCCATGAACACCTCGTCCTCTTGTAGAGCTTCCTCCGGTTCCTCTACCTGGAGAGGTGGAAGGAACTCATTTGTGTCCATGAACACCTCGTCCTCTTGTAGAGCTTCCTCCGGTTCCTCTACCTGGAGAGGTGGAAGGAACTCATTTGTGTCCATGAACACCTCGTCCTCTTGTAGAGCTTCCTCCGGTTCCTCTACCTGGAGAGGTGGAAGGAACTCATTTGTGTCCATGAACACCTCGTCCTCTTGTAGAGCTTCCTCCGGTTCCTCTACCTGGAGAGGTGGAAGGAACTCATTTGTGTCCATGAACATCTCGTCCTCTTGTAGAGCTTCCTCCGGTTCCTCTACCTGGAGAGGTGGAAGGAACTCGAACATGAGGTCAATGCTCTCATGCATCTTCTCCTGTCCGGCCTTCAGAATTTTGATCTGCTCCGTGTGCACCTCATGAGGTGAAGCCTTGAGCGTCTGGAGTAGATTCCTTGATTCGTTCTCCAGATCTTCTCTCTGGTTCTTCTCGTGAGCCAACTGGTTATTACTTTGTTCCAGTTCATTGCTCAGCTTGATCCAGAAGGCTCTCTCCCTGAGATGTTCGATTCTCTCTTTGTTCAGCAGCTCATCCAGCTGCTTCTCATTGTCCCTCTCATTCTGAAGCTCTGTTTTCAGGTACTGGATTTGTTCCTCCAGCTCCCGTGCATTGGCCTGTTCTCTCTGGAGCTTGTTGTTGAGGTGTCTAACTTGATCGTACAGCTCCTGTGACATGATCTTCTCTCTGGCAACCTCATTCTTCAGAGTTCTGACCTGTTCGTCCAGCTCCAATGCCTTGTAACTCACAGTTTGGAGCTGGTTATTCAGGAGTTGAACCTGTTCGTCCAGATGATGGGCTTCAGTACTCTCTTTGAGGAGGTCATTCTTCAAGCGCTGGACTTCTTCAGCCAGCTCCAGAGCGTTGGTCATCCTGCTGTGGAACTGGTTGGTCATATGCTCGATTTGCTCGTATTGCTTCTGAGCTGTGATTCTCTCGCTGATGAGTTCATCCCTCAAATATCGGACTTTTTCCAATACCATAGCGTTGACCTTCTCATCTTGGAGAAGCTCGAGCAGACCTTGGGCTTGTTTGTCCTTCTCCTCAGCCTTGGTTCTCTCTCTGGAGAACTCAGTCCTCAAAAGTTGGACTTGTCCTTCCAGCTCATGTCCATTGGCCTTCTCTCTGAGGAGCTCGTTGTTTAGATGCTGGATTTGCTCAGCAGCAGTCTTGTCTTTCTCCTCTGACTTGAGAAGGTCGGCGGTGAGCTGATGGATTCGTTCCTCCTGAGACCGACACTGCTCCTCGGCTCTTTCCAGCTGAGCCTTCAGTTCCTCCACTTGTTTGAGAAGAGCTTCGTTATTGTTTCCACCAAACATGTTCTGGATGTAGCTGCTCATGATGTGATATTCTGTTGTGTTCCTCGCTGAAGATGTCCTCTCCGTCGAATGTCTGCTGCTCGAAGGTTTGAAATGATCTGAGTGAGCTGTCGGTTCCGGATTTAAAAACTCAGGTTGTGACATCATCACAGTGCGATGATGTCACAACCATGATGACAATACTAATCTACCAGTGATGACGTCATCAGTGATGTCACAGTGTAGACTTCTGGCTTTGATGTCTGGAGTTCTGCTGATGTTTACATTCAAATTACAGACATCTTCACTGGTCTCAGTAAAAAGCTGTCAGGCTGAGGGGAGCTAACCTACAGCTAGCCACCGAGCTAACAGGAAACCACAACGCAAAATATGGCTGAATCCATTTTTTCATACAGGATTATTTAAGATCAGCTTTTTTAATCCTACAGTTTTTGAATTTGCAGCTTTACAGCAGCACAGCTAGTGCAAACATTTAAGGAATGTAAAACAAAAATACAAAATAAACCAAAATATACATGAGTACTAGTTGTAGAAATAACAGTATTGCATATTTAACAGTGGTTTTGCACACAATATTTAATAAATAGAAACACTGGGAGAAGTATTAATATTACACAGATTATTATCTGTACTGCACAGAATGGACAGAAGTAAAAACAGAACAGTATAGTATATATTCCTGTATATGTAGAAACACAATAACACAATGTTTTGTCTTTATAACAAATAGAACAGGTTTATGTCAGTTTAAATCTGGAATTAGTTACAGTCAGAAACCTGAAGTTATTAATGTAACTTAAACTAACGTTCCCTCCTTATTTCAGCTAGCGTCATTTAACAAACTGGAAAATACACAAAGATATGCATGTTAGCTTCAAATAAACTTCATCTGCAGTTATAGAAACATGAGCAGAATCTCACATTATTCACTCAAATCACAAAGAAGACGTAACTAGGAGGTTTAGCAACTTAAGCTAACGTTCACTCACTATTTAAGCTAGTATCACTGTGACTCGTGATGATATTATAAATTTGACACATACATTTATATTTAAATAATAATTTTGCAGGTTTTAAGCTTAATATTTAATATTAAACAGGTACATTTTTATTCTGTTTTAAAACATTGTGTCAGCATCTGTATGAATAAAGGTTAACTTGATTTGACTATTTAAAACATTTAAAAAAAAACAAAAGCCAGTTTTCTGTAATTTATTTGAAGATATATCGATAAATGAAGGGTTTAATTTCTATTTTTTATTTATTTATTTATACACAATTACCAAGTTAAATCTGGATTTATTAAGTTTTAATGTATAATTTTGTTTTCTCTTAACATTATACTTTAAATTAGATGTGTAAATTTATATTTAAAAAATAATTTTGTGGGGTTTTAACGTTAATATTTAATATTAGTTTGATAGATTTTTAATGTTAATCTTTATTCTCTGTTGGAAAGCACCTTGTTTCTGTGTACATAAAGGTTGACTGGACTTGACTATGTAAAATATATATTTGTTTAATTCATAAAATGTCCATTCATTTAATATAGGCATAAATTTCGTTTTATTTATTTAGCTACAATCAACAAGTTAAATCTGGATTTTTAGGGTTTTTATGTCTAATTTTGTTTTATCTTATTATTTTTTTTAAATGGCATGTAAACTTATATAAGAAATAATATTTTAGGGTTTCAACCTTAAATTTTAAATTTTACATGTACATTTGTAACGTTAATCCTTATTCTCTCATCTGTACATAACATTTGACCTGATTTAATTATTTAAAATATTTTAAAAACAACTAAATGTCAGTTTAATGTGTCAGTTATTTGAATATTCAGTGTCACTTTTACCTTTTTTTTTTTTTTTTTTACTGTTTTAAAGAGAAATAAGTTTTTTCTGGTTGATATGTTGAAGAAATGAAATATTTCCATGGAATGTTCTTTTAATTTCACATGATTGCTTTCTTGAAGACAAACATGATTAAATATTGGTTGAAACTTGTCTTTTTTTTTTACCGTTAACTGTGTTTTTGCTGTTAAATTGGGTTTGGCTGACATTATTTACATTTTCACACAACAGGATTGATTCATTTCTGCGCATCAGATAAATATTCTGTAACATTAATTCAACATTGACGTTAAACTCAGATAAGTGAGGTGTTCCTAACCTCAGCTGAGATGATTTCAGGTCTTTTATTTTCATAAAGTGTCCTCGGATGGATTCCTTCGGAGACGCTGGAGCTGCTCAGGTCTTTTTCTGACTCTTCTAATTGCTTTTACTAATTCATGTGACCTTGTTCTTCCTCCCTTTCTTTAAATTACACCGAGGTTCAGGCCTCGTTTACAACACAGTCCAGCAAAGAAACGAAAAACAAAAGACGAAAGAACCAAAAAGCTGATAAAAATGAGCAATAGAAATGTAAAACAGGTAAATAAGTAAAAATAAATAAAACAAATAAGATTCAACACATGTAGACTTCAAATAGTTTGTCTGTCTGTTTGCTCTCTTTTGGTTGTCATTTAGAGTAGTTTTGTGTCTTTTGTGTTGTTTTGTGTACATCTTTTGTAGTTTTGTAACTCTTTTTTGTAGTTTTGTATCGTTTTGTGTAATTTGCATCTCTTTTTTGCCTCATTTTTATAGTTTTGTGTCTCTGTTTTGTAGTTTTGTATCTCTTTGTAGTTTTGTCTCTCATTGTAGTTTTGTCTCATTTTTGTAATTTTATATTTCTTTGTGTAGTTTTTTAAAATCTTTTTTGTAGTTGTGTATTGTTTTGTGTAATTTGCTTGTCTTTTTTGTCATTTTTTGTCTCATTTTTGTTGTTTTGTGTCTCTTTTTGTAGTTTTGTATCTCTTGCGTAGTTTTGTATCTCTTTTGGAGTTTTGTATCGCTTTGTGTAGTTTTGTATCGCTTTGTGTAGTTTTCTTTATCTCTTTTTTGTAGTTTTGTCTTTTTTGTAGTTTTGTGTCTCTTTTTTACAGTTTTGTATCTCTTTGTGTAGTTTTTTTATCTTTTTTAAAGTTTTGTATCACTTTGCGTAATTTTTTAGCACTTTTTGTCATTTTTGTCAAATTTTTGGTTCTTTGTATCTCTTTTGTAGTTTTGTGTCTCATTTTTTACTTTCTGTATAGTCAGTCATTTTTGTGCTTTTTTGTGTCATTTTATGTCTTTTTGTGTAATTTTTACAACTTTTTCTGTCATTTCTGTTTCTTTTTTGCTTTGTTTTTGCATCTTTCCATGCTATTCTTGTCTCTGTGTCATTTTTGCAATTGTGTGTATAATTTTTTCTTACATATTTGTGTGCCTTTTTGTGTCATCGTTTTGTGCTATTTTTGTCTCTCTGTCATTCTGCACAGAAGACATTTCTTCATTCTCTCTCCTTCTTCATTCTGTTTCCATAGAGCTGCAGGACTTTAGATTGCAGAGAAAAATGAGACGACAGTGAGGAAAGAAACAGGAGCAAAAGTTGTCCAGAAACTGCTGCTTGGAGTTCAGAGGGTTAACTTTAATGGAAATAGTTCTTTATCATCAGTCATTTTTGTACTGTTTTGTGCCATTTTTATGTCTTTTGTGTCATTTCTTTGTCTTTTTTTGTGCTGTTTGTGCATCTGTTTGTATTTTTGGTCCCTTTGTGTCATTTTTGCATCTTTCCTGTCATTTTTTTTGTCTTTTTCTGGCATTTTCTGTCTTTTGTTTGTCTTTTGTGCATCTTGTGCCATTTTTGCATCTTTTAGTGTCATTTTTGCAACTTTATGCCATTTTTACATATTTGTGTGTCTTTCTGTGTCATTTCATCATTTTGTACTGTTTTTGTTCTGTTTCCATAGAGGTGCAGGACTTTAGATTGCAGTGAAAAATATAACAGAAGGAAAAGTTGTCCAGAAACTGTTGCTTGGAGTTCAGAGGGTTAACTTTAATGGAAATAGTTCTTTATCATCAGTCATTTTTGTACTGTTTTGTGCCATTTTTATGTCTTTTTGTGTCATTTTTGCATATTTTCCTGTCATTTCTGTGTCTTTTTTGCTTCATTTGTGCATCTTTTTGTGCTATTTCTGTCTCTTTGTGTCATTTTTGCATCTTTTAATGTGATTTTTGCAACTTTTTGTGTCATTTTTTGGCTTTTTGTATCATTTCTGTATCTTTTTCACTTCATTTGTGCATCTTTTTGTGCTATTTTTGTCTGTGTCATTTTTGCATCTTTTAATGTGATTTTTGCAGCATTATGTGTCATTTTTACTTTATTGAGTGCCTTTTTTTGTCAATGGTGCATCTTTTTCTGTCATTTCTGTGTCTGAATCAAAGCGTATGAATCAAAGCAGCTTTAAAATGAGGAAAATGTCCTTAAAATAGTGTTTCTTCCTACAGTTTCCTTGCCACAGATACCAGCTAGCATGTTTTTTTCCCTTCTTAGTCCTGTGTAAAAGTCAGACTCAAAGTACAAGAGTTTTCAGATCCGGACGTGCAGGAGGAACGTAATAAAGCTCTGATACTGAGGGAAAAGTGGAAGGAGGCGAGCAGGTGGGACTAAAGTCCTGCCGGCTTCAGGAGCTGCAGCAGGCGACGTGCTTTCCGGCAGGTAAAGCGGCCACACTGCTGATGTAAAAGCCTCCGAGATCACGACTCGGCAGAAACCCCTCCCTGAGGCGTGTCGGCAGCGTGGGCGGCGTGATATGTGCTCGCTCACACGTACTACGTCTTTAAGGCTTCTGATCTATATTTACCCGTGTTTCTGACTGATTGTGACACTAAAATATCCTGGGTGAGTCATGAGGCAGGGAACCGGAGAGGGACGGGGGAGGAAATGAGTTTAAGGAGGGATCACCGGAGCAGCGTGGAAAAGAGACTAATTGAGCCAAAAGGGGGGGAAGAAAAGAGGATAAAGGAGGGATGGAGCTGAGGGTGGGAGGAACTGAACCCACTGGTCTGTTTTAAAACATCTGCAGGGTTCTCCAGCTCATCACCATTCTCCAGCAGCACCGCAGGCAGCAGCGTGATCCTGCATTTATTTTAGCTTGTAGACGTGCAAATGGTTTATTGATCAGCTGGACTCGGCCTCTTTCCTCGACTCACACATTCAGGTTTTAACCAGTTATTTACGGCTGCCAGGACGCCGTAAAAACATAAAAATTAGATCACGGCTTTTATTTTTACAGAAACACCTTAAAGTTTAAAAGTTTATGTGTTTACTGCAGCTTTATCTGAAACTGACTGTAAATAAAAGACAACAGTGAGTAAAAAAGGAGAAGAAAACAAGAGTATTGTTGGTCCACAGCATAAAATGTAGTTTTTGTACAACTAAGGATGTAAAATTGGGAGATTTTTAGCGTGAGTAGTGACTGAAAATGACTAAAAACAAAACAGTGGCTGAAATCAACTGGAAATAAGAGCAAACTGACTGAAAATAGAGTCAGACAATGATAAAAAATGAAAACAAACGGCGACTGGAACAAATACCAACAGTGGTGGAAAGCAACTGAAAATAAAAATTAACAAAGAGCAAGGAACATCTGAAAACAAAAGTATACAGTGACTAAAACTGACTAAATAAAAGCTAACAATGAGTACAAAAGGAGAAAACAGTGAGTGAAAACAAAAGAAACAAATAACTGCAAACAACAAAATGAAAACAAACAGTGACTAAAAACAAATGCCAACAGCGATGGAAAGAACTGAAAAAGAAAACTAAGGAAAAAATTGAAAACCCCTTAAAAAGAATGAAAGCAGTGATTAAATACGACTGAATACAAAACAGAACAACCAAAAACAACTGCAAACAGTAACTGAAAATGAAAACTAACAGACTAAAAACACCTGAATATGAAAGTAAACAGTGAGTGAAACGGCTGAATATAAAACCAAACAGCAACAAATAACGGCTTAAAATGAAGGCAGATAGTGGCTGAATATGAATAAAAACAAAAGCAAACAGTGACTAAAACTGAGACATCAAAGCAAACAGTGACTAAAACTGACAGACATCAAAGCAAACAGTGACTAAAACTGACAGACATCAAAGCAAACAGTGACTAAAACTGAGACATCAAAGCAAACAGTGACTAAAACTGAGACATCAAAGCAAACAGTGACTAAAACTGAGACATCAAAGCAAACAGTGACTAAAACTGAGACATCAAAGCAAACAGTGACTAAAACTGAGACATCAAAGCAAACAGTGACTAAAACTGAGACATCAAAGCAAACAGTGACTAAAACTGACAGACATCAAAGCAAACAGTGACTAAAACTGACAGACATCAAAGCAAACAGTGGTTGGAAATGACAAAGAAAGCAAAAAATAAGTGATCAGTGACTAAATGCGATTGAAAATGAAGTAAAATGTGTGTAAAACACCACAAAACTAACATTTTAAATATATTTTAAACAAAGCTGAGCATGGACGTGGAGCCAACACGTGACTTCTGGAGAATGTAGCGCTTGTGTTTGGGTTCCGTCAATGGAAAATAAATCAAAGTTCCTTAAAATCCTGCAACTGTTTCAATTAAAGCTCCATTAATGATGAAGACCAGTCTAAAACCTCAGTTCTAGCCTGATTTCTTTACCACTTTTGATGTGTGTTTGGGCTCATTGTCGGGTTTGTGTCCCAGAGCATGATACCGCCACCTCCATGCTTGGTGGTAGGTTTGGTGTTCTTGATGTTTTTGGTCTTTCTTTGTCCCTGTGATCATCAGTGGAGCTTTAATCTGCTGTTTCTGGTTTCCTTCTTGTTCCGCAGCTTTTTTTAGTCTATAAAGTGATAAAGACCATTGAGTCACATGACGTGGACACTGACCAATGGGAAGGCATCACCCGATTTGGACGTAATCAGACCATGATCATCCGTTATCTGCAGAAGATTCCTCCACTTCCTATTGGCTAAGCAGGATCTTTATCATTGATCCTGATCACTGATAGGCAGAATGTAAAAACAGGAAGAACCAGACAACGCCGGCGACCTCTACTGGTCGTAGAAATAAGTGCACATAAAATCTAGAGTTACATCTTTGTGTTGATTTTGTGCCTCTTCATGGTGTTTTAGTGTCTTTAGTGGTGGTTTTGAGTGTTTTTGAAGCCAACAATGTTCCATGTTCAATGTCTAAAGAGGCTAAAGGATTCTTTTGTGTGTCTTTGTGGTTGTTCTGTGTTTGTTTTTGATAGTTTTGTGTCTTTAGGTGGTGGTTTTGTGCCGTGTGTGTTTTTGTGTCTCTTCTCAGTGGTTCTTTTGTGTTTCTTCTTGGTTCTTCATTGTTGTTTTGTATCTCTGTGTCGTCATTGAGTCCGTTTTTGGTTTTCAATGTGTTTCTTCATGGTAGATTTGTGTCTTTTTTTGTGGTTGTTTTGTGTCTCTGTCATTGTTTCGTATCTCTTGCTGCTTTTGTGTCTTGTTTTGTGATTGTTTTGTGTCCTTTTGTGTCTCTTAGGGGTTCTTTTGTCTTTTTGTAGTTGTTTTGTGTTTCTGTCCTAGTTTTTTTTGTCAGTTTTGGTGGTTTTGTCCCTCTTGGTGGTGTTTTTTGGTGTTTTTTGTGGTTCTTTCATGTTTCTTAGTGGTTCTTTCTATGTCTTTGTGGTTGTTTTGTGTCTTTTTGGTGGTTTTAAGTCTCTTTGCATTGATTTAATGCCTCTTTGTGGTTGTTCTGAGTCTCTTTCTGTGGTTTTGTCTCTCCTGGATAACTGATACAGGTATCCACTCACCTGAAACTCATTTTTTCTCCAAACCAGAGGGTACAAAAGGCAGGTTGTGGCTTTATTCCAGGTGTAAGACTATTTTCTGGCTGCTCCTGAAGGTTCTAACACCTGGACACAAACCTGATACACCTAAATCCCCCTAAAAAAAACCTGGAGATTTCGCAAAACAGAACATACTAAAACTATTCTATCAATCTTCTTACAGAAAGGTTCTTTTCACTTTGGCAGCATCGGAGCCGGATCAGGAACAATGAAGGATTCTATGTCGTGATTCAGCGCCGGACAGAATTCAAACCATCCAATTTGCAATGCAAGTTTGAGTATTTTGCGGAGTAATTTGACGGCGATGTGAAGCCACTCTGCTGTGCATCTGTGAAATCTGCCAGAGGAAGTGATGCGAGTCGGGGGATTTACTGCAGATCGGCCAGAAAGGAGCTGGATTTGTGTTGTGCGCTTGTATTAGAACACAAAGAACCGGCCTTGTTAGTGAATCCACAAGGGCTCAGTGTTAAAATTTGGCACAACTATCAGACTCCTGATCGACCGCAAATCGCTCGGGAAACAGGCGAGGAAGCCGACTCGAAACAGGCCTGAAATTTTAGGATTAAGATAAAGAACAACACTAATTTACTCTTTCACTCACCCAAAAGAAAATCAGTGATTAGGGGGTGAGTGATGCTGCAGAGGAGGAAACCCAACTCTCATAATCCTAAAGTCCAACTGGGACTTCTGGCTATTTATCTATTCCCAGAATCAGAATCAGCTCTAACGGCCAAGTAGGTACACAACATACAAGGAATTAGCTGTTGGTTTAACTCTAGGAATAAAATAAAGAGAATAATAAAATAACTCTAGAAAAGAGGATAAATAAATAATAATAATAATAATAAATGTCAGTGGTTGTGTTATGTATTTTTGTGTCATTTTGTGGTTATTTTGTGTCTCTTGGTACTTGTTTAGTGTTGTTTTGTGTCTCTTGGTGGTTGTGTTGCGTCGTTTTGTGTCTCTTTGGGAATGTTTTGTGTATTTTTGTATCTCTTTGTGTTGAATTTGTGCCTCTTTGCACTCGTTTTGTGTTTCCTCATGGTTGTCTTGTCTGTCTTTTGTGGTTGTGTCGTGTATTTTTGTATATCTATATTTAGTTTTATTGTATTTTCTACAGGTTTCTACAGTCTGTGCATGTATTTTCAGTGTATATTTCTGTGTTTAGCAGAAGGTTGAAGACTCAGTGTGCAGGTTGTGGTTGTAAAGCAGCAGCTCAGAATAAATACAGCTCCGGCTCCATACTGCAGACTCCTTCGCTACATAAATATTTGAGTCTTTCTCCCACATACACTGTAAATCTCTGACCTTAACATCAGCTGAATCCACCGCATGTTCCACGAGATGTTTCCAGGTTCTGTGTTTGGCTGCAGATTGTGAAAGCGCCACGTCAACCTTCCCCTCATGACTCAGCCTCATCTCTGGGGCTATTTTCCTGCCCCGGATGACCACAACAGCAAACTTTGACCAGAATATCTGAGCGGCACCAGCAGCTCCACACAACAAACAGCGGCTCAGCTCAGCCGCGACTTTTCCCATAATGAACCTCGGTGAGGAACTTTTCACCTAAAGTTCCCTGCAGAGCTGTTATGGAGTTCAACTGTAACCCAGTGATCCAGAACCCACTGAATCGGAGGTGAAACGCTAAAAATGATGCAATTAAACCACCTGACTAATGTCTCTGAAGGTGCTCTGTGGAGCTTTATGTCCTGGAAGGTGGATTTTTTCAAGAGCATTTCACTGAGATCTTGAGAATTTTAAGGCAGAATCAATAGTCTGGCCAATAGTGTCGTTTCCATCTTTGTATTTTCAGACATCATTTTTGAAAAAGTTCATTTAATTGACAAAATTCAAAAAAAAAAAAAAAAAAAAAAAAAAAAAAAAAAAAACTTCCCTGATTTCACAAAAACGTTTTCAGGCTTACTTGAGGTGGTTTTGTGTATTTTTGTGATTGTTTTGGGTATTTTTGTGTCTCTTTCTTGTTGTTTTGATTCTTTTTGTGTTGTGTGTCTTGGGGGTGTTTTTGTGTCTCTTTGGTGATTATACGTCTTTCCATGGTGAACTTTATGTCTTTTTGTGGAGCTATTTTGTATTTTTGTGTGTCTTTGTAGTTGTTGTTTGTGTGACTTTGTGATTGTCTTGTGTCTCTTTGTGCTGATTTTGTGTCTCTTCATGAAGGTTTTGTGTCTTTCCAAGTCTTTGCTGTTGTTTTGCATCTATTTATGGTTGTTTTTTTGTATTTCATGCTGATTTTATGTCTTTTGTGGTGGGTTTAAGTCTCTTGGTGGTCATTTTGCATCTCATTATGTTGGTTTTGTTGGTTTTGTGTCTCTATGGTTGTTTTGTGTCTCTTGATAGTTGTTTTGCATCTTTTTGTGTTGATTTTGTGTCTCTCGGGGGTGTTTTTGTGTACTTTCTGGGGTTTTGTGACTGTTGGTGCTCATTTTGTGTCTCTTTTTGGTGATGATCCGTCTCTTTGTGAAGGGTTTGTGTCTCTAGATACTTGCTTTGTTGATGTCAGACGTACATCCAGTGTGTTGCCGAGGTCGGCAGGTGATCTGCTTCCTACAGAGGAGGAGGAACGTTGAGAATTGTTCCAAGAAACGGATTTATTCAAGTTATCTGAATAGCTGGAACAAAACCTGCAAAGTTATTCATGAAAATGCTTCCTGGAATATGCTATTGTGTTCAAGAACGACACGACTTTCATGTCTCTTTGTCGTTGTTTTGTGTCTTTTTGTGTTGATTTTGTGCCTCTTAGTGATGTTTGTGTTTGTTTTTCTTGATTTTATGTCTCTTTGCCACAATTACATGTCTTTCCGACGTGATTTTTGTTTCTCTTTGTGGTAGTTTTTTGTCTGTTGGTATTTGGTGTCATTTTGTGTTTGTTTTTAGTCTTTCTGAGGTTTTCTTTGTGCTGATTTTATGTGTCTTTGAGGTGTTTTTGTGTCCTTTGTGTCTCTTTGCAGTCATGTAGTCTCTGTTGCTGTATGCTGCTGTGTCTTTTGTGGTTATTTAGCGTCTTTTTCTGTCTTCTTGTTTGTCTTTGGAGTAGTTTTATGTCATGTTGTGTCTATGCGGTTGTGTTGTATCTGTGGTAATTTTATATCTTTTTGTGGTGATTTTTTGTTGCTTTGTGCCTTTTTGTGCTGATTTTGTCTTTTGGTGGTGTTATTGCTTCTTGTGTGTCTGTGGAGGGTTTTTTTTTTCATTTTGTGCTGATTTTGCATCTTTTTGTAGAGGTTTTATGTGTCTTGGTGGTTGTTTTTCCTCTTTTGTTGGTTTTTGTGTCTTTAGTGGTTGTGTTGTGTATTTTTGTCTCTTGGTGATTCTTTTGTGTCTCTGTGGTTTTTCTATGTGTCTTTGTGGTTGTTTTCCTGATTTTTGTGTGTCTTTGTGGTTGTTTTGTGCGTTTTTGTGAGGATTTTATGTCTTTTGTGGTGTATTTAGGTCTCTTAGTGGTCATTTTGCATCTTGTTTTGTGTTGATTTTGTATCTCTTTAGTTGTTTTGTATCTGTTGATAGTTGCAGTGCACCTCTTATGTTGATTTTTCTTTTTCATGATTGTGTTGTATCTTTTTGTTTGTCTTTGTAGTGGTTTTATTTCATGCTGTGTCTCCATGCGGTTGTGTTGCATCTGTGGTAATTTTATGTGTTTTTGTGGTGATTTTGTATCTTGGTGGTGTTAGTGTCTTTTGTGTCTGTCTGGATGCAGATTTTTTCATTTTGTGCTGACTTTGCATCTCTTTTTAGGGGTTTTTATGTGTCTGTGGTTATTTTGCCTCTTTTTTTGTTGGCTTTTGTGTCTGTAGTGGTTGTTGTGTATTTTTGTCACTGTGGAGATTTTGTTTCCCTTGATGGTTGTTTTGTGTCTTTTTTTTGTCTCTCTTTACAGAAGTTTTGTGTCTTTTTTCTCAGATTTCAACTTTAAGAACTGAATGTCCACCTGCTGCCTGTGAATCCACCTGTTGCCCGTTGCCACGGTAACCAGGTAATCAGTGTCATTTACTGGCAGTGGTTTTAATGTTGTGTCGGCGTGTAAAAACCTGACAGATGATGTCATAAATCGTGTTGTTATCTCCTGTTGTGTAATGATTAATTCCACTGATTGTTTGATGTGAAGCAGTGACACGGTGAAATAAAAACACGCAACACGCGCTGCGATCCGACCAACAAACCAGCGAACCACGGCTGCTTTTAGACACGTCCACGCCGGCCGGCCGTGAGGCTAATGGGCCGTGGCTTATTGCTGGTAACATCCAGGCTGAAACACGGTGTCCTTTCAGAGATTAGCAGCAGACGGTGAGATTAAGACATTCCCGGAGTGTTCTGGGTGAAAGCCGCCTATTTGTGACCACTTAAATCATTTACATGTGATTTACTTCTGCCTCGGGGAGGAGGGTTTGGTGAACGTTCGGATCGTAGACGTGGTCCAGGTGTGTATTTTTAGTGTGACCCCGTTAGTCGGTAACGTGAAGCCGGCTTCAGCTGAACTTTGTAGGTGGCCGCTGCTCGGCTCCAGCTATGTGTTGAAATGGATCCGCTCGGCTAAATAAAATTAGTGCCGCTTTCCTTTGTCCCTGTGGAACCGACTGCACTCACAATTTACAGTTTCATTCGTTGGAGGATCGAACAGCAGAACCAGCAGCAGCAGAGTCGTCCAGCTCAGTTAAACTCACAGAAAACCACACCTTACAGCAATCTGCATGTTTTCAGGCATCGCTTTGTGTCTCTAAGTGGTTGTGTTCCGTCTTTTTGTGGTTGTTTAGCGTCTCTTTGTGGTTGTGTCTTTTTGTGTGTGTTTGTGGTTGTTTAGTGTAATTTTGTGTCTCTTTGTGGTTGTTTTGTGCCTCTTTGTGGTTGTGTTCCATCTTTTTGTGTCTCTGTGATTGTTTAGTTCCTTTTTGGGATTGTGTTACATCTTTTTGTGTCTTTTGTGTCTCTTTGGGGTTGCTTTATGTATTTTTGTGCTGAATTTGTGTCTCTTTGCACTCGTTTTGTTTTCTCCATGTGGTTGTCTTGTATGTGTTCACTTTGTGGTTGTTTTGTGTCTCTTGGTGCTTGAAGAGTGTCGTTCTACGTCTCTTTGGGGTTGTTTAGCACCTTTTCATGTTTTGTGTCTTTTTGTGTCTCTTAGTGGTGGTGTTGTGTCTTTTTGTGTGTCTTTGTGGTTGATTTGCATCAATTTGTGGAAGTTTTGTTTCTGTTGGTTATTTTTGTGTCTTTTTGTAGTTGTTCAGTGACTTTTTCGGTCTTTTTGTGGGTATTTTATACCTTTTGAGGTTGTTTTGTGCCTTTGAGTGGCGTTTTGTTGATTTTGTGTCTCTTAGGCGTTTTTTTTGTCTGTAATTTGTTGTCCGTTTTGGTTTGTGGTTGTATTGTGTCTCTGTTGGTGGCTTGTTTGTACCTTTTTGTGGTTGTTTTGTGTCTGTTTGTAATGACTGTATGTTTGTTCTTTGTAATTTTTGTGTCTGTAGTGATTTTGTAGTTTTTTTTTTAATTTTCTGGACTCCTTTATGCTCAGCTATACAACATTTTACACTAACTCTTCACATTTTCTGCTCATTAAAACGCAGCAAACAGCAGAGAAAGCCCAGCTGCAGTGTCGTGTTTTGTCGAGCACATTTCGACTCACATAATGTGTGACCTTGTCGCATTACAGCCCATGTTGTCATCATATAGTATATTGCCTATACATTAGGGCAATAACCTCACACTCTAAGTGGATTAGCGCTAATCTGCTTACTGTGCCATATTTAAGGATTTTCACGTACGTAGATTGATAGCTACCGAACAAATCCCTTCAGGAAATCTCACCCCATCGCCCAGAGCTGCAGCTGCTGCAGCTGCTGTAGCTGCTGTTAGCTCTACTGCTAGCTCTACTGCTAGCGCTGCTGCAAGAGCTGCAGCTGCTGTTAGCTCTACTGCTAGCTCTACTGCTAGCGCTGCTGCAAGAGCTGCAGCTGCTGTTAGCTCTACTGCTAGCGCTGCTGCAAGAGCTGCAGCTGCTGTTAGCTCTACTGCTAGCTCTACTGCTAGCGCTGCTGCAAGAGCTGCAGCTGCTGTTAGCTCTGCTGCTAGCTCTGCTGTTAGCTCTACTGCTAGCGCTGCTGCTAGCTCTACTGCGAGCGCTGCTGCTGCGTCAGAAGGCCCTCTGCTGCGTCGCATTAAAAACTGCTGCTGCACAAAACACACACCTGCATGACTGGAGACGCTACGGGCAGCTGGAGTGGAAAACATGGATTTATTTATTCACAATTTACTTTTGTTTAACCGTTTCCCGCTTTGGCTAAATAACAGAAAATATCCTGGAAAATCACATTTTAAAAAAAGTATAAAATGATGCTAACTGGAAAAATAATAAAATAAAATAAAAATAATATATAATTTCTTTAACTGTTGCTTTACTCATTTTTCCTGTCTTGATAAGTTACAGAAAATATCCTGTAAAAACACAGAAAAAATTTATAAAATAATGCTAGTTGTAAAAACAAAAAAGGTCAGTAATTAAATTAAATCTAAATAAAAAAAATAAATAATGTCTTTCACTGTTGCTTTACAGGTTTTCCTTGTTCTGCTAAATTACATAAAATATCACAGAAAAAAGTATAAAATAATCCTAATTGTAAGAACAAAAAAGGCCAGTGATTAAATGAAGATAAATGAATAAATTATTTGTTTAACTGTTGCTTAACAGGTTTTCCCTGTTGTACTAAATTACAAAAAATATCCTGTAAAATCATGTTCAAAGAGTATAAAATAATGCTAATGGTAAAAACGAAAAAGGCCAGTAATAAAATAAAATAAAAATAAAATAAAAATAATAAATAATGCAAAGACTTTCCATGTTCTGTAACTGAATTAAATTAAATTAATAATTTGTTTAACTGTTGCTTTGTGGGTTTTTCCTGTCTTGCTAAATTTCAGAAATTATTTTTTTGAGAAAAAAAACATAAAATAATGCTGACTGTAAAAACAAAAATGGCCATAAATAAAATAAAAATAATAAATCATTTAATTAACTGTTACTTTCCAGGTTTTTCATGTTCTGCTAAATTACAGACAATATCAAGTAAAAACACAGAAAAAATTAACTGTTAAAAAAAAAAAAAGCCAAAATTGTTATTAAATTAAATAAATCAAAATATCCACATCAAAAATTTGTTTTTTCTAATGCTAATTTGTTATTTTGCAATGTTTGACTGTAAAATTACACTATTTTCACTGCGTTTAAATCAGCAAAAAATATCATTATTTTGAAGATATTTACTGCTATTTGAAAGAAAAAATATGTATTTTAAGGAATAAAAAAATTGTTTAACTGTTGCTTTACAGGGTTTTTTTTCTGTTTTGTTTAATTCCAGATGTGGTTCTTGTTTATTTATTCTATTTTATTATTTTTAAAACATCAGAACCAGAAACCTAATGTTTTGCAATTTTTTTGGAACATTAAATAGAAGTTTAAAGGGACTAAATGTAAAGTAAACAAAAGTAAACTGGAAGAGAGTACTTTTATTTAACTGCAGCTCAGATACACATTTTTATCAACAATATGAAGAAAACGACAACAAAACAAGTCGTAACTGGGTGTTTCTGAGAAATATTTAACCTGCAGTCTGTTAAACTTGGCTTAATCGGTTGGTGTTTATCTAGTCTGTTAAACCTGGTTTAATCTGTTAGTGTTTATGTAGTCTGTTAAACCTGGTTTAATCTGTTAGTGTTTATCTAGTCTGTTAAACCTGGTTTAATCTGTTAGTGTTTATCTAGTCTGTTAAACCTGGTTTAATCTGTTAGTGTTTATCTAGTCTGTTAAACTTGGCTTAATCGGTTGGTGTTTATCTAGTCTGTTAAACCTGGTTTAATCTGTTAGTGTTTATCTAGTCTGTTAAACCTGGTTTAATCTGTTGGTGTTTATCTAGTCTGTTAAACCTGGTTTAATCTGTTAGTGTTTATCTAGTCTGTTAAACCTGGTTTAATCTGTTAGTGTTTATCTAGTCTGTTAAACTTGGCTTAATCGGTTGGTGTTTATCTAGTCTGTTAAACCTGGTTTAATCTGTTAGTGTTTATCTAGTCTGTTAAACCTGGTTTAATCTGTTGGTGTTTATCTAGTCTGTTAAACCTGGTTTAATCTGTTAGTGTTTATCTAGTCTGTTAAACCTGGTTTAATCGGTTGGTGTTTATCTAGTCTGTTAAACCTGGTTTAATCTGTTGGTGTTTATCTAGTCTGTTAAACCTGGTTTAATCGGTTGGTGTTTATCTAGTCTGTTAAACCTGGTTTAATCGGTTGGTGTTTATCAGTCTGCGTCTCTCTGACTCGGTTAGATCCAGAAACTATCATCAGCTGCAGACGGTGACAAATTAAAGGAAAAACCTGAACCCAGACCCCCGTTGTGAGGGGATCCGGTGGCTCCGTTCTGCTGCTGGAGGAGTTTCTTTGCCATGTTTTGGGACCGTTGGTCCTCAGATAGAAGGTCAGACTCGTCATGTGGAGAAATCATTAGATTCTGGTGGGAGGAGTTTCATTCAGGACCAGAATCCAGAAACCGACCAGACGCTAGGAGTCAGAGGACGTAGAAAAAGATGAAAATATTATGGAGGATTTTCTGTTACCTGAACTCGACCCGACTGGAGAATTTAGACGCTATGTTGGACGACGTCATCATTAAAGTAGACGCTGAAGATGAACTCAGATCAGAAGTAAAAGTACCAGAGTGTAGAAATACTCTGCTGCAAGTAAAACTCATACATTTAAACTTCAGTTCAAAAATGAAAGATTTACCAATAAAGTACCAAAAGTAAAACCCCCTTTTATGCAGAATCTATACAGTATAAAAAAACTGACATTTTTAAGGGTACAAGTAAATTGTTAACTATAATTTTACAGCTTCTCACTGTTTTGTTGACCCCGTAAAACCCACTGTTGCCATTTATTCTTCAACAAGATTTAACTGTAAAATTACACATCACAAAATTGAATGAATATGATGTGCTGAAAATGTGAAATATTTTAGTTTGATTGTGTAGCACTTGTAATGGAAATATGCTACCATTAGGAGGGCTAAGGGCTAGGCTATGGAAAAGGTTCAGCTCTGGGAGCTGTGTGAAGATTAACGAACACAAGACACAAAAATTATGTTACTGGTAATGTAATAAAAATAATCAACAGAAAATACTTGACTGTATCACGGTAGAACAATGATCAAAATAATAAATTAAAACAATAACAAAATCTGAAAAACCAAACCTTCAGCTGTCATTCAAGCAATTCAATCATAATCCAGCAGCTTCACTTTAAACAATTTAAAGTGAATATGTGCAATGGTTCAATGTCAATAACACAACGACAGTTCTAGATTCAGGTGAATGTGGTTCCACTGTTGCTAATGGTGTTAATCAAAGTAATTCATCCATGAAACCAGTCCATGAACAAATCCTAACAACAAGTCCTAACAAGTCTAAACAGGGTGAAACAATCTAAACAAGTCCTACCACACCACTGGGGAAGGGATGAAGCTGTGAGGCTTGAGGCCTGCCAATGAGTGGGGGGTGAAGGGGTGAATCTTTTCAGACTCTTCCACTTCTTTCCAGGGACTCACCATCAGTTCAATCATCCATAGGAGCCTCACCTGTTCAGCAAAATGTTTGGTTTATGTTGGTGGCATCCAGAAGTCCAAGAGCTGGTTGTGGAGCTGAAGGCCTGTTAGCATTAGCATTAGCATGAGTATTAGCATGACACCAACAGCTTCAACTTGCTTCACATGAATTTTAACTCACTTTCTTTGATGCTGTGATTTCCAAGATTCCAGGCAGTGAAAGTGAATGTGTTTCCAGAGATGAGTGAATGTGGGGTGAACCTGCTGTTCAAGTGACTGAGTGAATCTGGATGTGCTTCAAACAAAGGAATGGGTGGATTCCAGGTGGGAGAGAGACTGCAGGTGATTGGCTCAGGTGTAGTGAGTGACAGTGAGGAGGTCCAATACTGTGGGAGTGACTGATTGTGACTGATTGCAGTTTTCTGTTCATGTTGGGATTCTAGATGGCCAACAATGAACTATTGCAGAGTGAACAACTATTGCAGAGTGAACAACTATTGCAGAGTGAACAACTATTGCAGAGTGAACAACTATTGCAGAGTGAACAACTATTGCAGAGTGAACTATTGCAGAGTGAACAACTATTGCAGAGTGAATCCATCTTTTTTATTTACAATCACTTCTTGTTATAATGTTTAACCATAAATTGACAGAATTTTTACTGTATTTAAATCTGCAAAATTATATATTAGATATTTGCTGTTATTTGAAAGATAAAAATAATGACTGAAAATAGTAAATGCTATTTTATACTGTTATTTTTACAATTTTTGCCATTTTTAACCATTACAATATTCCACGTCTATTAAACATGTCTTTTTCTGACACCCTTTCTGCTAGAATTTCACCATATTTTCAATTTTTAAAATTATTTTTATAGTGTTCTGTCTTGTTGGTAGATAAAGAGTTAAGAAATGCTGCCGGTTCAATATTTTTTATGCAGTGTGAAAGTGAATCCCATTAGAGTTTCTCCTGATTATTGAAACCTTCAGTGTTCCTGACCTGCATCTGAATTAACCTGATATCAGAGAAATGTCCTGCAGACACACCTGAGTACAAGGTTACAGTATTTATGATACTATAATGTATAATATATACTATACGCTATACATGTACTGCTTCAGGTTTCCTCTCTGCAGCTGAATAATTTTCCAGCCAGAGCTTCATTCCTGCCTAACTTTTCCCTGAATTTGATAAATATTTGATTTAGTCTTGGAAACTGTGAAGTTTAATCTGTTCTCTTATCTGAGCGTCCTTGAGCCGCCAGACGAACCCGTAAACATTCAGAGACGCAGCGAGCTTCACTTCTTCTGGATATTTCTAACAAATACACGATTATAGGTGGAAATAAAACAGAAACAAAGTAAAATAATGCACTTTTTCTGCTACTTTACACTCCTACTGCTATTTTTTCAAAGGCAAAAGCTGCACGTTTTACTCACTAGATGTACTCTGTATATTCAGATGAATGATACAAAATATGATCAATACATAATAAGCAATGAACACATTAATGCAATAATGCACATTTTTCTGATTCATGACATTTTGCAGTTTGAGCTTTTACTTTTGGTTATTTATTTGGATGCTAATGGTTTTACTTCTACTTGTATCAGAGTATTTCTACACTGTGGTATTAGCACGCTGTAAAAGAAAAAATCTGATAAAAAAAAAAAAACAACATCATATAAAACTATTAAAAACAGAAAAACAGTGAAATCCTGTGATGTTCAAAAATGTGATTAGAATGGCAAATATCAGTAAAATAGTCATATTTTTAGCTGATTTAATCCTCCTGTTGTCTTCATGTACAGGCACCAAAAAATATTGTTTCCTTGTCTGAAAAAAATCATTCTACAAAAAAATTCCCCAAATTTCTGAAAATGTGCAAAACCTTCAGGAAGAAAATTCCAATAAATCCTTAAAAAATTCCCTTAAAAGTTTTATTTATTTTTTTTAAAAATTCCCCAAATTTGGCAAAAAAATTCTTGTAAATATTTTCAAAAAATGAGTAAAAATCTTCCAAAAAAATCCTAAAAATATCTAAAGTGATTCCATATATATCAGTGAAACTTCTAATATTTTCTTTAAGAACATTCACATAAAAATCAACCAAAATCCAGCAAAATTCGCTGGATTTTGGTTGATTTTTATGTGAATGTTCTTAAGAAACATTTTTAACATTTCTTTTTTCTACCAAAAAATGTTCAAAGATTTCCCCAAAATGCTGAAAATGTGGACATCAGAAGTTTCACTGTGAAAATTGATTTTTTTCCACATTTTCAATCTTTAAAATGGGTCAATTTGACCTGCAGGACGACACGAGGCTTAATTTCCTGCAGCATGTAGACAAGAAACCCTTCTTCAGTTCTGAAAGCCTGGTGGGGGGTACCAGATATTATATGTAATAATAATATATATGTAATATATGTAATAATATCTGGTACTCCCCACCAGGCTTTCAGAACTGAAGAAGCCTCTTGGATGAGAGGTGAAACGTTTTCGACTCACACGAGGTTAGTCCAGTTGCCATAACTTATGCTTGCTTGAGACTTATCGTGACCTGGATGACTGAGAACATCCACAGATCCTCCGGAGTGGTGAAATCAGGAGCATAAACTTGAACTCATTGACACGTGATCGTGGTGGCCCACCAGTCCTCCCAGTCCTCCCACACCCCCCATGAAGTGTATCTCATTTTAGCATTGACTATCTTCAAGCCAAGAGCCGCTGTCACCAGATCCTGCAGAGTTCTGGGGAATGGCATGCGTTCCCAGCTGGCATTACGACCGCACGGCCACGAGCCCGGCGCCTCCTGGAGGCCGAGGTGGGCCGGCGTTAGGAGGGGATGATGGAGCAGGAGGCTGGACAGGCGTCTACTGCACTGCAAAAACTCTAAATCCTAAACTCCAAGTCTATTTGTCTTATTTTTAGTCAAAATGTCTCATCCCACTTGATTTAAGATAAATTCACTTAACAAGAGACATTTCAGCAGATGGAGGGACTTGTTTTAAGACGATGCATCTTAAATATCTTGTTAAGTCAAACAATCTGGAAATTATCTTGTTTTGAGTTGAATTTTACAAGAAAATTCAAAATAAGTTTAACCCTCGTGTCGTCCTGTGGGTCAAAATTTACCCGTTTTAAAGTTTGACAATGTGGAAACTACCTATTTTCACAGTGAAACTTCTGATGTCCACATTTTCAACATTTGTGGGAAATCTTTGAACATTTTTTGGTGGAAAAAAAAAGAAATGGTAAAAATGTTTCTGAAGAACATTCACAAAAAAATCAACTAAAATCCAGCGAAATTCGCTGAATTTTGGTTAATATTTTATGATTTGGTGGATTTTTTAAAAATAAAACTTTGAAGGTAAACTTTTAAGGAATTACTGGAATTTTCTTCCTGAAGGTTTTGCAAATTTTCAGAAATTTGGGGATTTTTTTCGCAGATTTTTTGGATTTTTTTCAGACAAGGAAACAATATTTTTGAGTGAAATGAGGACAACAGGAGGGTTAATACATCTCAGATTAGGAGCTAACATGAAAGTGAAAAACTGCTTCTTTTTTTTTAAGCATATCTGGCTTATTTTAAGACACCTAAGCTTGACAATCCTGGTAAAATAGAGCTTAAAATAAGTTTTCCCAGCTAATTTTAAGATCTCAGTATTCTAAATATCATATCTTATTTCAAGAAATCTTACCAAGACATTTTTCACTTGTTCTATTGGCAGATTTTTTCACTTATTTCAACTTAAAAGTTCCTTGAAATATTTTTTTTTCTTGTTTTGAGAGGCATTTTTTCCAGTGCGGTTCACCTGCAGGGTCGGTCCTCCAGGTGTGGCGGCTTCATGTTGAGGCTCAGGTTTCAGAACTAAGTGGCCCACAGGGAGCCAGGAAGGAGCTGGCAGCTGAACTAAACTCTGCTCTCTGAACCACGCCAACCATCGCAGCAGCTCCCTGGTGTCACCGTGCACAGCTGTAGTAGAAGTGTTTTACGACCGAGTGTACAGCGGATACACAGCGTGCACGTACAGTACACAGCGGAGGGGAGGGCAGCTCTGGGCAAACCCACCTAAATGTCAAATCAATCTCAGCTGCACCACCTCTAAGTAACTGCAGTAGTTCTGGGTTAAACAGTGGAGCATTTCCTTTTGTAAACAATCCAAAAAACCCTTTACGATATTGAAAATGAAGTTCAGGCATCCAAAGCTCATGAGTCCACCTGTGATCATTTAAAATCACAAAGAGTTTGTAGAACAAAGTACACACCAGAATGTCCAAAATGACTCAGACTTTGTCCAAAGTAACTCAAAATTTGTCCAAGGTGATCCAAAATGGTCCCAATTGAAGTGGCCAAAGTCAGCCACACTTTTGGACCTATGGACTGTGTCTATGTCTGCATCATGGCTAAACATGGAAAAGAACTGAACAGAGGAAGTGGAAAACCACAAAGAGTTTATACAGGACTACCACAGTGAATGCATAGTCCTGACAGTGAAGCACGGAGACATTTTATATGTCTCTGTTGTCAATTTGTGTCACTTTGTACTCATTTGGCAGCTCTTTGTGGCCTTTTTTGCATCACTTTGTGGTTGTTTTGTGTTTCTCCTGACCAGGACTACCACAGTAAATGCATAGTCCTGACAGTGGAGCATGGAGGTGGAAGTGTGATGACATGGGGCTGCATGAGGTCAAAATATGTTGATAACATTTCTAGATGCACCATGAATCTCTGAGGATAAACCAAAATTCATCCAAAAATACAAAAAAAGTCAAAAATGGCTCAAAAACTGTTCAAAATTAGTTTAAAATGACTTGAAATGTATCTAAAATGTCCCAAAATTTGCCCTGAATGACTAAAATTTTGTCCAACTAAGATTAAAAACCTGTACTAACTAAATACTGCTCAAATATGACATAAAAAGTGTCCAAAATGTGTGCAAAATGAGTTAAACATGTATGAAATTAGTCCAAAAGTAGGTCAAATTTGTTCAGAATGGCTAAAATTTATCCGCATGCGACTAAAAACCTGGACAAAACGAGCCAAAGATTGGTCAGAATAACATAGAACTCATCCAAAATGACTCATGATGTGCCCCAAAGGAGCTGAGAACTGTCCAATATAACTTGAAATTTCTTCAAAACAAGCTAAAAAACTGTCCAAAGAGAACTGATTCGTCAAAAACGATGGACACAAAGTATTTAAGAAATCAGATTGTAGAATCTCAGTAATAAACGATAGATTGACTTTTGCTGCATCCAGTTTCTACTGTGGGCCTAAATTTGTAATATAGTAAATCTGAATGTTTTAATTTGACATCAGAGCAAATATTCTCCCGTTTAAAGCATCTTTTATGTCACTCATTGATGCAGATGTTTCTATTTCTGTTTAAAGAAATCAGTTTTAGCTTCATCACCGTGACTCTGAGCCACAGAAACTGAATATGCTGCACTTTACATTTTTGTTTTTTTTCTGTACTTTTCTTCCTCGTCTTTCTCCCAAAGATGCCCTAAAAAAGCGTTCCAGCTGAGTCACCACAGCTTTTTTTATCCGGCTGCAGCTTCCTGCCTGTAAGGAGGACGGCTGTTTCCTTGATTGCTGTTTCCTTGATGGCTCTTTTGTCCCGTCGCTGTCTGCTCCACTGCTGCTCTTTATCGATTCATTCATCACGTAATGCCTTCACCGAACGCTCACTTGTTGAGCTGTAACTCGATTTATCCTCGTCCTGCTGCCCTCTGGCTTCACCTCCTCCTCCTCGGCTCTCCATTACTGCTCCACCTACCGCCTCCTGTTCTGCTTTTGCCTCAGTTTAGACGACGAAGCTGAGCGTTGGAGGCGTCATTATAGAGACGTGTCCTATTATCTGCCTCTGTGCTGCTAGTTTATTATTCTGCATGCATTTCTACTCCAAACTCCTCTAAAATGGACTGTTTTAGCATCTGTCTGCCCTCTAACTGAACCCCCCATCAGTGTATTTACTACAGTGTTTAGTTTGCAGAGACATCAAATGAATCCTTGCATTTGCTGAGTTTATTCAAGGAGAGGTCAGGATAATGTGGCTACATATCAGTCTGTACACGATGCTGTTTACTTTGACACGTAGAAAATGTTTATACAGTTTGTATATTCAAGGTCATAAAGCGTACTATCTTTCCCCGTGGCATCAGTGAAGTTTCATTGAGTAATATAGTTTTGTTTGTTCCCAGACTTCCTCTAACTGAATCCAAGTGCAGTTCCTCGACCGTCCACTAGGGGCTGCTTCCAATTCCCATAGACCTCCATGTTAAAATGTTCAACTTTACAGCACAAATAAAGTTGTTTACAGTCGGGTACAAGAAAAGTTTTGGTCCCTATGGCTAATTTTACATTTCTTGATGACTTCAAGGAGAAATGAATAAGTGAGTTGGGCTCAGATGGAGTCCAGCATGTTTAGTGAGAACCTGACCAGGACTACCACAGTTAATGCATAGCCCTGACAGTGAAGCATGGAGGCATTTTACATGTCTCTGTGGTCAATTTATGTCACGTGGTCATTTTGCATCTCTTTGTGACATTTTTTGCATCACTTTGTGGTTGTTTCGTGTTTCTCCTGACTAGGACTACCATGATGACTGCATAGTCTTGATAGTCAAAGCACAGAGGCATGTTGTTTGTTTTTGTAGTCAATTTGTGTCTCTTTGTGACCTTCTTTGCATCACTTTGTGGTTCTTTTGTGCCTCTCATGGTCAGGACTACCACAGTGAATGCATAGTCCTGACAGTGAAGCAGGGAGGTGGGAGTGTGATGATCTGGGGCAGCATGAGGGCAAAATATGTTGGAGCGATGACATTTATTGATGCACTTATAGTCAAAAATAACTCAGATCTTATCCAAAGCTGCTTAAAATTAACCCAAACCACTAAAATTTGTCCAAAACAACTCAAACGTGGTGCAAAATGACTAAAAACTTGTCCAAAACATTGGCAGTATTGGCGAGAGCACGTTTATACAAGATGAGATTGGATGTTCTCATCGCAGATCATTTCCAAATCCCACCCTTCTAATAAAGTCAGAACAGGAAGTAAACTCTAGAACATGTTGCTTTCAGGTGAATCAGTGCTCGTAAAACCTGAAGTGGATTCGATACCCTGGAGTCAAACAAAATGGAGCTTTGTCAAGTGTAGGATGTATTTTAACTTGAAACATAATCCCTTTCTAAACATGACCAGGTACTTTGGGCATCTAAACTTGTCCAAAGAACAACTGACAAGGCAGACAAACACAAAGGGAAAAATAGCAAGTGAAAGTCAAAACTAGACTCAAGTCGAAACACGAAACTGTAATTATGGTTTAAGACAGAACTTGAGCTCAAGTGTCCCAGTGAAGGACCACTGATTTACACCACCAACAAACCCTCCAGCCTCCAAATGCAGACTGTTTGTTCCTCGTCGTGTTTTTGCAAAGTCACGTCTCTATTGTCAGTAAATAAACCATCACAGCCAAAACAGGTGCAGGTGGAGTCGTGAACTGCCAGGATGGTGACAGCAGGAGTTACCACATCCAGCTTCAAACCTGCTCTTCAAGAAACCTGTTGTTGACGTCACCGAGGGTTCAGACAGCTTCAGATTCAGGCTGTGGTTGACATTGGTGATTTTAATTCAATAGTCTCATCAGATTTCCGGCTGATTTCCATTAACGTCTGCGCAAACCTTCCAACAAGACCTCCAATTTCAACAAAGCGACTCAACATTTGCCAAAAATGACTCAAAAACTGTCCAAAAAAGTTAAAAATTGTCCAAACTGACCCAGATGGACTGGTTCAGATTGGGTCCAGCATGTTTATTCATCATTAAACTGTCCGAAATGACTCGAAATGTGTCCAAAATTACGAAAAAAATTGTCAAAAATGACTCAAAACCTATCCAAAATAAGGTAAAAATGATTTCAAATTTGTCCAAAATGTCTCAAAATTTGCCCAGAATGACTCAAATTTTGACCACATAAAACCAAAACCTAAACCAAATAAATCTTGTAAATGTTGGGAGCACATTCTTTGGGCTCAAATGGGGTCCAGTATGTTTGGTGTGAACCTGACCAGGACTACCACAGTAAATGCATCGTCCTGACAGTGAAGCACGGAGGTGAGACTGTGATGATACGGGACTGCATGAGGTCAAAAGGTGTTGATGACATTATGACATGCAGCATGAATGTCTGAGGATATGCCATAATCTAAAGTATAAAAAAGTGAACACCAGAATGTCCAAAATGACTCCAAACCTCTCCAACACAAGTTTAAAAAGTCAAAAATTACTCAAAATGTGTCCAAAACTACTTCAAATTTGTCTGAAAAGGCTGAAAATTGTCTTAAATTTTTTCCAAAGTGGCTCAAAATTTGCCCAAAATGGCTAAAAACTTGTCCAAAAGAATTATGCATCCACTGCGGTAGTCACAGTGAATGCATAATCCTGACAGTGAAGCACGGAGGTGAGAGTGTGATGATATGGGACTGCATGAGTACAAAATGTGTTGATGTTTCTAGATGCAGCATTCGTCCATTTTTATTGGAAAAAAATACCTTAACTTACAGACATCTGCATGAAATGTTTGTTATATTAAGAGTTTTTAGACATTTTATGTTTAAATATGCAAATGAAGTGTTATTTTACTAAATATGCACATACTTTAAAGCCAGAAACCTCTAAACTGAGCAGTGCATGAGAACCAACCGAGCCTGGAGTTTGTTCTCGCTCCGTTCTGCACGGCCAGCGTTAATTAGACGTTGACTTTGCAGCAACGTGCGCTAAACATCAGCATGTTTCAGTCGTGTATTTATCTGAAACCGGCCCTGCAGAGCTGCTTGCACTGCGTTGGGACTGTTATTTCAGGAAAAGGCCGGTCACAAAGAGCAGCAGAGCAGAGCAGCGCCGGCCAAATATAACTCCTGGAGGTATTTCTTAGAAAGACGGCTCTGGCGGCTGCACGATGTCTTCGGTCCTCCCTAGTTTCCTCACCTTGTATTGATTTCTGAATCCCACTCAGAGCGTGTCTCCGGCTATTTTCTGCAGCAGCTCGTGCCTCTATTTTTGGGGGGCATCTGGTTAAAGTCCGTGTTCTCGCCGGAGAATGCATTTGAGGGATTCCACGTTGACCTCCGACCACATCCCCAAACCTCCTCCGCTGCAGATATGCGAACTCACACACCGTCTGACGGAGGCAACCCGGTCATTAGAGGCTCTGTAATTGTGACTTAGCATTGTAAACTGGCAGCGCCGTGTTGCCAGGGAAGGTTTTGTTGACTGTAGGATTATGACAGGGAGCTTAAATGGCATGTGTTTATCTACATTCTGCAGCGGTGAGAGCTGCCGTCTAAAATATCCTGCAGGTTCTCGGTAATGGAGTTGGCTGTAAAGTCTCACCGCTCAACACTGTGACCGACATCCCCTCGCAGAGTGGAAGTTAAATCATATCACGCTGAGGACTGGCTTTAGATTGTGTAACGCCGGTTTCTGTTTTACCTTCAGCTCCTGCAGTCGTGGCAGGTTTGTGTGCGGAGAGACGACATCGTAAAGGTTCACCTCAACTCCCGTTTTCAAACAAAAAAAAGGAAAACTGTTAGATTTACGGATTCAGACGTGGTTTTTGGTTATAAAGTGGTGGAAGAAGTACTCGGATCTAGAGTAAAAGCACCAATACCACCGTATACAATTAAAAAGTCCCACATACACTTGACTGAAATGTTCATTACTTATTTTAAACTCATTCTCTACAAGCCCAGTGGTGCAAAGTAACTAAATACATTTACTCAACTACTGCACTTGGGTAAAATTTTGAGTACCTTATACTTTACTTGAGTATTTCCATTTTCTGCTCCCTTCTGCTTTAACTCCACTACAGTTCAGAGACAAATATTAAACATTTTATTCAACTTTATGTATAGTTACTTTGCAGTTGTTAGGTGTTTTCTTTGCTTAATCAACAGATAAAATCTATAAAGAAATTATAACGAGCATTATAGATTAAGAGTTAAATCACCTTTAACAGACATTAATGTACTAGGAATTACTATCTGCAGATAATTTTTTACTTTAAATAATGTCCACATGAAACCTGGGTTTTTAGTAATGGTAATTCGTTGACCATAAAATTACACTTATTTTTTTGTACTTTATGTATTTACATCCTCTCATTTCAAGAAAACTACCAAGTAAAGTTACAGTTAACATGTACATTAACATTTTTCCATGATTTTGCCAATTGTCTATAATTTCAAAATTTATATATATATAAGCAATAATTTCACAAAACATGAAAATTCTGGAAAGTTATTTATAGTTCTTTACAATTATTACTTTTTTCAATGATTTTAATACATATCTGTACAGGGAAAAATCTGTAACAACAGTAAATTGTTTAAAAAAAAAAAAAAACTTTTAGAAAAAATACATTTTTACAGTGCATACTGGTCCCTAATATTAATTATAGTTTTCTCTCCTGAAGTAAACATAATTGTTGGCATCAAATGTTTAGATGACTAATGTAACTCAATGCAGTGTGTGTGTGTCATAATCATCATGTTGTGGAGACAAAATTGTGTAATTATTGTCGCAGTCACATCATGGGGACCTCTTGCAGTATGGGGACCAAAAATCAGGTCCCCATAAGGGACAAAATTTTAAATGAAAACAGGAGCTATTCTAAAGGTGCTTATGGGGTTTTCGAGGTGGAGATGAGTGTGTGTGTGTGTGTGTGTGTGTGTGTGTGTGTTGTGTGCGTGTGTGTGTGACAGGTGGTTGTAATGACAAAGTCAAATATTTGACGTGGGGTAATCTCGAAGGCTCTTTAGTCTTGTGACTTTCTGCATCATATTTTCCGTACAGAGCTGAAAACAGGCTTTCCTTCTATCTGCCTGCATGATCTCCACCTGAACACGTGAACTTCCACACGCCACAGATGCACATACGTGTGTTTTAAAGCGGCAGTAAACCCAGCATCAGATAAAAACAAAAACCTCTCATATTTTCTCCCTCTCGGCCTCTTGGTTCCTAAAATCCCACAATAAAAAAATCCTCCCACAACAGTATTTCCATTCATGCCGCCGCAAATCACATCCATCAAAGTCGCACATTTCCGAAGCTATTATTTCTCTCTCTCCAAAACTCCATGTCCCATATTTCCATATCATTCACACGAGTGGCCGATCAGCAGATTTTTCTCTTTTTTTCTCGGTGCTGTAAACAAAGGCAGCTTTGGAGGACTTCAAAGTGCTGGAGGGGGTGAGATCGGACTGCTGGGTGGCAGAAAATATCAAGGTGGGAGATTAGAGCTTATCACAGATTTCCTTTGAGGGAGAAATGTTTGTACCGAGCAGCAAACGGTGGAGATGGAAGACAGAGGGTCAGATGATTTACGGCCTCTGAAGACTATAATCTGTCCTCTGCCTTTCATTTCTCTGCCACCCTTCCCCTTTTGTTTGACCTAACGTGGCCTCTGAACCAGAAAAGTACAGGCAAACTTTCCAGGAAACATACCAGCATACCGGTCTGGATCACGCATGTTTCTGGCGGAACGGGCAGAAAAAGGCCTGAAAGCTTTGAGGACGAGGATCCGTGTGATTCAGCGGCTCTGGAAGGTCACCCGGAGCTGACGGGAGTCCAGATGCCGCTCATTCTCCGAGGTTTTGGCTCCTTCAGCGGCCGACATGTGGCCCGCTGACTCCTGGGGGAAACCACCTGAGTTATTTGAGCTTAAAGCCCCCGTCGCCGCTCCGTCGGTGCCCTAGCGCCCCCCGGTGGAAGAGGGGCAAATACAAATGACCCCTGGAGGTCATGTTAATGCACCAACCCCGCTGAGTCATCAAACTGGAGGAAAGAGTTCAGAATAAATGTGGAAAATTATAAAATACTTAAAAAATGCAACCAAATTCTGACAGTATGGCTCTGTGACATTTTTTCTTTTTTCAAAAGATGGTTAAAAACTGCAAAAAATCTGATGTTTTTTTTTTTGGAGCCAAAAACAAAAATGACGATTAACAATATTACTGAGACAGGCCTTTTTGTTGTTGATTTTTAGAGTCAAACATATGAACATTATTTACAGTTTTGACCCGTTTACAATTTTTTGTGTGATTTTATTACATATTATAAAATAACCATTAAAAAAATAATATTTTTTAAAATTAGTTTTAATTAAATACATCCAAAAATAGGACTTTTACAGTAAGAATTAAACTAAATGTATAAAAATATAGATTTTTCATGTGGACATTGTTTAGTTTTGGCCTGTTTTTTTCTTCTTTATTTTTTATTAGTTTTTTTTATTAACATGTACATTTACAGGGAAGATTATATTTTTAAAAATTATTTTTAATGAAATGCATCCAAAAATAGGGACTTTTACACTCAGAAGTTTACAAAATGTACAAAAATACTGATTTTTGGTGGACATTATTTAGTTTTACTGTTTTTTTGTTTGTTTTTTTTTTATTAACCTGTAAATTAATACTTTTTTCTGAGTTTACTTTATATTATCAGTAATCTAACAAAACAGATAAAATCTGTAAAATAACAATTAAAAAACTATTTTCCATTTTTCAATTCTTAATATACATTTTTTTCAATATATTGAAATTATCTGAAAACACTGGCGTTCAATTAATACAAACAAACAAAAAAACAAGTCTAATTTTACATCAAACATTGTAAAAGAACAAATTATCATTTGGAAAAAATACAGATTTGTTAATGTGGACATTATTTATAGTTTTGACCTGTTTGCATTTTTTCCTGAGATTTTACTACATATTATCTGTAATTTAACAAAACAGGAAAAATCTATTAAATAAGCGTTAAAAATTATCTGTATTTCTAATTATTTTTGATTAAATGCATCCAAAAAAAGGATGTCTACAGTCAGATTTTACAAAATTTACAAAAATACAGATGTTTGATGGAGACATTATTTAGATTCAGTTTTATTTTAAATTTGTTTGTTTGTTGTTTTTTTTAAATACGTCACCTATTTTTTCCAAAAAATAGCAAATGTCCAAACATTTGTAAAAATACAGAATTAATGTGGATTTCTTTTTTTAAATTTTACTTTTTTTTTTTTTTTTTTTTACAGTCAACATATAAATGAATATTACATTATTTATGTTTAGCAAAACAGGGAAAATCTGCATAACATTTTAAAACAATATTTACTATTTTTAATCCTTAATATTTGTATTTCTGTCAAAATGTCTAAAATAACAGTTAAACTTTTTAAAAGAATTTTTTAATCCTTAATATTATAGTTCTTCTTCCAAATTATAGTAAACATCTGTAAAAAAAAAAAAAACAAAGATAAAAGAAAAAAGGAAAAAAGGACTTCACCTGGTTTAAATACAATTTTTTTAAAAAGTGTAATTTTACAGTCAAGCGTTTAAGAAAAAAAAGCAACTTTTAATGTAGACATATTCACAATTTTGGCCTTTTTTTCAGCTACAGCATGTAAATTAATATTTTTTCTGTAAATTTGCTAGTTATTATGTGTAATTTCACCAAACAAGAGCAAAGAACGAATGAACATTTGTAAAAAAAAACAAACAAACAAAAAAACAGTTATTTACACTATATGTAGTTAGGATGGACTAAAGTAATGCTCTTTTCTGTAATTTTACTAGATATTATGTGTAATTTAACAAAAGAGTGGAAAAAGTAAAGCAACAGTAAATATCTGTAAGAATGTCAGTTAAAACCAGTTAAAGGTTAATTTTTCCAGTGAGGCTGTCAGGTGCTCTGTGTTCCTCATACTGCTGCTGTGAACTGAGGCTGCAGATCAAGGTGAGGAAATAATTGAACAGCGGACTTGATAACGAGTTACGATCTTGCAAATTATTCATCTGTTTCATTCCGTTTCTGCAGGAACCTGAGCTGCAGCTGAGATAAATCTGCTGCGTACCTGACAGACTCCGCATGACTCACTCTGTACGTGACAACGTCCACACACAACTTGACCCACAATCTCCCCTGACACTCTGACACACACTGGAGGCGTTACGTCACGGATCTGACAAGTAGGTCTTTTCTTCAGAGCACACAAAGACTCGACTGTTCATAATGGAGTGAAAGAACAGCTGCTCACTTCAGACGAGACACGAGACTCTGCAGGATTCTGTCCTGTAGGGGGCAGTAGATGGGTCCACAGGTGGACTTCCTGTTGGCTGCAGGTGAGTCCACAGGTGGACTTCCTGTTGGCTGAAGGTGAGTCCACAGGTGGACTTCCTGTTGGCTGAAGGTGGGTCCACAGGTGGACTTCCTGTTGGCTGAAGGTGAGTCCACAGGTGGACTTCCTGTTGGCTGAAGGTGGGTCCACAGGTGGACTTCCTGTTGGCTGAAGGTGAGTCCACAGGTGGACTTCCTGTTGGCTGAAGGTGGGTCCACAGGTGGACTTCCTGTTGGCTGAAGGTGAGTCCACAGGTGGACTTCCTGTTGGCTGAAGGTGAGTCCACAGGTGGACTTCCTGTTGGTTGAAGGTGGGTCCACAGGTGGACTTCCTGTTGGCTGAAGGTGAGTCCACAGGTGGACTTCCTGTTGGCTGCAGGTGAGTCCACAGGTGGACTTCCTGTTGGCTGAAGGTGGGTCCACAGGTGGACTTCCTGTTGGCTGAAGGTGAGTCCACAGGTGGACTTCCTGTTGGCTGAAGGTGAGTCCACAGGTGGACTTCCTGTTGGCTGAAGGTGGGTCCACAGGTGGACTTCCTGTTGGCTGAAGGTGAGTCCACAGGTGGACTTCCTGTTGGCTGAAGGTGAGTCCACAGGTGGACTTCCTGTTGGCTGAAGGTGAGTCCACAGGTGGACTTCCTGTTGGCTGAAGTTGGGTCCACAGGTGGACTTCCTGTTGGCTGAAGGTGAGTCCACAGGTGGACTTCCTGTTGGCTGCAGGTGAGTCCACAGGTGGACTTCCTGTTGGCTGAAGGTGAGTCCACAGGTGGACTTCCTGTTGGCTGAAGGTGAGTCCACAGGTGGACTTCCTGTTGGCTGCAGGTGAGTCCACAGGTGGACTTCCTGTTGGCTGAAGGTGAGTCCACAGGTGGACTTCCTGTTGGCTGCAGGTGAGTCCAGCTAACATGCTAACATTAGACATTAGTGACGTCTCTGCTCTCAGCCTCTACATGAAGTGTTGCTCAACAGGTGAGTTTGGTTTGGACGTATACGTTTGCTGGCGGCTCCATGAGACTAAACGGCTCAGAGTTAATGTTTAGTCGAGGGTCCTGCTGAGATGTTGGCAGCAGGCGGCGGACCGCTGGGCTGAAGGTCGGCCCCACAGGCGCTGTGTGATCTTTTCCAGTCGGGACAGATTTAGAGCTGGAGGGTCGGTCACAGCTGGCTGCAGGGCCACATGTGTGATCTTTTCCAGCCATCAGCCAGACGAACGACACGGACCTAAAGTTCTCCAGCTGCTGCCTGAGTCAATAAGAGCAGCGCTGGATGTTCCCAGAGTTACCAACATTTCATCCTCTGGACCAGAAAATGTAGCGAAGCCGTTCAGATTTAGTCAAACAACCACCTGATGGAGGAACAGTAACTTAATTAGAAACTCTCCATGAAACATTCACTCTTTTACAGCTGCAGTGAAATATTTGCTTTGTGATGTTCTGTTGTGGTGCAGATAACTGATAAAGCATCAACATTTCTGGAGGACATTACTTAAAGAATGCCTAGTGAGAAAAAAAACATCTTAAATTGCAGACATTGGCGTCATATTCATTCTCTTGTTGTTTCGTTGCATTTTGTAGTCATTTACATTTTATTTTGTGTCACATTTATGGTCATTTCATGGATTGTGTGGTTGTCTTCATTTAATTTTAGTTGCTTTGCATCACACTTGATTGACGTGTTTTTCTGTGGTCAGTGTGCATCACATTTTGGTAGTTTTCTATCTATTTCTGGTTGTTTTGTGTTACTTTTTGGTTGTCTTACATGTTTTTGTGATTGCTTTGCATCAAATTTTATTCATTTTGTGTCTTGTTTTGGTTATTTTGTGGTAGTTTTGTTTTAGTTTTACGTGTTCTTGTTGATGTTTGCATTAATGTTGGTTGTTTTATGTTTTTTTGGATTTAATTTTAGTTGTTTTGCATCACATTTTGTTCTGTTTTTGTGTTTTTCTGGTTATTTTGTTTCAAATTTAGTTAGTTTTGCATGACTTTGTAATGGTTTGTATTCATTTTGGTTGTTTTGCATCACATTTTAATTGTTTCATGGATTTTAGCAGGTATTTGCATTCATTTTGGTCACTTTGCATTACATTTTGGTTGTTTCGTGGATTTTTGTGGTTATCTGCATTTAGTTTTAGTTGTTTTGCATCACATTTTGTTCATTTTGTGTCTTTTTCTAGTGTTTTTGTGCTCAATTTTGGCTGTTTTGCATCATATTTTGTTCATTTTGTGTCTTTTTCTGGTATTTTTGTGCCCGATTTTGGTTGCTTTGCATGTTTTTGTAGTAGTTTGCATTAAGTTTGGTTGTTTTTCATCACATTTTGATTGTTTCATGGGATTTAGAGGTTATCTGCATTTAGTTTTAGTTGTTTTGCATCACATTTTCTTCATTTTGTGTGTTTTTCTGGTCATTTTGTAGTAGTTTTGTGGCCAACTTTTGCCATTTTGCATGTTTTTGTGGTTGTTTGGATTAATTTTGTTTGTTTCACTGAGTTTCATTTGTCGTAACCCAAGTCTGTCTCAGCTCTTGATAACTGGTCCACATTTGGCCTCACGACAGTCGTCATAACTGAAGTCAAACCCGGTTCCAAGTGTCAACCCATGAGCCAGAACTGGCCCAGATTAGCCTCAGGTGTTATCTGAAACAGCCAGAAAAAAGAGGAAACACTGGTGTAAATTTATCCTCTCGGGACCTTGAACTTTTGGTGCAACCTTCAAGAAGATCCATCCACCAGATGGTGGAGGAGCTTCAGCCAGAACCAAAGTGTTTCCCTCAGGGTGGCGCTGCAGGAGAACGGTCTTAAAATCATTTACATTGACGCTGTGGGAGCGACAGAGCTGGCCGTGGCAGTGTCACGGCGCTGAAAGCTGCAGATATGAAGCCGCTGCTGCTGCAAATTAAATTATCAGTGACAAGCTGCGACCTTCTCCCTCCTGTTGAGGACACCTCTGGCCAGACGGTACACTTAATCAGGGTGCTACTGTATGGAGTAGTGACAGATTGACAGGCCGGAGCAGCCTCAGTAACACAGTCTGACAGCAGCATGAAGAGGAGAAAGTCCCACCGCTGATAGACGCCAACAGAAATAGCTGAGTGCAGCCGGACGCTGGCTGAAGGTTAGGAGGAGCATTGTTGACCGACCACGTCTCTATTTTTATTGCCCCTCCTCCTCGGCACATGACACCTTTATGCAAACTAATCTCGTCCAAGTTTCTCCGGCATCATGCTGTGTGTTGTTCCGCGGCTCGACCCACAAATAGCTGCATTATCAGCGGCGGCTCTGGTTACCTAACAAATTGTTGCTGTGTCAATGCTTATCTCAGACCTGCTGGACGTCCGTCAAGCCGCTCATAACGTGACTCTTCTGTTTGCCAGAGAAGTCCACCTGCTCCTTCCTGCCCTTTCTCCTTGAAGCCACTTTGGGCCGAATGCTGCCGCTGAGGTCCAGGAAGTGAAAATAGAAGCTGTGTTCGACTGCTCTGGTCTGACGTCGAAGCATCAAACAACACAACACACTCACAGATGGAGGATCGTAAAGATGATGCCAGCGTTTATCTGAACGACAGGAATAAAATGATACGTCACCCCATCAGTAATCAGTCAGTCCTCCACCCTGATCTCCTCACAATCACCTGATCCTTTATCTGCTCTAAGTTTTACCTTCATACTATGAACACACAACATCTTCAGAAACAGAAACACAAAACACCATGAAAAGTTGCAAAATAGCTGCAAAAGACACAAAAAACTCACCACAAAAACATGCAAACAGGCACGAAAAGACATAAAACAACCAAATTTTGACACAAGCTACGAAAGACCAAAATATGAATCAAAACAACCTAAATTAAATGCACAAGACCATAAAAAGATGAACAAAATGTAACACAACAAGATACATTAACTGCAGACAACCACAAAAAGCCATAAAATTACAAAAATGTGACACAAAACAACAAAAGTTTGGAGTTTGGGTTTTTTTTGCATCTTTTTTATGATCATTTTTTGTCACATTTGGGTTGTTTTACGTCTTTTTAAGTCGACTTTTTTAGGTTAAAATAATGCAAATCAATAATTTCAGGCCATGTTGGTCATGATTTTGTGTCGTTTCATGAGTTTGCATCTTTTTATGGTCATTTTGTGTCATATTTTGGCAATTCTATTCATTTTTGTGTTATACTTTGACTGTTTTTACATCTTCTTGTGTTCATTTGCACAATGTTGGTGTTTTGTGTCAACTTTTGAATGTTTTATCAGTTTTCATGCTCCTATTTTTCAGTTTTTGTGGTCACTGTCATATTTTCACTTTTTTTAACATCTTTTTGTGTTTATTTACACATAATGTTGGTGTTTTGTGTCACATTTTGCTCATTTCATGGCTTTGTATGGTTGTTGCATTTAAACTTGCATCACAAACATGGGGTGTTTTGCATCTTTTTAGGTTTTTAAGTTATGAGGCTCCAAACTGATGGAAAAAATATAATGCCAATGAGTCATTTCAATCCGCCTCTACGGACTTCAAAGGCCTGGAACTATTCCCAGTGTGAAGGTAAAAGTTTTGTGTGTCGACCAAAGTTAGAGCAGATAAAGAGTCAGCTGACGGTGGAGTCAGGTGGACGGTGTCTGCTGAGATTTGTTTGATTTTTACATGTAATGACCTGAATGTGACGCAGGGATCTGTGTGTCGAGCTGCAGGATTAGAGGCAGCAGAGAGTTAAAGGAGAGAATGAGATCATGACAGAGTGACAGTGTGTGTTGGTTTCTGTCTCTGACTTTGACCCACTCTGGCTGCCAGTGAGCAGGCAGCTGACAGTCTGGCCGGTTGCCATGAGAACCCAGCGCCTCGGCAACGTGCAGTCTGCCTCGTCCACAGCGGCGGCGTGGAAACTGGAACCAGGCGAGTCAACAGCAGCCACTGGTGGACAAACCCACACATTCATTCATTTAACAAAAAAAAGCTGCACAGCTGAAAATCTGCACTTCAACGGTGAATCAGTGAGTGTTTGTTCACACAAAACAGCAACATTAAGAGCAAATGAAGACAAAAAGATTTAAAAACGGACAAAATATGACACAAAAATGAATTAAACAACCAAAATGTGATGCAAAATGACCATAAAAAGATGCAAAAAAAACAAACTGTGAAGCAAAGCAACTAAAGTTAAATGCAAGAAACCAAAACATGACACAAAACACCAACTGTAAGTGCAAATAAACATAAAAAAATGTAAAAACCGTCAAAATATGACACAAAATGACCTCCAAAATTAATAAAGCAGCCAAAAACTGATGCAAGATAGCTTAACTAAATGCAAAAAAAAATGCAAAAAGATGCAAAGTCATGGAAAGACACAAAATCATGACAAATGTGGCTTGAAATGATTAATTTGCATTATTTTTATTATTTATTTAGATTTAAAAGGATGTAAAACAACTAAAATGTGACAAAAAAATGCCAACATTAAGTGCGAATCAGCACAAAAAGATTAAAAACTGTCAAAATATGACACAAAGTGACCACAAAAATGAGTAAAACAACCAAAATGTGACACAAAATGACCATAAAATTATGCAAACACACAAAAAGACACAAAATCATGACCAAAAAAAAGCTAAATCACGACAAAGGTGGCTTGAAAGTATTAATTTGCATTATTTTAACTTAAAAACTTAAACTTAAAAAGACGTAATGCAACCAAAATGTGACACAAAATGACCACAAAAATAAATAAAACAACCAAAATGCGACAAAATTACAACAAAAAAATGAAACTGTGACGCAAAGCAACTGAAGTTAAATGCAAGAAACCAAAACGTGACACAAAACACCAACTTTAAGTGCAAATAAACATAAAAAGATGTAAAAAACGACAAAATATGATACAAAATGACCTCCAAAATTAATAAAGCAACCAAAACGTGATGCAAAATAGCTTAACTAAATGCAAAAAAAGCGCAAAAAGATGCAGTCATGGAAAGACACAAAATCATGACAAATGTGCCTTGAAATGATTAATTTGCAATATTTTTACCTAAAGAGGTAGATTTAAAAGGACGTAAAACAACTAAAATGTGACAAAAAATGACCATAAAAAGATGCAAAAAAACCCCAAACTGTGATGTAAAGCAACTAAAGTTAAATGGAAACAACCATGAAAAACCATGAAATGAGGAAAATGTGACACAAAATGATCATAAAAAGATGCAAATGCACAAAAAGATACAAAATCGTGACAAAGAAAAAGGAAAATCAGCAGAAAAAACCTATCAAATCTGAGCAGACCTCCTCTGAACATGCGGTTGTGTGTCTGCAGGAACGTTCTTAATGATCACAGCTCTACCTTCATGCTTTCACATCATGCCTTCATGTGTTCACTGCAGCTGAAACAACAGCGTCTGTCTCCAGCCAGCGGGACATGTGGACCTATAGGACAGGACGGGACACTTTAAAGCTCCAGTCTAAAGGCTCTCACCGTCCCAGAGTGGAATGAAGCCGTTGGCGAGGGAGGCATCCGGGGTTTGAGTAAAAGTAGGAGGACGAAGACGTCAGACTCTCCATGTTTGATTCAGATGCTGCCAGGATGAAGCAAAGCTCACTGTGGACAGAAGACAGAAGAGAAGAAGAGTCAGAATACTGGCTCTAAACTACCACTGGAGGTTTACTAGATTTAATATACAGGCCCCAAAGTAGGAACTTAATGCAACAAAGGTCAATTCTTTCAAAATATAGAAAGAATACGTAGTTAAATACGTCATTTTGGACCAAGTTTGAGTCATTTGGGACAATTTTAATGTAGTTTTTGGATAAATTTGGGTTAATTTTTGACTATAAGTGCATCTAGAAATGTCTTCAACACCTTTTACACTCATGCAGCTTCGTATCATCATACTTCCACCTCCGTGCTTCACTATCAGGACTATTCCTCCACTGTGGTAGTCCTGGTCAGGTTCTCACCAAACATCTGGACTCCATCTGAACTCATTTATCTTCATCTGACCAAAGAATGTTCTCCAACATCCATCAGGCTTCTTCTCATGTTCTTCAGCAAACTTTCATCTGGAAGTTTAGTTCTGAGCAGCAACCAGGTTTAGTTCTGGTCCTCTATCCATAGAGGTTGATGTTCTGAAGGTTCCTTCACACTGTCTGAGCTTCACACTAACTCTGGTTTCCATGGAGAACCCCTGAGCCAAGTCTGAAGCAGCTGCTGTCTGGAGAAAGTAGTTCACTGTCTGTGGAGTCATTTTAGGAGCTCTGATTAGTGGTACTATGACTCCTTCTAGACCTCCTGATTAGTGAAACTATGACTCCTTCTAGACCTCCTGATTAGTGGTTCTATGACTCCTTCTAGACCTCCTGATGAGTGGAACTATGACTCCTTCTCTACCTCCTGATTAGTGGTACTATGACTCCTTCTAGACTTCCTGATTAGTGGAACTATGACTCCTTCTAGACCTCCTGATTAGTGGTACTATGACTCCTTCTAGACCAGGGGTGGGCAATTAATTTTCATACGGGGCCACATGAGAAACTCTGACGGTTGTTAAGGGCCAGACCAATACACTTAAAAGCTGTGCTCATTATATATCTCAATAAAACCAGTAAATGAAACAATACAATGATATAATGAAAATGTGGAACACAGAATACAACTATTTAATGAAAGATTTTGTTTTTTCATTTAAACTATGATTGCTGCCTATTGAGTTGTAGATATTTTCTATCACAAAGACAAACTTAAAATGTGAAGCTGTTTTTCCGAGTGCCTTAGTTACTCTTCAGCAGTCACTGTTTTTACAAACGAAGTCAGTAGGAATTTATTCCACAACAATATGACCGTCAGCTGGCAGAGATGTGAAACTTGCCTCATCGTGTCAGTTTTGATTCATCATGAACACTATGAGGTAACTGCTACAGCTCATCTGGACTAACAGCTGCTGGATGTACAGGAACATTGCAAACATCTTGTACCATTATAGTGTTGTCAGTTTTTTCTAACTTTACATTAAGATGACTGCAGCATAGTGAAGCATAAAGAAAGACAACAGCTACCCACTACGCTTACAGCAATGTTTAATATATCCCAATAAAAACAGTAAATTACACAATACAATAATTCTACAATAATGTGGAACACAGAACACAATTATTTAACAAATATTCAGAAAAACACTTTCAAAAATGTGCAAAACCAGCACAACATTAACTTTCCATGAAAAGCATTAAATGCATCCAGCTTTGTTTGTTTGCATACCTCAGTTCTTTTCTTTTTGTTCAGTGAGAGAAATTCAGCCTGTTTTTGGCTTAAACAAGTGAACTGAAGTCAGGTTGAACATCTGTGCTGGATATGCAAAGAACAGCACCCAGTGATCATCACTTAGAGAGGATCTGTATCTGAATTTGTTGAACTTCATCACTGAGAAGGTTTGTTTGCATATATAAGTGGATCCAAAGAGAACCAACATCTTCTGAGCATCCCTCCTCAAGTTTAGAAAGCTCTCCTCTTTGAGAGAACAATAAAAAGTCAGCAGTGATCCTGACTTAAAGTGTTCTGACAGTAGTTTATCAGACTGCAGATCAGTGAGTTCAAGTTGGACATCACTGGGTGCAGTATTCACACTGCAGCTGCAGGGAGAGGAAACCATGTGCATTTCACTCTCAACTGTTCTGAAGTCTTCAAATCATCCTGAAAGTTCAGCATGCAGCGCTCCAACATGGATGAGTACCTGTGGAGGTGATCAGCTGATGGTGTGACTTCCTCCAGTGTAGGCATGTGGGTGAGAATGTTGTCCTCCAACTGGCTGGAGAGAAACTTCAGCTTTCTCATAAAAGCAGTCACCAGACTGTACATTTGGTCAGCTTGGTATTTAGTCCATTCATTAGTGCAGTCACATCAACAGCAAAAGCAAGGTCTGCCATCCAGTCTGCATCTGAGAGCTCCGTGATGTTCTGCCTTTCTTCTCACAAAACTCTTGAATCTCTGCTCTCAGATCCCAAACTGGTTTAAGCACCTTGTCCAGGCTGATCCATCTGACAGCTGTCTGGTAACCAAGGTCACCATGTTCACTATCATCTCCTCCACAAAGACAACAAACTGTCTGTAATTCAATGCTCTTGCCCTGATGAAGTTAACTACTTTAGCTACAACATCAGTCACGTGGTTGATTTTTAGCACCGACTTACACAGCACCTCCTGATGTATAATACAATGCAAAAATATATCAGTTTCTGTTCTGGGTTTATTACAGTCACTTTATCTTGCATCCGTTTCAAAAGCCCAACATTTTTCCCTGTCAAATTTGGACAGCCATCAGTTGTAACACCAACTAAATTCTCCCATTTTATTCCCAGCTTGTTCATGCATGTATTTACCTCAGTGAACCGTCGTGGTTCCTTCATTTGCTGCACAGCTGCCAGCTCCTCCTCATCTCAAAGGTTTTTGTTAGTCCACGTACAAAGATGAGTAACTGGGCTGTGTCACGGACATCACAGCTCTCGTCCAGAGCCAAGGAGAAAACATCTAAATCATCCACTTTGTTGTGCAGCTGAAGCTCCAGATTTTCGGCGATGCTCTCCGCCCGCCTCATTACGGTTCGTCTCCAAAGGGGCACATTAACGAACGCTCCTTTCTTCTCCGGGCATATAAACGCTGCAGAGTCCACCAGACATTCTTTTATAAACTCTCCATCAGAGAATGGTTTACTGTTTTTGGCGATTTTGTAGGATATTAGAAAACTCGTCTTGACTGCTGCATCCCTTGATGTGAGCTTTGGTAAAACAAAGTCATTGCTGCTTTAGCAGTTTAGCTAGCAAACCTTCAGACATCCTCCCCGCTCTGTATCAGTCAAATGTTTGTACTTCTCCGCCATGTTTGGTCTCGTAGTGTCGATTCAGATTATAATCCTTGAGCACCGCGAGCTGTTCTCCACAAACTAGACACACAGCTTTACCTCTGACTGCAGTGAAGAAATACTTGGAAGTCCACGCCTTGTTAAAAACTCTGCATTCGGAATCAGTTTTTCTTTTAATGCCGTTAGCTGACATCTTCCAATCAGGGCATAAACCTCATGTTAAGTATGGAAAGCACGCGCGAAAAAAACGTAAGGTCGCGCGTGACCTTATGGACTAAGGTCACGCGCGAAAAAACGGTAACTCAGCAGATCTTTCAAAATAAAAGCAATGCAGGCGTACTGCTTGCATGTATTGTGATGATATACTTGACTTTTAATATTTTCCAATGACTTCATAGGGTTGGATCATTTTCCATCTTTGTCGAGTCTCACAGTCAGATTTTCCACTTCCTGTGTTCAGTTCTTCTACATGAGGAGCCATGATGCAGACATAGATAGATCCAGTCCATAGGTCCAGAACTGAGAAGGTTCTGCTGTTCACAGTTCAGTTTAGAACCATGTTCATGCAGTTAGGGTTAGGGTTAACCCTAACTGCCAAATTTTGAACAAATTTTTTAGCACGTTTTCTAATTCTAATAATATTTCAGTCTATTTTGACAAATTTTACATTGTTTTGGGTACATGTTGTATCATTCTTGGTGTTAATAACCTGCACTGGACAGGTTTGGAGTCATTTTTGACTAATTTGAAGGTTCATAGGTCCACAACTGGGAAAGTTCTGCTGTTCACAGCTCAGTTTAGAACCATGTTCATGCAGTTAGGTTGATTTTGGACTTTTTTAGTACCTTTGGAGAAATTTTAGTAATTTGGGACAAATTTTTAGTCCCTTCTGACATATTTTGGGTTGTTTTGGAGGAATTTTGAGCCATTCTTGATATTTTTAACTAGTGTTGGACAGGTTTGGAGTCAGATTTGATTAATTTAAAGGTATTTTAGACATTCTGTTGTAAACTTTGACAGGAAATCACAGCTGGACTCACTTTGGTTGCTTTGAGTTTCTACTTTGGGGCCTCAGTTTTCAATATCGTCTTTCTGAAGTGTCTAAACTTGATTGTTTATCGGAGGAAATACTGGACTGTTCTTAGAAATAATGCAACTATTGAAACATTTTTAATCAGTTGACATCCTCCCTACACTGATTTTAGGTTTAACTCAGGTTAAACATTGCGTTGAATCAGTTTGTAGTAAAGTGATGTCATGAGGTGGTGATGACATCATTACTGTGTGTTTCCCTGCAGAACTGGAGGAACATAAGACACCAGAGACTTTTCAGTGTCCTCTTTAGTCTGACCTACATGCAAGGCCCTGTCTGCCTCCCCCCTCCTCGCCATCCGCCTCCCCCTTCTCCCCCATCTGCCTCCCCCCTCTCCCCCGTCCTCCCCCCCTCCTCCCCATCCGCCTCCCCCCATCTGCCTCCCCCCTCTCCCCCGTCCTTCTCCCCCGTCTGCCTCCTCCCTTCTCCCCGTCCTCCCCCCTCTCCCCCATCCGCCTCCCCCCTCCCCGTCTGCCTCCCCCCTCTCCCCCGTCCTTCTCCCCCGTCCTTCTCCCCCGTCTGCCTCCCCCCTCTCCCCCGTCCTCCCCCCCTCCTCCCCATCCGCCTCCCCCCGTCTGCCTCCCCCCTCTCCCCCGTCCTTCTCCCCCGTCTGCCTCCTCCCTTCTCCCCGTCCTCCCCCCTCTCCCCCATCCGCCTCCCCCCCTCCCCGTCTGCCTCCCCCCTCTCCCCCGTCCTTCTCCCCCGTCTGCCTCCTCCCTTCTCCCCCGTCCTCCCCCCTCTCCCCCATCCGCCTCCCCCCTCCTCCCCCATCCGTCTCCCCCCTCTTCCCCGTCTGCCTCCTCCCCCATCCGTCTCCCCCCTCTTCCCCGTCTGCCTCCCCCCTCCTCCCCCATCCGTCTCCCCCCTCTTCCCCATCTGCCTCCCCCCTCTCCCCGTCCTCCTCCCCCATCCGCCTCCCCCCCCTCCCCGTCTGCCTCCCCCCTCTCCCCCGTCCTTCTCCCCCGTCTGCCTCCTCCCTTCTCCCCGTCCTCCCCCCTCTCCCCCATTCGCCTCCCCCCTCCCCGTCTGCCTCCCCCCTCTCCCCCGTCCTTCTCCCCCGTCTGCCTCCTCCCTTCTCCCCGTCCTCCCCCCCTCTCCCCCATCCGTCTCCCCCCTCTTCCCCGTCTGCCTCCTCCCCCATCCGTCTCCCCACTCTTCCCCGTCTGCCTCCCCCCTCCTCCCCCATCCGTCTCCCCCCTCTTCCCCATCTGCCTCCCCCCTCTCCCCGTCCTCCTCCCCCATCCGCCTCCCCCCCTCCCCGTCTGCCTCCCCCCTCTCCCCCGTCCTTCTCCCCGTCTGCCTCCTCCCTTCTCCCCCGTCCTCCCCCCCTCCTCCCCCATCTGCCTCCCCCCTCTCCCCCGTCCTTCTCCCCCGTCTGCCTCCCCCCTCTCCCCCGTCCTTCTCCCCCGTCTGCCTCCCCCCTCTCCCCCGTCCTTCTCCCCCGTCTGCCTCCTCCCTTCTCCCCCGTCCTCCCCCCTCTCCCCCATCCGCCTCCCCCCTCCTCCCCCATCCGTCTCCCCCTCTTCCCCATCTGCCTCCCCCCTCTCCCCCGTCCTTCTCCCCCGTCTGCCTCCCCCCTCTCCCCCCGTCCTTCTCCCCCGTCTGCCTCCCCCCTCTCCCCCGTGGTGGCGTTTGGGAGGCGTGAGGCTGGGAGTGTGACCAGCAGCGTGACAGGAACGAGATCAGCAGGAGGAAGAGACGACGGTCGCTGCACAAAGAGCAGAACGGCTCTGCAGCTGTGGGCGTACGTGAGCATCGGCAGGGACGCTCTGCCTCCCCCGCCTCCCCCCTGCACCCTCAAATAGACTATAGAGAGGCCCCTCCGTCCTCCTGCTCCCTCTCCGTCCTCCTACTTCACCAAAATACTCCCTGTCTCCCCCGTCGTCCTCACTGCATCCCCCAAATCTTCCCTGTCTCCTCCGCCGTCCTCCCTGCCTCCCCCAAATCCTCCCTGCCTCCCCCAAATCCTCCCTGCCTCCCCCTAATCCTCCCTGCCTCCCCCATATCCTCCCTGCCTCCCCCTAATCTTCCCTGCCTCCCCCTCCATCCTCCCTCCTCTGTTTTGTCTCGTCTCGTTCAGCCGGAGAGATTCAGACATCTGAGACGACGACAAAGATCGTCTTTCTGCGTCCTGAAACCTCCTCCAGGTGACGCGGCTCATCCCGTATTCTACCGTAAGTCATGTGACCTCTGTGACCTCTGTGACCTCTGCAGCAGGTCAGAGCAGATCCAGTCTGTGGGTCGGAGGTGATCACAGACCAGTGGGAGGACGACGACGAGACAGAGCAGGAGACGAGTCAAGGACAGAATTCAGTAGAAAAATGACTTCATGCAGTGTTTTATATCAGAGGGGATCATCAGCAGGTTGGTTTTCTGGCAGCAGATGGAACCAAGTGTTGATGTTCCTGCAGAATAAAGAGCAGCGCCGCCCTCTAGTGGCTCAGCGGGGCGGTGACCTCAGTTTAAGATGAGAAATTACTACATTCAAGTGGAAATAATGAAGTTTAATGAGAAGTTCAGGCTTTAAACATGAGAGATTTGTCTAGAGGAATCTATAAATTAAAGATTTTCTCTCTGTTTTCAGTACATCTTGCAAACAAATGTGTACGTTACATAGTGCAAGTTATTTAAGAAACTATCTCATTAGCATAAAAGCTGAAATTCAAGTACAGTATGTTCATTTTGTTTGTAGGTTTTAGGTGCATTTATCAAGCAAATCTGTTAGTTACATAGTTCAGATGACTTAGGAAGTTATGTCATTAGTTCATAAGCAAGAAAGCTGAAGATGAGACAAGAAAATGTTTCATTTGTGGCCATTTATCCCCCCAAAAAACAGGGGAGTATCTTCATTTTTGTTAGGTTTTTTGGTGCATCTTGCAAACAAATCAGTATATTACATTTTGCAAATTATTCAAGAAGCTGTCTCATCAGCAAAAACACAAGAAAAGCTGTAAATGGGACAAGAAAGTGTTTAGTTTGGGTCCTATTTTTTCCCTAAACATGAGTGCACAGTGATCTTTTTTGAAGTTTTAAGAGCATCTTGAGAACAGATCTGTAAGTTACATTTCTGAGCATGCTGAACTCCAAACCACTGAATCTGTGCTTTAAAATCTTCATTATTATACAGTTTAAAAGACATTATGTTACTGCAGCCGAGCACTTTGATGAATCTCCACCGACCCGCAGCAAATCAGTCCAGAAAAGTCTGTTTTTCTACGTAAATGTGCAATGAAAGTTGATTTTAATGCAGCTTTTGTTGATCTGCAGCGTTGCAAAACACAGAAAAATACACTTATGAAACCTGGACGTCAGACTGAAGTAGTTTTAGGTTGACGTGAATCTGAGAAGTGAAAGCTGAAAGCTGAAAGTGAAAAGCAGCTTGTTTTTTATATTACTGAGAAAACATGAATCACATGTTAACAAGAAAAGCACTCAGAGAGCGCAGTCCTCCTCCAAGGCCATCCATTCCCCATATGGCATTGTCAGAAATGCAGCATATTTTTGAAGAAATGCAGCATTTATTTATTAGTTATTGATGATCAAAAATCACAGCAACATAGAATGTGTCCATTTAATATAGATGTACCCACAAACTAAATGACATTGCTCTGAGTACAGGCGTGTGTTCTGCATGTGAACATTATGTACGGATACTGAATCACGTGACCTAAATATGTAGCCGGTGGCAGGAATTGATGGGACTCAGAAACACCCCCACAATTTAATCAATTGTTCTTTGGATAATTTCTGAATAAGTCCTGATAAGTCAGCAGCAGTGGATTTGTAGTAGGATCACAATCATGTGATCGTCAGCAGGCAGCTGATGTAGTGTTCACTTGTTGTCATGGTTACAGTGACGCCGTGCTGCTATCTCACAATGATACAGAAATCTATAACCAATCTGTGGATCCAGACTATAAGCTGCACCACTGCCAGAATCTAATCACCTTGTGTCATTTCTGACCTTCACTGAAAATTTCATCCAAATCCGTTGGTCTGTTTTTGAGTAATGTTGCTGACAGACAGACAAACAGACGGACAGACAGACGGACGGATTCACAGACAAACGTACGCTGATCATCACATAACTCCTCCATTCCTTGGCAGAGTAATAAACTGATGAATGAAGCAGAAATCTGTGCTGCTGAATGTTTGAACTTTCTGACCTTGAACGTCTCTGAACCAGACTCAACATGTTCTCTGTCAGCAGGTTATTGGTTTGAGGACACCAGAGTAGAATCCAGCTTTAAAGCAGCTCCGTGTTGCTTCATGTACATTTCAGGCTCAAAATGATTCATATCAAGGCTAAATTTGGATTAACAGTGAGTTTTTATTTGACCAGCAGGTTTCTTCCGGAGACAAGTTTTAAGAGGTAAAACATTCTGCGGGAGATGATTCATCTGCAACATGAGAAAAACATTTAGACTGTGGTGGAAAACAGTCTGCAGAAAACACTGAAAGTGGAGAAGAGATGGTGAACAGAAAACCATCTGAAGATGATGGAGTTCACACCTGAATCTGTGGAGGAACTGAAGACCAGAAAGATTCAACCATGAAGAGCCGGAAATCAACACAAAGAGGAACAAAAACCCAGTGGAGACACAAAGACACTAAGCAAAGAGACACAAAACTTCTAGAAAGAGACACAAACTAAGCAAAAACAACCAGAAAGGGAAACAAAATGTCCACAGACACATAAAACAACCATTAATAGGCACATAAAAAAATAGAAATAGACCAAAAAAAACCAAACACAAAGAGGCACAAAAAGACAGAAAACAACCATAGACACACAAAAAACAGAAAGACACAAAACTACTACCATTTAGAGGTACAAAAAAAGAAAAAATACCACAAAAGACACAAAACCACATTTTAGAGGCACAAAATGACACAAAACAACGACAACATGCTAAAAAAGCAAAAAGACACAACAACCATTAAGAGGCACAAAAAATGAAACATAAAACAACCACAAAAAAACAACAAAATGACCACAGACACAGAAGCACAAAACAACCACAAAAAACACAAAACAACCACAAAGAGACACAAAGAAGCAAAAAAGACATAAAATGACCACAAAAACACACAAAACAACCACAAACGAAAAACACATATAAACACAAACCAACCACAAAGAGACACAAAACAACCACAAAAAACACAAAACGACCAAAGAGACACAACACAACCACAAAAAAAACTTAAAACAACCACAAAGACACAAAAAAGCAAAAAAAAAAGACCTAAAATCACAACAAAAAGGCAAGAAAACAAAGAGTGGTTAAAAATTCCACGACATGCAGAAAGTTTGTTAGTAATTAAAAAACTGTTGATGTGGAAAATAAAGGCTTTAATATTCATCACTGAGAGAATATGAATCATAGAAATATATTTAAAAACACATACAAATAGTTCATCTTTCACACCCGTTTTATTATTTTTTACCACTTTTCTTACGTCACTTTCAGCCAGAAAACAACCGTCAGTCAAATAGAAATTTATTATAAATACAAATTTGGCATCATTGAATGATTTGAACTTTAAAAAGCAACAGCATTTATTCTTATGATGATGGAAACTGAATTATTACAAACACAATGAAGCACAAACGTTAGTCTGACTGAATAAAGTTTTTAATTCAAAGCAAAAAAGCACAAAATTCACAGAATCATTTCATATAAAAAGTCAATTTTACAGCCTCTTGTGCAGCTTTAAATGGAAATAGAATTCATAAAACCGAGCAGTTTTTAAAATCTCCCTTTTAATGTGAAGTTTTCCAGTTTTGAAATCTAACGTCCGATTCGATCCCTGAGTGTGAAGTTAAAAGGCACTTTAAAAAAACACAATTAACAGCTAATAATGTATGAAATAAATCCTCCGAGCACCCAACAGCAGCTTCAGTCTAATCAAAAATTTTCATAAAACATCAGTGCGATCATTAGATTGGTCTTTTCAGAGGAAGACTGGAGGAAGAGAGTTTTCCTCGGCGTCTTCGAAGGCCGGTCCCTGGAGTTTCCCGCCGCTGTAGAACTGCCGGCGGTTTATTTTGGCGGGAGCGGAGACTAAAAATGTGACGACACCCGAAGGATTCACCGACACCACGAAGTCCGTGGCGTCTTTTACCTGCATGGTCCTGTAGGTGAAGGCGTTAAAGAGCTACGAGACAGAAATAAAACACTTTTATTAGTCAGATTTAATAAAAAATACCAAGAAAAGAAAGAGTAAAAATATGATTCTTCTCGTGTTTTGTTTAAGTTTTACCAAAGTTTCATTTGGTTGCATTTGGGTCGTTTCCTAACAAAATCTGTGACAGAAAACGACCACAAAGACACAAAAAACCAACACACAAAGAAATAAAATCACTACAAAGAGACACAAAACAACCACAAAAAGACATTAAAAGCAAAGAAAGACATAAAATTACTACAAGGAGACATAATGTCATGGCAAAAAGAAATATAATCATCACAAAAAGAAATAGAATGACCAAAAGAGACATAAAATCAACACAAAAAGACATAAAATCAACACAAAAAGACATAAAATCAACACAAAAAGACATAAAAACAACACAAAAAGACATACCATCACAAAACAGAATAAAATCACCAAAAAGATGCAAAATCACCAGAAAACGACATAAAATCACCACGAACCGACATAAAATCACCACAAAACGACATAAAATCATGACAAAAATGACATAAAATCCCCACAAACCGACATAAAATCCCTAAAAGACACAAAATCACCACAAAGAGTGAAGCTATCAACAGATGTGTACCTCGTAGCTGCCAGTGATGTAGTTGAGTTTCTTCAGAGACGTCTGGTAGCGGTACGGCATGTCGCTACGACGACTGAAGAACACCAGAGCGCTGCCGTTGTTCTGTAGCGGCCGAAAGAACACCTCGATGCCGCTCTTCTCCTGGAGGAAAGAAGTCGTACAAAATAAAGTGAGAAACAGTAAACTCGCAAGAAGCCACAAAATGAGACACAAAATGACCTAAACGAGACACAAAATGAAAGAAATGACTCAAAATGACAAAAATGAGGCACAAAATGACAAAAACGAGACAAAAAATGACTCAAACGAGACACAAAACTACAGAATCCCCGTGAAGCTGCACCTTGACGATGCGTCGGCCCTGGATGCCCAGCGGGTCCTGGTTGATGCCGATCAGCGCCTTGTTCTGCAGGATCCTGCGAGCGTCGGCGCTGATGGTCCGCAGGTCGTTGGACATGAACAGAGGAGCCGCCATGATGGCCCACAGCGACATCTGGGTCTGGGACTGGTCCAGGCTGAGGCCGAAGTCTCCCACGATCAGCTGAAGACGCAAAACCACCAGAAGACGTGAGACGACGTCCAACAGGAGAGTTTAAAACCTGTCAGAAACCAATAAGTTACAGCTTTTATGTCCGGTAAACCAACCATGTCGGGGTCGTTCCAGCGTCCAGGTCCTGCTGCTGGAGCCAGAACGTCCTGGTTATCGAAGAACCAGTCCACGATGCTCAGAACGCTCCCCCACGAGTCCTGGATGTCGCCGTAGTTACGCCATAGGTTGCAGATCTCACCCAGCTGAGTGTAATTCACCTGAAAACAAGAGTTAGTTTCACATAACGAGGAAATAAAACTGTAAAATAAGAGAGTCAAAAACCTTGATGAAAAGATGCATCTAACACGAAAAATAAACACCCGTGATACCATAAAATCATCACAAAAAGACACAAAACAACCACAAAGAGACATAAAATCATCACAAAAAGACACAAAACAACCACAAAGAGACAGAAAAAGCAAGAAAGACATTTAAAACACTACAAGGAGACATAATGTCATTGCGAAAAGATAGAAATCACCACAAAGAGGCCTAAAATTACCACAAAAAGGACATGAAATCATCACAAAAAGACAAAATCATCACAAAAATACACAAAATCCCTACAAATGTGTATTTCTGAGCAACGTTTCACATGAGACATATGTTGTGGGTTACATTCGCATCATAGTCTACCGCGTGTGAAAATTAAAATAACTCTGGAAAAAGAGTAAAGAACTCAAAGAATCCTTTTCCACCGACTTCATGCAGTTAAAATAGTCCCCTAGACTTTGTTTTGTTGCAGTTTCCTTTACAGTCGACCAAAATACACACAGCTTGTGACTTTGTGGAGACTTTTAGTGTTGTCAAGGTGCTTCGAGGTGAGTTTGGACGCTTGGCAGCCATCCTGGTAACAGTTAATTCATGCTAACGAGATCTGACTCATTTCTAAAAGAAGACAGTCTGCTAGTCATGAGGTGCAACCAAAAAGTTTCAAGTCTTTAGCTTGAAAAATGAAAACAATAGTGGATTTAAAGTATTCTCACCGTGCAGTGCTGCTCTGCTCCCAGTGCTCCTGCAACACTTAAAACGCTCCCATTATGAAAAACGCGTCAGGAAGCAACCATGAGGAGCCGAATCACCAAAACTGTGTCAAAATAACCACCCTTCATCTGGAATTCATCTGTTAAACTGATGTTTGGTCTCTGGGTGGTAACCGCAGACCTCTGATTCATTAAAGTTACAGATGTTACCCAACCATGACCATCAACATCAGGACTCTCTGATCCCACCTCACCAGTCAAATCTGATCAAATACCTTTAAAAAAAATGGTGATTTTACAACAAAATAAGGTTTAAAACCATTTTCCTGCACATTATTGGCTGGATATTCCCTAGTTCATATAATACAGAATATATTTGAGAATTCTCCCTTAGATTTTTATTCAGGAGTCTGCAAGAGACGAGACTCTGTTTTTACCACGTAAATGATTAAATTCTCAGTGACTTTTTAAAATTTGGGTTTTAAAAGTCCATAAAGACCTCTTTTATAGCAGCAGGAAGTGGTGAACCCCAACACCTGCCAGCAGCTTTCAAAGCCAAGTTTGGTTTTTAATTGCCAAAATGATGCCGTTTATCAGGGAGAAACTGTAAAAACAGAAAAAAATCATTGGATTCTCCACTTTCAAATGGTCTTTAAACTAATCATTTGGTGAAAAATGTCAAAATCTGAGTTTCAAGTCATGAAAATCTATTTTAAATCTATACACATTCATCAAAAATAAACCGTCTGATATTGCAGGAGGCAATCAGGTGCAATTAAATCTGAGAAAAACCTTCAAATGTTTGGTTGTTTTTCACCGAAAAAGGTTCAAAAACCTGAGAAACAATGAGATGTGATAAGATAGAAGACCTAATAAAGCACGATGTGATACGATAAGATGCAATAACACACAAGATACGATAAGATCTACTATGATCTACGACAATAAAATATGTTATGATAAGATATGAAGAAACAATATGAGATACAATAATAAAAACCCAACACCTGCCAGCAGCTTTAAAAGCCAAGTTTTTTTCTGTTTTCAATTGCCACAATGACGCCATTTATCAGGGGGAAACTAAAAACAGTAATAATAATTGGATTTTCAACTTTCAAACTAATAATTTGTTGGAAAAATGGTCCGTTTCGGAGCTAAAAACCATTATATTTATCATATATCATTATTTAAATCTCTTTTAAATCTACACACATTCACCAAAAATAAACCATCTGATTCTGCAAGAGGCAATCAGGCGCAATCAGATCTGATAAAAACCTTCAAAAGTTTGGTAATTTTTCACCAAAAAAGGTTTAAAAACTTTTTTCCCCACCAGTTGTACTAGAACAACATCCTGATTGGCTGGATATGTCTTGGTTCGGCAGGCGATTGGCTCTTTTGGGAGAAGGGGTGGGACATAAAACACTTTTAACGGCATTTTTAAATTACATTTCTATTCGATGGAAGTATCTCTGCATTAACCTGGACTTGATTATTATAAGATTTTAGAAAAAAAGTCGATCTCCAGAGCCAATCAAAACGCAGAACAACTTCTAAAGATGTAGAACAGGAAATAGAATGACAGAAAGATAAGTTTCAGACATGTTGACTGTACCTTCGGTGGCAGGCCTCCCTGATAGGCCGGCCAGCTGCAGGAGTATCCTATAGGCCGTCCGGTAGCGTTTAGAGCCTTTGACATCAGAGGGTAACCTGTAGAGACAGAGGATAGATCAGTACTACCAGATGTAGTTCTTCATGTGGACGTAGATCCCTCCTAAACGTTACCTTTCTCCTGCTCCGAGGCGTTGGAGTAGCAGCCGTCGTATTTGAACATGTCCACCTCCCAGTCAGCAAACGTCTGGGCGTCCAGCTCGATCTTGTCCAGCGGCGTCCCGGGGTAACCTCCACAGGTGTGGCTGCCCATGTCGCCATAGATACCCAGCTTCAGGCCGCGGGCGTGCATGTAGTGCGACAGATTATGGATTCCCATTGGAAACCTGCAAGGGTCAGATAAGATACAGTAAGATATGATGAGATACAAGACGATGAGATATGATGAGATATGAATAGATACAGTACGGTACTAAACGATAAGGTACGATCCAATGAGGTACAATACAATGAGATACGATAAGATGTGACATGATATGATAAGGTACGATACGATGAGATACGATAAGATACGATACGATGAAATAAGATGAGATACAATGAGATACGATGAGATACGATACGGTACTAAATGATAAGGTACAATCCAATGAGGTACAATACAATGAGATACGATATGACATGATATGATAAGGTACGATACGATGAGATACGATGAGATACGATACGGTACTAAATGATAAGGTACAATCCAATGAGGTACAATACAATGAGATATGAAGTGACATGATAAGGTACGATACGATGAGATACGATAAGATACGATACGATGAAATACGATGAGATACGATACGGTACTAAATGATAAGGTATGATCCAATGAGGTACAATACAATGAGATACGATAAGATGTGACATGATATGATAGGGTACAATACGATGAGATACGATAAGATACGATACGATGAGACACAATGAGATACGATGTGACATGATATGATAAGGTACGATACGATGAGATACGATGAGATACGATAAGATACGATGAGATACGATAAGATGTGACATGTTATGATAAGGTGCGATATGATGAGATACAATGAGATGCGATGAGATACAATAAAATACAATACAATGTGGTAAGATCATTTTTGATATGATACAAAAAGATACAACATGATGCAATAAGATATAAGATACAATATAACACAACGCAATGTGATATGATGTGAAAAGACACGACACAATGAGATAAGATGCAATAAGAGATGATTAGATTTGATAAGATCCACTACAATGCAATAAGATGTAAGTTATAATGAGACACGATGAGATACAATAAGATACAATAACAAGATACGATGACATACGATGAAATACGATGAGATACGCTGAGATAAGATAAAATATGAGATACGGTGAAATACAATGAGATACGAGGTACAATGAAATATAATGAGAGATGAAATGCAGTTAGATACGATGAGATACTATGAGATACGATGAAATATGATAAAATACAGTGAGATATGTTGAGATAGATGAGATGCGATGGGATACGATGAGATACATCGAGGTACAATGAAATGTAATACAAGATACGACGAGATATGATGAAACATAGTGAGATATGTTGAGATAGAGGAGATACTACAAGATACAATAGAAAACAATGAGATACAATGAGATATGACACCATGACATCTGATGAGAAAAGATAGAATACGATAACGTACCATAAGACGCGATAAATAAGATACGATAACTCTATTAATCCTGAAGGAAATTCTGCTGCCAGATGTTGCATAGAAAACAAAAGATATGAGTACGATACATAACTGGAAATAAAATTTCCATTTAAAAGTGAGAAGTAATACTTGGAATGAGGTAGTAAATTAATACTACATGTTAAATCTGAGTATTACAATGTTGTAAAACTGATGAAACTGAAACTACTGACTAACTAATACAGCAAATGACATTAATAATATAGTTGAGATGGGTTCCAGGTGTCTGAAATATTGTAGAATTCAAGTTTCTTCTTCTATTTTAAGGCATGTTTTTTTAAAATCAGGTCTTCTTTTTATTGCGGGGCCTTATAGACCAGTTAGTTTGCATTTACCTTCCTGCCCTGTACGATCATGTGACATAAACCTGTTAAATCCAGCTGCAGTCAGTTCACAGGTCGCTGACTTTATCGCTCTGATCCTGCAGGTAATAAACCCACTCAGGTGTCGTTTGGTCACATGACTTCATACCTGCCCTCTCTAACGGTTCATCGACCTGCAGCTCTTTAAAGTTCTGCTTCCAGGAATTAGACCGCACCTCTTGGGGTCGGCCTGCAGGCGTCCCTGTTGGTCCCGCTCCATGGAGGACCAGCAGTCATCGATGTTGACGTAGACGTAGCCCAGCTCCCTCCAGCCGTCCTCGGCCAGCCGGTCGGCCATGTCGGTGAAGAGCTTCTCACTGGAGGACCAGACCACACGTCAGGATAAACAACAACACAACAACAACACGTCAGGATAAACAACAACACAACAACACTTCAGGATAAACAACAACACAACAACACGTCAGGATAAACACCACCACCTCAGAATGAACAACAACAGGTCAGGATAAACAACAACACCTCAGAATAAACAACAACATGGTGCTGCAGCCGAAAATTGGAGAATATAAAGAGTTTTCCTATCATTTCTGGAGGTGATATTCACTTTAAGATGCTGGTTCCATTGCATTTAATCGGGGATTTCTCAGTCTGTGTTACTTTATTTGACAGAAATCTCTGCATTTTTGTCCATTTCTGACCAAAATTTAATTTAGTTTAATTTATTTATTTATTTATTTTGTAACTTAACAATATTGTTCCATTTTTTTAGCACATTGTTTCTGGCACCTACTGCCAGATTTTCTCTTTATTTTGCCTTTATTTTTATTTAATTATTTTATTTATTGTTTAGATTTAATTTATATTTTTTATTTATTAATTTTTACCTTTCCAATATTCTGCCTTTTTTTTTTTTTTTTTTTTTATAAACATATTTTTTCTGGCACCTGCTGCCAGATTTTCAACTTTATTTTTACCTTTATTTTTATTAATTTAATGTATTTATTTATTTACTCATTTAAAAAAAAGTAACATTCTTTCTGCCAGATTTCCCCCCAATTTCACTTTTATTTTTATTTATTATATTTAATTATTTAATGTATTTTTAACATTTTTTTATTCTTTATTTATTTATTCTTTTTTTCTTTCCAATATTTTGTCTTTATTTATTTTTTTACATATTTTTTGACATCTGCTGCCAGATTTTCACCTTTATTTTTATCTGATTTATTTATGTATTTTATTTATTTATTTATTTTCACCTGCTAAATTGTGATATTCTTCCTCTCAATGACACCTTTCAATAAACACTCTTCCTCTGAAGTTTGCGAAAACAACAATAATAGTAACAACAACAACAATAATAATAACAACAACAACAACAACAATAATAATAATAAATAATGAGCGTGACGTCGGCTCACCTGATGCAGTTCTTCGGGTCGTTGTCGCAGTCGATGTCACAGCGGAAGCGTTCCCATGCCAACCATCCCATAGGAGGAGTTCTCATGAGGCCGTTGTCGAGGGCGACGGAGGTTCCAGAGAGAACCGAAGTTAAAACGAACAGAAACAGCCTCATTCCTGCAGAAAATAAGAAAAACTTTCATCTAAAACAGAGAATCTGGACCAGATTCAAAGATTCCGAGTTAAAATTTACAAAAAAAACCATTTTTACTGCATTTAATCAGCAAAACTCTAATTATCTGACAGATTTTTGTCACGATTTGAAAGAAAATTTACGTATTTCAAAGACTGTTTCTGCTGTTCTCCATCTGCAGCTACTATTGAATATTAATGTTTTAACAGTTTTTAATATGTTTTCTTTATGGATTTACTGTTAGATTTAAAGGTTTTTCTGCTGATACTTGACTAAAAAACCACTGAAACATCTTTTCTCGTTGTGCATTTTCATTAAAGCTGTTTGTTGTGTTTCATTTACAGACTTGAGAATTACTTTCTATCTGCTTTATTCGTTTTTTACCAAAGACTAATCCGATGACAGTAAATATGAATATTTATGTTTATTTTCAGGTTAATTTAACAACATGATGCTGCATGATGTGAATTTCTTTATATATTGTATTGAGGAGGCTCTAAAGTACATTTTAGTGTGTATTTTCTTTATTATAATTACCTCTGGAGGCCTCTAGGATGTATTTATAGCGACTGATTGGGCTATATTTCTTTTTTTAAAATATTTTAGGTGCAATATTTCATTATAATGTGTGATTTTTACCTCAACATAACTGCCAGGGTTACTGCTCTTGTCTTATTTATTATATTTCAGTATTAAATGGTACTTATTGCTTTTTTGCTTTTCGGTCACTGCTTTTCCTAGATTAAGTTTTTATTGAACCTTATTGTGAGCTGATGGGACTTTATTAAATTTATTATAAAGGATTTTTATTTATTTGTCTCTGCAGCTTCATCTGCAAATCAAACCTGCACAGTTTTGGATTGAGTTAAGTTACTTATTCATTAAATTTAGAACATTTCAAGCTACATTTATGATTTTCCAACATATAAAGTGTTCAAATTTTCTTGATTTCTTTCTGGAAATCAGCAGAAATCATGTTTTTTAGTTCATATCTTCCCGCAGCACATGTTTAATGTTGATTATTAGCAGAGCTGCAAAAAAAAAAAAACAGAGCTGCAGCCGATTCCTGCAACAAAACGTCACAAATAAATGAAGTTTTACATGTTAGACTGACTTTTAAACTTTTAAATAACACTAACACTTAGTTTTTAATTAATCTGCTCCATATGAGAGCAAAAATCTGCCAAAAAACGCTGCATTTATATCAATTAAAAGCCCTCATGTGTGTATTTTATGATTTATGCTGACCAAACTGTATATATTTCAATAAAAATGTAAAAAAAACAAACTAGAAATGGTTGTTTTTTGTTAACCTACTTTATTTTTATCGCTTGTTTACGTCGTTTCCAGCCATAAGAAGCCGAATAAACACATAAATATTCATTATAAATCAGATTTTGGCACGTTCAGGGATAATTTCATGTAATATTCACTGTATTATGCTCAGATATTCTTGATTCTTTGCGTCTCCGCCTCTTTAAATAAAGGTTAAATAAAAGTCAGACAGTTCAAATCCTCTGAAGCTGCTGATCATCACCTGACTGGGTGTGACTCAAACTAACAGCCTGACAGGTAACTTCTGAATAAATCCACATTCCTGCAGCTTAAACACACTAATACCTACATTTAATATACACATTACAGATAAAATAAAAATGCAAATACAAAGATAACAGGAGCTGCTTTAAAATCCTTAAAAACATGAATTTTAACACCCAAATGCAGCTTTTTGAATGAATTATTCAACAAAATCATCCAAGTTTAGGTTAAAATGAGGATTTTAAATGTATTTTTAAACAGACTTGACAGTTTGAATGTTTGCAGACACACATTCATTAAAGAAACGGGATAAAAACATGAACCTACTGAGTCTGAGCAGCTGAGACCGGAAGTAGGAAGGTGATGAAGATGATGATGATGAAGGAGGAACTCCCGCTCCTCAGAGCGGAACTTTTTATTTCGGTTAAAACTCGTGAAAATCTTCTTTCTGCTGGACGAGGAAACGATCCGAGCTGCTGCTGCTCTGAAGAAACCGAAGTCATGTGACCAGCGGCGTGGTCAGCTGACTCGGAAGCCGGAACTAGAGGATTAAAAAAAACAAATCGTCTCATTTCCGGTTTAGTTTTTTTCCTTAAATGTTCACTAAAATCTTCAGAAACTGTAAAATTCTGCATCAGAAACGAAAATAATCCATGTGGTTTTATTGATTATTGATCTGCAGGGTTGCCAGGTTGTTTGAAAAATCCTCCTCCGGCAGTATTTATGTTTTTAGCAAGAGTTTTATTAGATTATTGAGACACATTCAGGTTTATTAATACATTAATAGTACATATATAGGAGATTTATTTTATAATATTCTTCCTAGCAGTGGATAGCAAAATATTTAAATAAAGGTGCAAATACAGCAAAGTAAACAATACTCAATTACAAGTTAAACGTGTTTAGTCCCTTATTTATTTATTTATTTGCAAAAAACAGAAAATCCTGCATGAAAAACTCTCATTAGTCTTTAACAGTTTAGAGCCATTCAAATCTTCTGCAATTACTAATATTCAGATATTTAACTTCAGTAAAAGTACTACAGCAAAGGAAAAAATACTCCATTACAAGGAAAGTATACGCTAATTAAAACACTAAAAATGAGAATAAAAAACTGTTTAGTCCTTTGTTTTTACAAAATACACACAAACCCCTGCATGAAAACCTTCTTTTAATACATCCAGACGTCCAGCAGGAGGCGCACTGAGACCACTATTAATCTTCTATAAACTCAATTTAGCTTAATGTAAAGGAAATAAAAACATGCACTATATACTTAGTCACTTGATGTATGTTGTGGTGATGAAGAAGTGAATATAATAAATGTTTAAATGATGAAGTCACCTCAGTCAGATTAACTCAATAAATAAAACTCTGTATTTTATTGCTTTTAGTGGCTGTGAAGCTTCTGAACTTTTGAACAGAAAAAACATTTTTAAAAAAAACTTTTGAAGGTGTTTATGGTTTGATTATTTTTGTGGTTTAATTTGATCTCAGTTTTATGTTTTGTCTGTTTTTTAAAAATCTACTTTTGTGGAATTTTAAAAAAATATGTTTATTTCATTTAATTTGTTGTATTTTAATCTTGTTTTTATTACTTGCATTTAATATTTAATGCTTTATTTTAATTTTATTTCATAAAAATTCAGTTCAATAATGTCTATAAATTACTAAAAAAAAGAATTCTCCTCCTGCAGTGTGTTACTACAAATATTATTGTGTTATTATTTGTACATAATGAAAATATGATGATTATTTTAGGTACGATTCAAAATTATTTTTTAAATTATTAGGGTCCGAGCACCGACGGTGCGAAGACCCTATTGGAATGCAAGGAATTATTTATTATTATTCTTTGCCCGCCGGGAAATCGCCATTTTTGGCGGCCTTATCATACCCCAAAACGCGTCAAACTTGGCATGCTCATCAGGACTGGCGAAAAATTTGATATTTTATGGGAGTTGCGCATGTGTGTGGCAAAATGGCTCCATAGCGCCCCCTACAAAGTTGCAAAAAGTTGTCATTAGGCCAACTGCCAGACTGTTTCATCTACAGTTACAAAACTTTGCATGCATATGCAGCACATCAGGACACACGAAAAAGTCAATCATGGCCACGCCCTAAACCCAACAGGAAGTCGGCCATCTTGAATTAGCTGTAAATTTTTTAAAATTAATAACTCATCGGGGATAACTCCGAGAGACGTCAAATTTGGCCAGTACATGCAAACACGCGACCTGATGAAAAGTTATCAAAATGTTCATCTCATTTCAAAGGGCGTGGCCATGGCGACTCCCAAAAAATGGATCCTTCGCCATGAAACAGGAAGTGGTGTCTAACTCAGCTGTACATGGTCCAATCTGCCTGAAATTTTACATGTGTGATCAATGTCCAGCCCTGACAACATCAATATGGTTATATACATTCACAGTAATAGCGCCACCTTGTGGTAGCAGGAAATTGACATTTTTCACACTTTGATGTACTATTCTTAGCACGTTGTTCAGATTCACCTCAAATTTGGTGACATAAGCCAGAACACATTGATGATGATCCCCAGAGAAAATGGTGGCTCGTCGTCAAGGGGCGTGTCTGTGGCGGCGCGGCGAATTTCGATTTCTCGCCATGAAAATTGAATTATTAATATCTCAGCTGGAAATGGTCCAGTCTGGACCAAACTTGATATGGTGGACACCAGTCCGGATCTGAACACATCCACACTCATAAATTTAGAAATACTCATAGCGCCACCTATTGGCAACAGGAAGTAATTGTCATTACATTTGCACCTACCATTGCCGGAAACTTTGTCATATCATCTTGAAAATTGGTCAGCTGACTGGTTATGCCTAGACAATGCCACAGTGTGAAGATTTTGACGATTCATAAAACACTGTTGCCGTGGCAACGCATCGTTGCCGTAATAAACAAAGTACTTTTTGACAGGTTAAAAATGCTCAAATGCTCGCCAAAATTGCCACACTCATCAGGACTGCTGAGATATTTGATATTTTAGATGAATTGCACATGACTGTTGCAAAATGGCTCCATAGCGCCACCTGGAAAATTTCAAACAGTTACTACTAGTACGTGTCACCTAGAATTATGAAACTTGGTAGGCATATGTAACTCGTCAAGATGCACAAAAATGTAATTGACACCCATGGCCAAAGTCAAGCAGGAAGTCGGCCATTTTGAATTATATGTCATATGTTTTGACGATTTAGGGTCATTTTTAGACATTTTCAAAAGCTATAAACTCAAATAGGGTAACACTGAGAGAGCTGAAATTCGGCCAGGATGTACTCTAGGCATGGTTGATCAAAAGTTATCAAAATGCTCCGCAAAAGTCTGAGGGCGTGGCCATGGCGGCCTCCTGAATTTTGATGCTTCGCCATGAAACATCAACTGCTGTGTAACTGCCCTAAACATGCTCCAATCTGCCTCAAACTTTACATGTATGATCAGAGTCCAGCCCTGATGACATTCACATGCTGAAATACAGTCATAGCGCCACCTGTTGGATTAAAGGAAATGTTCTATAACTAGCCTGTACATGGTCCAATCTGCCTGAAATTTTGTATGTGTGATCAGAGTCCGACCCTGATCACATCCATAGGCCAATATACACTCTCGGTTGCAGCGCCACCTGGTGGATGGACAGGAAAAGCTCTATAAGTAGCCTGAACATGCTCCAATCTGCCTGAAATTTTACACGTGTGATCAGAGTCCGGCCCTCATCGCATCCGTAGGCCGACATGTACTCTCGGTCGCAGCGCCGCCTGGTGGACGTGCGCGGATTCGCCGACCAGCAAGGATGCGAGGACCCGTCCAACGCTGCTTGCTCGTTTTTTCTTGCTTTTTAATCTTGTTTGTATTATTTTGTTTTTTATTTTTGTTTCATTATTTTTTCTTGTTTTTTCCTTTTGTTTTTATTTTAGTTTTATATTTTGCTTATTTATTCAGTTTTGTCTTCTTTTAAATCTAGTTTTGTGGAATTTTATTTGTATGTTTGTCTAGTTAATTTTTTGTATTTTAATCTCATTTTTAATCCTTGTTTTTCTGTTTTATACTATTAGAATTATCTTTATTTTAATACTGTTTTTATTACTTCATTAGTTTTTATTTGATTGATTTGTTGTTTTTCTTTTTTAAAACTTTTTTATTGTTGTATTATATTTTTATGTTTTGTATCTTTAATAAATATTTTAATGTGATTTTATTTCACTCCATTACATTTACGTTGTTCTGTCTTGAACTTCACTAATCTGTATGAAAGGTGCTATAGTTTTGGAATAAAATATTATTGGTATTTAGGTATAACTGTGAGCATAAACTGATCTCATTATTTAGGTCAAATTAAACAAAACAACTAAAAATGAAAAACTTGGTTCTTCTTCCTGTAACTGATTGTCTTTTGGGACTCCAGAGAGCTTCATACAGGTGATTTTTATTTCTCTAAATTCATTTAAAATGTTGGTTCATCTAAATTATCAAAAGGTGCAGAAAGTAAATAAATAAAATGACTAAAATATGAGAATCTTAGTGGATTCTGGCTGTTTAGATGCTTAGATTTCATTTCAAACATTTAATTCTGACAGTGGAGGCGAAAGAAATCAGCTGTTAATCTTTTAACAGCATCTTTCCTCCATCAGAAACCTCCTCACCTGCTTGACTTCTTAAAAAACTACATTTAAATCAGGAAGTAGCTCCAGTTTGCTGCTTCCTGATTGGCTCAGCAGCTGACTGGAACAGGAAGAGGAGGAGCTTCAGAGCCTCAGCGCTTCAGGAAACATGGTAGAGAGCATCGTGGGTAAGATGACTGCAGAAATAAACAGAAAATAAACATCTGTAGGGAAGCTGAGATGTCAGTTTAATGAACTAGGATCAGATTTCTGAGCGGCTGCCGACAGGAAACAGAAAGTTTAGTTTGAAAAGGATCTGCTGAATGTTGCTGAGCTGCTGAGAGCAAAAGTGAAACTAAAAGACAGAATCATGTTTCTGCAGCTGCTCAGCTGGAAAAAGAAAAGAGTTCTTCTGCTAGAGAGACGATTAATGGCATGTTTGTTGTTCTTTCTGAGCTCAGAGCGACTTCCTGGTTTTAGGTTTCAGATCAGAGACGCTAAAGTTCACCTTGCTCTTAAAGAGACAGCAGCAGAAAAACAGGACAGAAACAGACTAGAGTGACTGAATGCAGCTAAACTAAGAGCCTGACTGCAGATTTATTCATTAAAATTGCAGAAAAAACAAATAAATAGAGTAAATAAAGACTAAATTTTAAATTTATCTCTAGCTGCAGTTTAATTCAGTCTGAAAAATGATAAATCTGTGGATGTTCTCAGTCATCCAGGTCATGATAAGTCTCAAGCAAGCATAAGTTATGGCAACTGGACTAACCTCGTGTGAGTTGAAAACGTTTCACCTCTCATCCAAGAGGCTTCTTCAGTTCTGAAAGCCTGGTGGGGAGTACCAGATATTTATCCACCAGGAGGGTGGTGGCAAAAACAAGTGGACAAAGACCCGAAACCAATAGACTCGTTAGGAGTCGTTAGCCTTTGATGGGCGGTCGTTACCCCTCCCAGCCCTCTAGGAGGGTGGTTGGGGGTCACCTGACTGCAGGTGGGACAGATGGCTGCACCTCCTTGGGAGGGCTCTAAGAACGGCGTTGTAAGTGGGAGACAAGTGGTGTCTGAGGCCCCCTCCTCTGTTCAAAGATGGCCGTTCTAGTTTGACATGAATGGCTTCTTTTACCCCTCTCTCAAACCATCTGTCCTCTCTGGCTAGAATGCGCACCTTGTGGTCATCAAAGGCCATTGTAGCTAACCTGTACATGGAAGAAATGGAGATTGTGGCACTGAGAACATTCAGTGGCCACTCCCCGAGGCACTGGTTCAGATATGTGGATGACACATGGGTCACCATCAGGAAGGGTGAGGTCGAACCTTTCACAGAACACCTCAACTCGGTGGATAAAAACATCAAGTTCACAAGAGAGGATGTCCAAGACAACTGTCTGGCGTTTCTAGATTGCGTGGTACGCATTGAAACCAATGGGGAACTCAACATTGGGGTCTACAGAAAACCCACTCACACAGACCAGTACCTCCTGTTTGATTCACACCACCCACTAGAACACAAGTTGGGGGTGATCCGTACCTTAAAGCACAGAGCACAGAACATCCCATCAGAAGCGGATGGAAAAAGAAGGGAACACAAACATATTCACTCTGCTCTTCAAACTTGTGGCTATCCAAACTGGGCTTTTATCAAAACAGCAAAAAAGCGCAGGGAGGATAAGAAAGACGAGGACCACAAAAAGAGAAACAACATTGTCATCCCCTATGTGGCAGGAATTTCAGAGAAACTCAGGAGGATCTTTAACACCCACCAGATCCCAGTACACTTCAAGCCCAGCAACACTCTGAGGCAAAAGCTGGTCCATCCCAAGGACAAAATTCCAAGGGAGAAACAGAGCAATGTGGTGTACGCAGTGCAGTGCAATGAGGAATGCTCTGACCTGTACATTGGAGAGACTAAGCAGCCATTACACAAGCGCATGGCACAACACAGGAGGGCCACGACCACAGGCCAGGACTCAGCAGTCCACCTCCACCTCAAGGAGAAGGGGCACTCCTTTGATGACCACAAGGTGCGCATTCTAGCCAGAGAGGACAGATGGTTTGAGAGAGGGGTAAAAGAAGCCATTCATGTCAAACTAGAACGGCCATCTTTGAACAGAGGAGGGGGCCTCAGACACCACTTGTCTCCCACTTACAACGCCGTTCTTAGAGCCCTCCCAAGGAGGTGCAGCCATCTGTCCCACCTGCAGTCAGGTGACCCCCAACCACCCTCCTAGAGGGCTAGGAGGGGTAACGACCGCCCATCAAAGGCTAACGACTCACATTAACACCTAACGAGTCTGTTGGTTTCGGGTCTTTGTCCACTTGTTTTTGCCACCACCCTCCTGGTGGATAAATATCGGGTACTCCCCACCAGGCTTTCAGAACTGAAGAAGCCTCTTGGATGAGAGGTGAAACGTTTTCAACTCACACGAGGTTAGTCCAGTTGCCATAACTTATGCTTGCTTGAGTCTGAAAAATGATATTTGCACCAAAAATAAAAACAAGTACAGCACCCTAACACTATCCCTAACCCTTTGATTTATATACAGTATATATAGTTTTATTTCACTAAACTAACTTTGTTCTGTCTTCTTATCAGTCATCAGTGTATTTTACTCACCTGTATGAAAGGTGCTTCACAAATACTGTTTGAATAATTAACTTATTTATAGACAGCAAGGCGTAAAATTACAATTTTAACTATTAAGAATAATATTTGCCAATTAATGAGGAAGTGCAGCTGTTAAATAAACATAATGATTAAAAACCTTCATTTAAAGATGAAAACATAAAGAAACAAAACAAAAATTGTATTGTGTTCTTGTTTGTATTATTTTCTTTTTAGATTTTATATTTGTAATAATTTTCTTCTTTTTATCTGATCAAATTTTTATGATTTGTATTTGTCTAATTACTTCCCTTATTTTTTTAAAATCTTTTTATTATATTTTTATGTTTTGTCTGTTTCATCTCTTTTATCTACAGGTGGTTTATAAATAAAATAAAAATTAAATTAAAAATAAAAGAATATCTGCTTATTTTAACTCTTTAAACTTGCTAATAAAGTTTAAAATGCATCCTAAAAACTTTATCTAGTCTCTAAACCCACCTAAAGAGCTTTTCTGTCATCAGATAATCATAAATTAATGTGTTTATTTAATGAAATGCTTCTTTAACTGCAGGACTTCGGTAGTTTTATGAATCTATAGTAAGAATCTGACTGATCTTTGTGTCTGCAGGACTTCCTGGTTCGGTCCAGGCGTTGCTCTGCAGCGCCGCCGCCGGCTTCGTGTTCGGAGAAGCTGCTTTATTTGCATCTGAACCTTCTCTGACCGCCGACGGCGTCCTGCTGAGCGCCGCCACGCTGGCCGCCGGTCGGACGGGATCTACGGGCGTCATGGTGGTGTCGGCGTGCCTCGTCTTCACCTCGGCGCTGCTGTCTCTGGGCAGCGGCTTCCTGCTCGCCGCCGTGACGATGAAGCTGCTGGGTAAAGCCGGGGTCAGGTTGCCGTGGTTACCGGAGGTCCTGACCGGAGCCTCGGTGGTTCTGGGTGCCGTGGTAACCGGAGCGTTGGCCGGCCTCCTCCCTCCGTGGATCTACGTGGGAGCTCAGGCGGCTCTGGTCCTGCTGGTCTACTCCTACTCCAACATCAGCGACATGACCACGGCGCTGCTCATCATCTTCACCACCCTCTTCCTCAGCGTCGCCTACGGCCGCATGGGACTCATCGCCGGACTGCTCCTGATGGTTCTGACCACCGCCGTGCTGCTGGTTCTTCGTAGAACCTTCACAAAGCGTCTCACCAGAAGACCTGCGGCCAGAGGAGGCTGCAAGCTGCTGGAGCGGATCGTCTTCTACTCGGTGTTTGTGGGGATCCTGGGCTTCTTCGTGGGTCTGGGGTCCGGCCAGGCGGGAGACGGGTCGGAACCGGAGGTGGTTCTGGTGCTGCACTCGGTGCTGTGGGTGGCGTTCCTGTCGGCGGGGCTGCTGGGGGCCGGACTGGGAACGGTGGCGATGGTTTCTCTCGGTCCGGCGGCGGCTCTGAAGGTGTCGCTTGGAGCTGCTGTTCTGACGTCTGCCGCCCTGAGACTCGTCCTGCTCTGGAGCTCCTCTCTGGAGGTCCGGAGCTGCACCGGAGCTGCACTGGGGGCGGCTGCAGCTGCGGGGGTGTCGCTGGGAGCTGCAAGCGTCGCATCAAACCTCGCATTCAGGTCCAGAAATTCAACCTTAGCGGCTTTCGGTTCGGTTGCAGCCGGGGTTGTTGTTGCCATGAAGGTCGTAGCGCTGAAGTCGACTCCGCTGACCTCAGAACTGATCACCGTGAGTCTTGTTGCAGTGGGGGCGTTTGTTCTGGGCGCACCGAAGAGCCCGTTCAACACCCAGGTGAATCTGCAGAGGGGCCTCCTCACGGGGACGGAGCTAATTAAAGGCATCGGCATGGAGACGGTCACCGCGGCAGCAGCGCCGATCGGAGCCGGGGCGCTGGGGGCGGCAGCGTTGGGCACCGCGGCTCTGGGGAGGCTGGGAACGCTGGGAGTTCTGGTGGCCATTGTGCTGGCTCTGGGAAGCGCTCTGAGTGGGATGATTGGAAAATCACCAGCGACAACACAAGAACACACAGACTGAGTTCACATCTGGTCACCAAACAACAACCAAAGGGAGAGAGATGGACTGAATGTAGCGACAGAGAAAACAACACTCCTGTAACATCCTCAAATCTCAAACGATCCCAATAAGTTCAGTGTTTCATGGGTTTTGCTTCTTTATGTAATCAAAAGCACTTTAGAAACACGATATTGAAAATTCAGAAGCAACCAATGTAAATCCAGCTGTGAAATCACTGAAAGTAGTCCAATCGAAAACACCAAGTTGAGTGAACACCAAAAAATTCCAGAATGACTCAAAATGTGTCCATAATTACTTCAACTTAGTCATAAATAACTCAAAACCTGTTCAATATGAGCTAAAAATGTCAAGAATGACTCAAATTTGATCCAAAACAACTCAGAATTTGTCAAAAAAGGATGAAAAATTGTCCCAAATTACCAAAATTTGTCCAAAGTTACTCAAAATTGTCCAGTTGTGGACCTATGGACTGTGTCTATGTCTGCATCATGGTTCCACATGGAGAAGAACTGAACAGAGGAAGTGGAAAAGAGTTTATAAAAAAGAAATAAATGAACACAAGAATGTCCAAAATTACTCAAAATTTACCAAAACTGACTCCAAACCTGTCCAACACTAGTTAAAATTATATAGAATGATGCAAAATGGATCCAAAACAACCCATAATATGTCAGAAAGGACTGAAAATTTGTCCCACATTACTAAAATGTGGGGTTATCATAGCATGCATGGTCCTGACAGTGAAGCTCGGAGGTATTTTACGCGTCTCTGGGGGCAATTTATGTCACACTGACCTGTTTTAAAGTTTGGAAATGTGGAAAAAATCTATTTCCACAGTGAAACTTCTGGTGTCCACATTTTCAACATTTTTGGGAAATCTTTGAACATTTTTTGGGTGGAAAAAATAAATGTTAAAAATCTTTAAGAACATTCACATAAAAATCAACCAAAATCCAGTGAATTTCGCTGGATTTTGGTTGATTTTTATGTGAACATTCTGAAAGAAAATATTAGAAGTTTTACTAATATATATGGAATCACTTTAGATATTTCTAGGATTTTTTGGGAAGATTTTTACTCAATTTTTGAAAATATTTACAAGAATTTTCTTGCCAAATTTGGGGGATTTTTTTTAAGGGAAACTTGGAAGGAATTATTGGAATTTTCTTCCTGAAGGTTTTGCAAATTTTCAGAAATTTGGGGAATTTTTTTGCTGAATTTTTGGATTTTTTTCAGACAAGGAAACAATATTTTTTGGTGCCTGTAAATGAGGACAACAGGAGGATTAATATCATAAATCTAAACTGTCGGTTTTTAATTTGACATCAGAACAAATATTGTTCTACTCAGAAGTAATCTGATTACTCTAAGCTGTTATAGTTTTTGAATTGTTTGACATTTCAGTGATGTTGCTCTAGTTTTGCTTTTCTGCACGTCAGTAATTTAATCTGATTTCAAACTGTTTAACTGTCCTGTAATGTGATGTTTTGTCTGTTTTACACCAACAGTTTTGTTGTCATAAATCTGTTTTGTGCCTCCTAGTGTTGAATTAAAGGTTAGTTTGTTCACTTAAATGCTGATTCCTGATTGTTCTCTAAGAAAAATGTGACTATTTTCTGCAAAAAGCTGGATTAGGAGCTCAGTTATTGTAGTTTTAGCGTATCTTTAATCATCCTCTTTCCTTCTGGTCTCCGTTCCACCATCAGCAGCTCTTTTCCCCAGACATGGATGCTTTCATCGTAGCAACAGTAACGGAGGATCTGCTGTTTAAGAGGAGGAGGAGGAAGAACAACACCAGAGGAGCGTCTGAGCAGCGATCGGTTCTGCAGATCTCACTATGACTAGAAGTAGTTTTAAATGTGATGTTTTTCTGCTCATGTGGAGTGAAGCAGCTTCTCTGAAGGCTTCTAATGCTGGGTTCAGATGGATGTAGACATGAGGAGACAGCAAACAGAAGTTCAGCTGGAACTAAGTGGAGACGTGGAGCTGGAGGAGTCTCTGAGCTGTAACTGAATAAGATGTGGTGAACTAGAAGGTCACAAGGTCTCACGGTGGATGGATGCTGAAGCTGCAGTTCTGGATTTATTTTCTTTACTTTCTGCTCTGAGATGTTGGAAGAATCTTCAGTAATGATCTCCAGAAGCTGCTGGACTCTTCCATGGGTTCTGGTTCCTCAGGTTCTCCAGGTTCTCCAGGTTCCTCAGGTTCTTCGGGTTCCTCAGGTGTAGTGTTCTGACCCAGTATTGACCAGCAGCATGTCGGTGAACCGGGTCCACACCATGGACACGGACCAGTCAGCTGAGTACTCCGTGGACTACTCGGTGCCGGTTCCCGGTGAGCCCCCCGGGGCTCGGACCCGGGAAGTGACCGTCCTTCAGTCCGGCTGCTGCCGCTGCCTGCCGCGCTCCGTGCGCCTCAGCTTCACCCCGGACTCCTTGGAGAGACTCTACCAGAGCTACTTCCGGCGGCAGCGGCAGGAGAACCTGCCGGTCCTGGCCGTGTTCGCGGCGCTGTTCAACGGCTTCATCATCGTCATGTGCGCGGTGGTGTTCACGCACGACCAGCGGGCCCTGGTGGCGGTGGCGGCGATCGCGCTGGCGGCGGATGCGGCGCTTTACGCGCTGTGCCGCCTGCAGAAGCTGCCGTCCTCCCCGGTGCTGCGCGGCGCGGTCCCGTACGTGCTGTGGCTGATGGTGAGCGTGCACGTGTTGTGCTACATGGGGCTGAACTTCGAGCGCTTCCCCCAGGCCAGCGACTCGGTGGGCTGGCAGGCCTTCTTCAGCTTCTGCAGCTTCCTGACGCTGCCGCTGGACCTCGCCGCGCTGCTGCTGCTCACCGCGCTGTCCTGCGGGATCCACACGCTGGTTCTGGGCGTCACGGTGGGGCAGCGGTTCCAGGACGAGCTGCAGGGTCCGATGCTGGTCAGACAGGTACGGATAGAAGTAGAGCCTCAGAGGGGGGTAAAATCACCTTTCCTGAGCCTTTATGGAAACACTTTATGTTTGTTCATATTTTAAAATCCAGGTTAAAACTTTTTTTCCTAAGTTTGTTCTGTTCGTAATTTTAATGCAAAATGTTCTTCTATTTTCATATTGCATTCAGATTTTCTTTTTTGTTGTTTGGACGTTTTTAGTGGATAAAATCATTTCACTGAAATCAGAACTTGTGAATTTGACCTTCAAACAGTTTATTTCCGTCACATTTTTCATCCCAGTGGTTAATTTTTCTCTGAATTATGAAGTCCTGCAGCTCTATGGAAACAGAACAACTATGAAGGAGGGAAAAAAGAAAAAAGTTCAGAAGTTAAATTTCTTTGATTATTTCTTGAACAAAAATGGAACAGTCCTGAATTTAACATGCCCAACAAGTTACCAACACTGGAAAAAGATGTTGTCTCCACATGCTATAGGTATTTTTAATTATTTACATTTATACAATCTCTACTTTTGTGGCACCTGTGACAAATTAAATATGTTTTAATGTCATTACAATACAATTAAATCACAGTTTCATCGATCTGGAGACTTTTAAAGTAACTTTAACTTGATAAGTGACTAATTTTGTGCCACTAAATCCACTAAATGACATGAAAATGTCAGTAATGAGGCTATATGATGCATTTACAAACCTAGTTTTGTATAAAATCTGAAACACTAAACCTGTCCTCCTCCTCAGCTGCTGGCCAACATCATGCTCTACCTGTGTTCAGCCACAGTAGGGGTGGTCTTCTACTACATGGCCGACAGGAAGTACAGGACGGCTTTTCTGGAAGCTCGACAGTCGCTGGAGGTCAAAGTGACTCTGGAGGAACAGAGTACCCAGCAGGTAGGTGGAAAACACAGATACACCATGATGCTGCCTCCACCGTGCTTCACATCATGATGCTGCCACCACCGTGCTTCACATCATGATGCTGCCACCACCGTGCTTCACATAATGCTGCCTCCACCGTGCTTCACATCATGATGCTGCCACCACCGTGCTTCACGTCATGATGCTGCCACCTCCATGCTTCACAGCATGATGCTGCCTCCACCGTGCTTCACATCATGATGCTGCCACCACCATGTTTCACATCATGATGCTGCCTCCACCATGCTTCACAGTGGGGATAGTGTGTTTGTGATGATGTTCAGTGTTTGCTGTCCATCAATCACATCATCTAGTCTGATAGACATAAAGCTCCATCCTGGTCTCCTCAGACCACAGAACCTTCTTCCAGGTGTCTTCAGAGTCTCCACATGTCTTCTGGTGAACTCTAGTCCAGATTTAATTGGAGCTTTTTACATCAGAGTCTTTCTCTTTGTCTCCATGAAGCTTTGACTGGTGAAGAACAGACAACAGTTGGATGAACAGTCTCTAACATCTCAGCTGCTGAAGCTTGTAACTCCTTCAGAGGAGTCATAGGAGTCTTGGTGGCCTCCCTCTCTAGTCTCTTTCTCCTTCAGAGGAGTCATAGGAGTCTTGGTGGCCTCCCTCATTAGTCTCTCAGTTCTTGAGGACGTCCTGCTCTAGTCAGATTTATTCATGTTCCATCTTCCTTCCATTTCTTAATGATGAATTTAACTGGACTCCAGGAGATCTTCAGGAACTTTAAATGTTCTTGTATCGTCCAGATTGATGCTTTTCATCTTTTCTCAGAGTTTCTTGGAGTGTTCTTTAGAGTCTTTATGCTCCAATCACTGCACCCAGATAAGCACTGAAATAGTCTTTTTGTTGTAAATGTTCCTAATTAAATTGATTGATTCCTTGGTATAAATCAGTAAATAGGGAACATTTCCATGGAGGTTTGTACTTCTAATAGACTCTGTAGATTTCTGGGATGGACGCCTCGTGCTGCCTAATTACTGAGTGTTTTCTCACTAACAGGTTGATTAGTCAGTTGTTTTCTCCAGCAGAGACTCCGTCAGGGACCTGAAAGCAGAAATCTCCAACAACCAACAGAGACTTTATTTAAACCGCTGGAAACACTTTAATTCATTATTTGTTTAACCAACACTCATCGTGCTGTTTATACTATTAAATAAACCACATTTTTAGCAGTTTTTAACTGAATTTATATGATCAATTTAGTGGTATTTTTTGGGGATATTCCAAATTTTAATATACTGATATTAACTAACTAGTATTATTATCTAGTAATATCACAGAAAAATATTAGTTTCCATGGTAACCCTAAAAAAGAACAAGCAAAACTGTAAATAATGTCCACATCAACAATCTGTGTTTTTAAAATAGAAACTTGTTCTTTTACCATATTTGGCCATAAATGTACAGCATCTTTTCTGTATTTACATCAACAAAAATATCCATATTTTTACAAATACAAAAATTAAAATTAAAAAATACAACCAAAGCTATCAAAAATGTCTTCACCAACAATTTGTATTTTTATAGAAGTTTTTTTTATAAAAAAAAAAAGAATGACTTATTAGTCATTATTTTTTTCAATATTTGGCCATAGAATTAGAATTTTACTGTATCTACATCAGCAAAAATATTTATATATATTCAGATATTTGGCATTATTTGAATGAAAACTTGTGTATATTAAGGATTTAAAAGGTATAAATCATTTTTTAAACTGTTATTTTACAGATTTTCATTGTTTTGTTAAATTAAAGATAATATCCAGTAAAAGCACAGAAAGAAATATAAAAATTTATATATTTACTGTAAAAATAAAAAACTTAGACAGGCCAAAACTGTGAATAATGTCCTCATTAAAAATCTATGTTTTTATAAATAATATGTCATTCTTTTTGCAAGTTTTTTTTGTATTTAAATCAGCAGAAGATCTATTTTTAACAGATATTTTCCATTATTTTCACAGTTTTTACAGTTTTTGAAAGAGACAGTATTACATCATTTATTTAAATTTTTTTGGTGGTATTTTTGACTTTTTAACCGAATGAACTGGAAATTCCACCATTTTCCTTCACAGTTTGAAGGATGACGCTAATTCTCAGCAACCAGCTCGATTCTGTTCATGTATTTGTTCAGTCTGAGCTGCTGTCACGCCTCGCTGTGATTATCTGTAGAACTAAGACTCCTGAGAGCTTTATAACGAAGCGTGAAGACGATGATGAACGTCTGGAGAAAAACATGAAGAGAAAAGTAACATGTTGGACAGAAGCATGGAGCCAGAACTGATCTCTGGAGGCTTCAGGATGCAGTCTGACAGGTTAACCAGCAGATGGTTTATAGAAAACAGTTAACCAGCAGATGGTTTATGGTAGAAAACAGTTAACCAGCAGATGGTTTATAATAGAAAACAGTTAACCAGCAGATGGTTTATAGTAGAAAACAGTTAACCAGCAGATGGTTTATAGAAAACAGTTAACCAGCAGATGGTTTATAGAAAACAGTTAACCAGCAGATGGTTTATAGAAAACAGTTAACCAGCAGATGGTTTATAGAAAACAGTTAACCAGCAGATGGTTTATGGTAGAAAACAGTTAACCAGCAGATGGTTTATGGTAGAAAACAGTTAACCAGCAGATGGTTTATAGAAAACAGTTAACCAGCAGATGGTTTATAGAAAACAGTTAACCAGCAGATGGTTTATGGTAGAAAACAGTTAACCAGCAGATGGTTTATGGTAGAAAACAGTTAACCAGCAGATGGTTTATAGAAAACAGTTAACCAGCAGATGGTTTATGGTAGAAAACAGTTAACCAGCAGATGGTTTATGGTAGAAAACAGTTAACCAGCAGATGGTTTATAGTAGAAAACAGTTAACCAGCAGATGGTTTATGGTAGAAAACAGTTAACCAGCAGATGGTTTATGGTAGAAAACAGTTAACCAGCAGATGGTTTATGGTAGAAAACAGTTAACCAGCAGATGGTTTATAGAAAACAGTTAACCAGCAGATGGTTTATAGAAAACAGTTAACCAGCAGATGGTTTATGGTAGAAAACAGTTAACCAGCAGATGGTTTATGGTAGAAAACAGTTAACCAGCAGATGGTTTATAGAAAACAGTTAACCAGCAGATGGTTTATGGTAGAAAACAGTTAACCAGCAGATGGTTTATGGTAGAAAACAGTTAACCAGCAGATGGTTTATAGTAGAAAACAGTTAACCAGCAGATGGTTTATGGTAGAAAACAGTTAACCAGCAGATGGTTTATGGTAGAAAACAGTTAACCAGCAGATGGTTTATGGTAGAAAACAGTTAACCAGCAGATGGTTTATAGTAGAAAACAGTTAACCAGCAGATGGTTTATGGTAGAAAACAGTTAACCAGCAGATGGTTTATAGTAGAAAACAGTTAACCAGCAGATGGTTTATGGTAGAAAACAGTTAACCAGCAGATGGTTTATGGTAGAAAACAGTTAACCAGCAGATGGTTTATAGTAGAAAACAGTTAACCAGCAGATGGTTTATGGTTTCTCCATGCAGGAGGAGCTTCTTCTCTCCATTCTTCCCAAACACATCGCTGATGAGATGCTTCAGGGGATGAAGAACCAGGAGGACCAGAAGGAGGTCCAGCAGCAGCAGTTCAACACCATGTACATGTACCGCCACGAGAACGTCAGGTCAGGAACTAAACGGATCTTTAAAGATCTCAGAATCACGACAGTTATTTATAAAGGAAGTGTTGCTTCGTCAGAAAGTTTCAGATCCTCATGTTTCCATAAACAGCAGTTTTACTCAGTCACACACAAATATGTTTTATATCTCTTTGTGTCATTTTGTGCCTCCTTTCTGTTATTTTATGTAGTTTTGTGTCTTTTTTTGTCATTTTGCGTCTTTTTTTGTAATTGTATGTAGTTTTGTGTCTGTATTTTGTCTTTTTGTCTCTTTGTCTTTTTATCTTTTTTGTCATTTTGTGTCTCTTTTTGTAATTTGATGTACTTTTGTGTCTCTTTTGTGTCATTTTGTTTCTTTTTTGTTGCTTTTCAGTTCTGGGACTCAGTGGGGGAATATAGTCCTGAGGAACGAGGGCTTTTTCATTTTAACTGGTGTGAATCTTCATTTGCGGTGAATTTATTTATCGTCTTAGTTGTGTAGTAAAGTGTGTGTTTGTGTTGCAGCATCCTGTTTGCGGACATCGTGGGCTTCACCCAGCTGTCTTCAGCCTGCAGCGCCCAGGAACTGGTCAAACTGCTGAATGAACTGTTTGCTCGCTTCGATAAACTGGCAGCGGTGAGTTTTACTGGTTTAATAAAGGTGGAGTAAAACCTTGATCAGAGCGACTAATAAACCATAAAATGTGTGTTTGTCTGACAGCAACACCACCAGCTGAGGATTAAGATCCTGGGCGACTGTTATTACTGCATCTGTGGCCTTCCAGACTTCAGAGAAGATCACGCTGCCTGTTCCATCATGATGGGGCTGGCTATGGTCGACGCCATCTCGTACGTATTCAGAAATAACGTAATAAAGGAGGCAGCGGGGACCTTTATTTATATAAGCTGGATGTAAGAAAACAGGGAATTATAACAAAGAAACTCAGTGAATAATCACTGTATGAGGAGAAAACATTAGACTGTAATCTCAGAGTCGTGTGTCAGAAATGTGGGAAAAGGCAGCGAGAGGAAATCATTTCAAACCTCCAATAGTTTCTGGTTGTTTTCTGTCACTGCGGCTCTTTTTTCTCTGCAATTATGTTTTTGTTTTGTGTTTTTGTGACTCTTTTGTGTTGTTTAGTGTCTTATTTTAATCATTTCATCTCCCTTTGTGACAGTTTGGTCATTTTGTCTGATTTGTGTCATTTTGTTTCACTTTTTTTGTAAATTTTTGTAGTTTTTTTTCCTTTGTCTTTTTCTATCTCTTTTTGTTGTTTTACGTCTGTTTTTTGTTATTTTTTTAAATCTTTTTTGTCTTTTCGTGTCTCTTTTTTGTAGTTTTGCATCTCTTTTTGTCATTTTGCATCACGTTTTGTTGTTTTATGTCTCTTTTTTGTCTTTTTCTGTCTCTTTTTTGTTTTTTGTAGTTTTGTATCTCTGTTGTCTTTTTGTGTGTCTTCGGGTCATTTTGCATCATTTTGTTTGTCTTTCTTGTAGCTATTTTTAAAATAATTTTATGTAGTTTTGTGTTCAGTGGCGGAAACGTAGTACTGAGGAAAGAAGTTTTTTTTTAACTGGTGCAAATCTTTATTTTTGGTGAATTTTTTTAATTGTTTTGACCAAATATCACAATTTATAGCAATGGGAAGTTTGTTTTTACAGTTTCTGGCTGAGAAATGGTGTAATTTTGGGGATTTATCATAAATAACCAGCAAGAATAAGGGTGACATTGAGATCAAATAAAGATTTCGCCTCTTCCTCAGAGTGACTCTTCAGAGATTCCTTGTTTTGTCTCTTCATTTTTATCCAGATATGTTCGTGAAAAGACGAAGACGGAGGTGGACATGCGAGTGGGCGTCCACACCGGCACCGTCCTCGGCGGAGTCCTCGGACAGAAACGATGGCAGTTTGACGTTTGGTCCACAGACGTCACCGTGGCCAACAAGATGGAGTCTGGAGGGATTCCTGGGTAGGAGAACATCTGCTGAAGAACATCAGACTGATTCTTTTATGGAGTTTATTACATTATTTATGATGTGTTCTTCACAGGAGAGTCCACATCTCTCAGACCACCAAGGACAGTCTGCATGGAGAGTTTGAGCTGGAGCCTGGAAACGGAGGAGAACGATGTGAATACCTGCTGGAGAAAGGCATCGAAACGTACCTGGTCCAGGTTCCTCAGCAGCCAGCCAAGGGCCTCAACAGCAACGTGAGCAGATTCTGACATTATATTACACCACAGTTTCCTGCTTTATGAAGAAATATGCCCTAATTTATCCAGAATGTTACTCATAAAAGCTATGTTTCCTGCTTCTCCTCCATCCAGACACCAGCCACACTGACCAACAGAAACTCAAACCAGCTGATCAACACCACAGTAACCAATGGCAACACACCAGTGTCTCACCAGTCCACGCCCACCGAGTCTAAACAGGAGGTGAATTACTATACATGAGATCTTTTCTGTCCAAGTTAAACTTCAACAACATAGATCTTCACAAAAGAAAACCATGATATGTAATGAAAAAGTTGTAACCACACTTGAATTTCCAGTCAAAATATTCTCCCTGTGCAACGCTGCTCTGCTCCCAGTGCTCCTGCATTCCTGCTCTGAAAACATTTCAAACTCCATCTGTGATGAGCTGAATCTCAGAAACTGAATCCAAATGAGGGCACTTAAACGTCATTTTGAGAAGAGGAAGAACAAGAAGTCAGTCAGTTTGCACAAGAAAAGAGCAAAACATATTTGGCCAAAATGACTGAAAAAAAAGTCTGAAAAATGTCTCGAAACTTCTCGAAACAGAAAAAGAAATGTGTCCAAAATTACACAAACATGTCCAGAATCACTGAAAATTGTGCAAAATACCTCACAATTTGACCAAAATAACTGAAAACTTGTCAAAAATTACTCAAAAGATATTAAAACTGACTTCAAATTTGTCCAGAATAACTCAATATCTGTCCAAAATGAAAATGAACTTGTCCAGAAGGAAAATGACTTGAAACTTGTCCAAAAAAATGGCCTAAAATTTTTCCAAAAAGACATAAACTTGTCCAGAATTACTAAAAATTGTTCAAAATTCCTCACAATTTGACCAAAATCACTGAAAATCACTGAAAATGACTCAGAAATCAAAAATTACTCTAAATGTATCCAAACTGAATTCATATTTGTCCAAATTAACTCAATATTAGTTGAAAATGAAAAAAAGGAAGTAACTCAGAAAATAACAGGACTTTATATTGCAGTGAAAAAATGCGCTTACAGTGAGTAAAACTTGTACAGGAGCTAAAAATAGCCAGAACATGTACAGTAGATATATATGTTGATGGTCCAACCCTGAGGGATGAATTCAGGGTGGACAGCCATGTGAATATTGGAGAAAAAGAACAAAACTTGTCCAAAAAAATGACGCAAATGGATTCAGATTTTGTCCAAAATGGCACATAATTTACCAAAATTAGTCAGAATTAGACCAAAAATTAAAATAATTGTCCAAAATGACTCTTCTTTTTACTCATAACACAAATGCTCTGCCATTTCTAAATATACTCACAAATCTAACCTGATGTGTGTTTTGTTGCTCAGAGAAGTAAGATGGTGGAAGAACAAGTGATCAACAGACGACTGCAGCAGGAACTCCTGGAGAGAGAAACCCAGCAGATGTAAGAACTTAACAATTAAAATCTTGAATTAAATAAACTGAGCTGAGCATATTTATGAATCTTCCTTCCCTCCTGTTTCCTGCAGAATGAAGGATCACCAGATCAACTCGGTCTCGCTGCGTTTCGTGGACGTGAAGCTGGAGGAACTTTACTCCTCAGAGAAGGAGAAACGAAGCGGAGCTGCTTTCTGCTGCTGCATCATCGTCCTCTTCTTCATCACGGCCATGGAGGTCTTCATCGACCCGCTGTCAGTTCATAGACCTTCTTATGAAGACCAGTTACATTTATGAAGCTCCTCGGTCATCTAAGAGCTCATTTATGTGTTTATTTCTGCTCCTAGAGGAAGACTATCTGCTACAGATAGTTGAACAGCTGAAAGTTGTGTGTTTTGCTGCAGGTTGGTTGTGAACTACGTGACTCTGGCAGTCGGTCAGTTTCTGCTGCTAATCCTCACCATTTGCTCGCTGGCGGCCATCTACCCCCGGGTAAGAAAACCACAAAACCAGAAAATGGGCCAAAGTTTGTTTCTTTGAATTGTATATGTACCTAAAACTATTCACTTTTTACTTTGCTGTGTTGGTGCTTTACGTTCCACCACTACTGGGAACTTACTCAGCATATATTTACTTAATTCAAAGTATTTAATGTTGGATGTTTTTTCATTACAGATGTTCTCCAAGACATTGGTTTCATTCTCCATGTGGATCGATCGAACCCGCTGGGCGAGAAATATCTGGGCCATGGCGGCCATCTTTGTTCTGACCATGGCTGTGATCGCCGACATGGTAACATGATAAACTCTGTTTTATATAATATATATATAATGCCTTTAAAAATAAAGAAAGTGATTTACAATACAACATCACAAACACACCACAGTGAAGCATGGTGGTGGCAGCATCATGATGTGAAGCACGGTGGTGGCAGCATCATGAAGTGAAGCATGGTGGTGGCGGCATCATGATGAAGCATGGTGGTGGCAGCATCATGATGTGAAGCACGGTGGTGGCAGCATCATGAAGTGAAGCACGGTGGTGGCAGCATCATGACGTGAAGCATGGTGGTGGCGGCATCATGATGAAGCATGGTGGTGGCAGCATCATGATGTGAAGCACGGTGGTGGCAGCATCATGAAGTGAAGCACGGTGGTGGCAGCATCATGATGTGAAGCATGGTGGTGGCGGCATCATGATGTGAAGCACGGTGGTGGCAGCATCATGATGTTAAGCATGGTGGTGGCAGCATCATGATATGAAGCACGGTGGTGGCAGCATCATGATGTGAAGCATGGTGGTGGCAGCATCATGATGCCATGACCATGAATCAAATGTATGTTTTTTCTGTGATTTTACGAGATGTTATCTTTAATTTAACAAAATATAGAAAATCTGTAAAAATAACAGTTTTAAAACCAGTACTTAGAATTTTTCAATCCTTTACAAATTTTTTTTTTCAAATAAGTACAAATACTTTTAAAATAATGACATTTTTGCAGATATAAAACCACACAAAATTAGTGTACACCGGCAAAATAATGTCAGTCAAAAAATAAAATTTTTTGATGTGGACATTATTTACAGTTTTGGCCTGTTTTAATCCTGGTAACATGCTAACTAATGCTTGTATATCTGTGATTTTACTAGATGTTATCTGTAATTAAAGAAACAGGAAAAAACTCCTTAACATACATGCAAAAAGTGCAAAATTTCAGCGTGAACATGGCCTGTTTTGGGGGTTTAATCAACCAGTGCAGAGATGTTTTATTATTAAACTGCTCTCTGTTGATAATAACCTGGTTACTATAGCAACAACAGGATTAGAAAACCACACTGTGTTTTCCTGAAAGCTCCACCTGCACCTGACAGGTGAGACGAGGAGATGAACGCTGGTTTTTAGTGTTTGTTGTTACAGCTGAGAGGCAGTAATGTGTGAGGCAGCCTTTGGGTCCTGGGGGGCCTTCAGGCAGTGCGACAGACACCTAATGGAGCCCTGAGGGACCCAGCAGTCAGACTCTTTGCAGGCGGTTTGATGAGGACAAAGTGGAAACACCTGCTGTGTTCGTTCACACACTCTGCTGCTCCTCATGAAGATATACATTAATCCCAGGAGAATCTCCAGGAAACCGACTGGATTCATCTTCCTACTGTGACATTAATTACACCCTAGTCATAATATTTATGGATATTAGTGAGGTTCACTTCTGTAATTTATGATCCTGCAGGGCTTTGGCTGTTTTACTGCATTACTCAGGCTCATCTCAGTAATAAATAACACTGTAGGACGTCAGCCTATGAGCGTCTATATACAGTATTCAATCCACCAATCATGATCAACCAATCAACTAAGATCAAGTTTTAAAAATCTGAAATTTAAAATAAACACCAAACACTGCACTTGATCACAACCACACCATCCCCACCATTAAGCATGATGGTGGCAGCATCATCATATGAAGCATGGTGGTGGCATCATCATATGAAGCACGGTGGTGGCAGCATCATGATGTGAAGCACGGTGGTGGCAGCATCATGATGGTGGCAGCATCATGACGTGAAGCATGGTGGTGGCAGCATCATGATGTGAAGCATGGTGGTGGCATCATCATTATGTGAAGCATGGAGGTGGCAGCATCATGATATAATTGTTATATTTATTATTTCCCATCATGTTGCTGCAGACTAAAACCTCCATAATGCAGTAAACCGTCCTGTATTTTTATTTCCTGGTTCTCCAGCTGAGCTGCGCCCCTCCGGCCCTCCGGGTCTCCAACAGAACCTCGGGTCCGACCCTGGAGTCCCTCAGCGATCGCGGCTGTGCAGAGAACCCCAAACACTACAGCTTCATGGCTGTGATGTCGCTGGTCGCCACCGCCATGCTGGTGCAGGTCAGTCACATGATCAAGCTGGGCCTCATGGTGCTGGTCGTCACGGCAACGGGCGCTGTCAACATCTACAGCTGGAGGGACATTTACGACCTCTACGACTACATCCGCTTCACCTCCTACAGGTGAGGGACCAGATAGATACTGGTATTAATGCAGAACGTTTAGAATAACAGGGAAATACATTTAACTCACAAGGTTAAATATGATTTATTATGCAAATTTACCTGTCCAAGTCAAGTATTATTTATTGTACACATTTACCTGACTAATTTAAATCTTATTTATTATGCACATTTACTTGACTAATTTAAATATTCTTATTTATTATACGCATTTTGCTGACTAATTTAAATAATATTTATTATTTTTTAAAAATTGTACGTGTCTAAATTATTTTATTTTGCTGACTAATTTAAATATTATTTATTATCTAAAAATGTACCTGACTAATTTAAATATCATTATTTATTACACACATTTTGCTGATTAATTTAAATATTGTTTATTATTTAAAAATGGACCTGACTAATTTAAATATTGAAGTTAAGACTCAACAAATATATTTGTTGTATATATTTACATAACTGTAAATATTAAGGTAAAACTCTATAATATTATTTATTACTCAAATTTACCTGACAAATTCATTAATTAATTTAAATATGACTAAATTAAATATTATTTATCATTTGAATTCACTTAGCAAATTTAAATATGACAAAATTCAATGTTATTTATCATGCAAATGTACCTAATTGATTACAATATTATTTATTATTTTAATTTATTTGACAAATTTAAATGTGATGAAATTAAGTATTATTTCTTATGTAAATTTACCTAACTGATTACAATATTAGATAAAATTAGATTAAAAGTCTACAATATTATTTATTATTCAAATTTACCTGAAGAATTTAAACATTAAAATTAAGACCCTACTAATGTATTTATTATTAAAATTAACCTGATTAATTACAGTATTTAGGGTTAGACCTTAAATATTATCATTTATGCAAATTTATCTGTCTATATATTATATTGAAGCTGAAAAACTACAAAAATGTATGAATGTATTGTTAGAAAATGATGTTATTTTGGAGTCTTGACCTTAATATTTAAATTAATAAGTAACTTAACTAATTAAATTAATTTATTGACATATTAAATCTGTATATTATTGTATGATGTAGAATTTCAGGTTGAGAATATTTTTTATTTTGCTAATTAAAGGGACTAATTTAAATATTAAAGTTAAGACCCTCAAATATAACACGGAGAAGCCGACAGCACATTAACAGCGACTTGTTTCTGTTATTTTAGTTGCTTTGTTGTGGATTAGATGTGTTTTTATCTGCAGAACGTCCACCGTTCCCTCCAAGTATCTGATGACCATGATGATCATCGTCATGATGATCTGCTTCTACGTCTTTGCTCGACATGTGAGTCTGAAACTCAGGGAAGGGTTCATGTTTTACTCAGAATATTTTGCATCTAATATCTGTTTTTGATGTGTTTTCAGCTGGAGCGTCAGTCCAGGAAGCTGTTTCTGTGGAAGATCGGCGTCCATGACCAGAAGGAGCGAGTGTTTGAGATGCGACGCTGGAACGAAGCTCTGGTCACCAACATGCTGCCGGAACACGTGGCCAAACATTTCCTGGGCTCCAAGAAGAGAGACGAGGTGACCGCTGGACCGAGAAAGGAATATTTCAAAGGATTTAAAAGCTCTTCCAGCTCACAGGAAACAGAAACAAATTATCACAAAATTAATAAACCTTTGATGAACCAAATACAGTTGATTTATAGGCAAAAAAAGCAAAATGCTGCACGTTTTATAAAATACATAAATAATATTCTATATTTCCTATCTGCTATCCTATGTATATGTATATTTTTTAACTGATTTTTGTCATTATTCAGGGTTTTTTTTGGTATATATATATATATATATATATATATATATATATATATATATATATAAAATAAAATAAAGCAGGATCAAGGCTAGGATCAAGATAATTAATTTAAATAAAATAACCAGGGGACACTTTCGCCTCATCACAGAACAGTTTGTTGCATTCCAGCGCCATCTTTAGGTCTGTTGGAAAATTACATTTTAGTGATCCGTGGCATGTTTATCAGCAAAGAACCTAACAAAAGTTGAATTTAAATTAAAATAACGAATGAAATTTAGTGTATTTACCTTGCTAACGTCCATATTGTGTGGATTCTCAGTCGTAGCTTCAGTTTTAAAACAGCTGGATTCTCTTTTGGTCCTGGAAGACGTTTCACCTTCATCCAGGAAACGTCTTCAGTTATGAAGAATCTTCTGAATACTGCAGCTGTGTGGTGCTTCTTTTATATGTGATGAAAATACTTCCATAAATGATGATCAGAGCTCCTCCAGCAGCTTCTTCATCCTTCAAATAGCAGCTAAAACTCGACTTCCAGCTCAGAAGAGGCTGAAAATGAAGACCTGATGATCTTTATAGAAGCTCCTCACAGCAGATCATATCCTGTAACTGGAGTTAATAAAATGTAATCTAACCTCAGTGTTTCCTCTCCAGGAGCTCTACAGTCAGTCCTATGAGGAGATCGGAGTGATGTTTGCTTCCATCCCAAACTTCTCGGACTTCTACACCGAGGAGAGCATCAACAACGGAGGAATCGAGTGTCTCCGGATCCTCAATGAGATCATCTCTGACTTCGACAGCGTGAGTTCTGCTGCTGGTTTCTCAGATACTGTATTTAAGTACACATCTCAGGTACTTTTACTGGAGGATTTCCATGTTCTGTGATTTTCTCCTTCCACTCCTCAACATCTCAGAGGGAAATATTTTACTTTCTGCTCCACAGCTTTGAAACGATGGAGATTTGACAACAATGGATTTTATAACAAGCTTTTAAAATACAACACAGTCATATATTAAACCTATTATTTAAAAAAAAAATCCTTATTTCAAGATTTTTTTTCCTTAAATCTAAAAGTTATATATACATTTAAATATTTTTTAAAAAGTATTCCTACTTCGAGCAAAAAGTAGTCAGGCTCAATTTTCAAATGATCATTTTTTAGATTTAGATGTTTTTATAAATATATAAATTTAATTTTTTCATCTTTAAAGATTTTTCAAAAAGTCTTTCTTTCATTTTTTTATTAAAAATTATTTAAAAACTAATCTCTCTCTCTCTCTCTCTCTCTCTCTCTCTCTCTCTCCATATATATATATATATATATATATATATATATATATATATATATATATATATATATATATATATATATATATATATATATATATATATATATATATATATATATATATACATATATACATCTATACAATGCTTAATCCTCACTAGGGTCATGGGGGGGCTGGAGTCTATCCCAGCTGACTCAGGTGAAGGCAGGGGACACCCTAGACAGGTCACCAGTCTGTCACAGGGCTACATACAGAGACAAACAATCACTCTCACATTCACACCTACGGGCAATTTAGAATGATCAATTAACCTCAGCATATTTTTGGACTGTGGGAGGAAGCCGGAGTACCCGGAGAAAACCCACGCATGCACAGGGAGAACATGCAAACTCCTCTCTCTCTCTCTCTCTCTCTCTCTCTCTCTCTCTCTCTCTCTCTCTCTCTCTCTCTCTCTCTCTCTCTCTCTCTCTCTCTCTCTATATATATATATATATATATATATATATATATATATATATATATATATATATATAAAAAAAAAAATTTAAAAAAATGTTACCTGCCTGCTTCTTCCACAAAAAGGTCATCTCACGTTTTAGATTTTTAAAAATTATTATGTCTATATTTGTTTAAGTTTTTTAATAATATGTTTATTTTCAGAAATTTTTCTTTGGTTCTTTGTATTGGATTTAACATTTTTTGTGTATATTTTTTTATTTCTTAATACCCTTTTTAAATATCTTCAACTTGCATTGTTGCAGAAGGAAATGAGTCATTTTTTTCTAAAGATATTGTTGATAATTTAGAAAGGTTTTGACTTTCATTTCTTTTAAATTCTGATTTAGTTTAATACCAAGCCAATACTTTTACTTCAACATTCTTACTTTAATTACCTGGTTCTGCTATGTACTTTTATTTTTTTTCATGCAAGATTTTTACTTGTAATTAAGTATTTTTACATTTCTCTGCTGGTACTAAAGGATTCCAGCACTTTTTCCACCTCTTTATGCAACATCAGAGTTTAAACTCCGGCTACTTCCTTTCCACTTCCTCCTCCAGTTATTAGACAGAGACGAGTTTCGATGCATCACGAAGATCAAGACAATAGGAAGCACCTACATGGCGGCTTCAGGACTGACGCCAGAGAGCAACACCAACGGATACAACAACCGCAAGGTTCGACCTTAGAGCTACATCTATGAGTGGATTTAGTTTAACACTGAGGGACACAACAACCAGGACAGTGGGGAAGACTGAGCAGCAAACATCTGGTTTATGCTCCAGTTTGATCCTTTTCTCCATCAATATATGGTCAAAATGTCTATTTATGTGAAGGAAAACACTAATTCATGGCACAACTGAGGTTATTTTAAAAATTTACTCTCCTATAGATGAACTTTTTCATTTTTTATGATCCCTGCGGTCCTTTTTGTGTCTTTTCTTTGAGGGTTTAACCTCTGGAAATATGCAGGTGGCACCTTTTCACACCAATAACAAATTAATTCAGATTATTATGTATCAGTTACAATCTGCTCTTCTGTTTTATGTAAAGTAGTGCTTCATATGTTGATAATAATCCCTGTTGGTCCCCAGCTGGAGGACCAGTCACTCATCGAACGCTGGCAGCACCTGGCCGACCTCGCAGACTTCGCTCTGGCCATGAAAGTGACTCTGAACAACCTCAACAAACAGTCCTTCAACAACTTCATGCTCAGAATCGGTCAGTGTGCGTCTCTGAGCGTCTGTCTGCTGGTTTTCACTAATATTAATGATTCTTTATTGATCATTTCAGGTCTGAATAAAGGAGGAGTTCTGGCCGGAGTGATCGGAGCTCGTAAACCTCATTACGACATCTGGGGCAACGCGGTCAACGTGGCCAGTAGGATGGAGTCGACCGGAGTGATGGGAAACATCCAGGTTATACACAAACACTGCCTCTTCTTCTTTTTCCTGATCATTTTAAACCTCCAAACTCTCAGGCCAAACCTCCACACTTATGGACTCACCAGGGTTTAGTGTCTTCTCACTGTCAAATCATCAAGTAAACAAAGACTCCTTCACAGACGTTTAAAGTCCTTTGTGGACATTTTTAACAGGCAGTTTCTTTAGACTTTCCCTGAAGGAATTACCCACAATTCAATTTTGCAACATTTAAAATGGGGTCAGAACAAAGTAAACAAATCCCAACATTGCAAGAAAGAAGAAGTTTACATGTCAGTATAAACACAGTTCATTGGTAGATTATAGACAAAACTGTGTGTAGTTGGTTTTAGGGTTGCTTCAATCAAGTATTTTTGGCCCCCGATTCGAGTCATGTAGCATTTATTATCTGTTGATACCCGATATACCTTTTTTTTGTAAACTATACACACCTTAAGAATTGGAGATTACCTGTAGTACCTGGTTGTTCCACCAGGTGGAGCCTCTTACTGTTTAACACTGTAACAACAGCAGTGTAGGAGTTTAGGTAGTAAAGGAGCACCATGACAGAGACTTCAGTGAGGTTTACTGACGTCAGGCTAGCAAACAAGTGGTAAATTATGTTGACTGTAAGTACAATAGTGTTTCTACAACCTAGAGGAGCAAATGATGGCCAGTTTCGCGGTTCTATTTGACATTTCAGGTTAGTTAGCATCATAACTGCCTATGATTTTATTTAATTGTTTCCAGAGATTTCACTCAAAGAATCTTTGGATTTATTTTGTTTGAACATTATGAGAGCTTAGCTAGTAAAGGAGCACCTTGACAGAGACCTCTACAAGCTTTACTGCATTAGGCCAGCAAATAAGTGCTAAAACATGTTGACTTTAAGTAAGTTAGCATATATACAACCCTGAGGAGCACAGGATGGCTGGTTTAACAGCTTTTTTTAAAATCCCAAACTACTACTTTGGTGTCAGTATAACATGACACATATGTCACGAAATGTGTCTGATTACCATTTTAAACACCTCATGCTCAGTCATTTAATTTACAAGGTGATGTCAGCTGAGTGAAGTGTTCAGACTTTATGGTGGCCATTGATATCGTGCCACTTAATGTTTTGTCCTGCTGCGCCCCCAGGTGGTGGAGGACTGCTACAGCATCCTGAAGGAGTACAGCTTCCGTTTCATCCGAAGAGGGCCGATATTCGTCAAAGGAAAAGGGGAGCTGCTCACCTTTTTCATGAAAGGCAAAGACAAACCCAGTACGAACGCCGACCCAGTGACCACCACCCTCCCACACCAAGTCGGGCAGCTTTCGTGACAGTTGTCCTCTTTTGAAAGGTCTTAAACACACAGATCGACTCAGCAGGATGTCAGTTTTTGCTTCATTTCTCACATATGGGGTGCGATCAAAAGGTTCAGAGACTGTGAGTGCAAAGATCAAATACTACGAATACTACTTGAAGTATTCTCCTTGTGCGGTGATACTCTGCTCCCAGTGCTCCTGCAATGCTGGTAACACTTCCTGGAGGTCTTGTTCTGTAAATTTGTTGAATTTTTCTTATAAGCAACGTTGAGCAGCTGATTTTGGGAACGTTTTTCAAATTTATTATTTTGACTCATGACAGTTGCACATGTTGAACTTTTTGATCACACCTCATCTACATTTTATCGATCTAGATCTTTTTATAGCTAATTTAAGCTACAAGGACGTAGACCAACACAACATGCTACTGTACTATTTTTGCAGCAGTGAAATAGCATTTAAGAACAGAAATCTGTTTTGTAAAGTTGTATATAATTATGGAATATCTCACAGAGCTCCTGCTTTACAGATTTTATCATTTTTGATTCACTGAGATGTGAAAAACTAAGTGCATCCAATGGAAACTGTTGATTTTTACAACATATTTGAGGAAGCAAACTCTGTAAAACAGGCCTTACAGATAAAGGTTTTGTACTCAATAAATGACACATAAACTGATGAACATACAGTCTTATATTTAGTGATGCAGATTTTAAACAAATTCATCCAGAACTGGCTGCAAAGCAAATTAGCTTAAGAACAAACGTGCAAAAAGTGCAATCAGAAAGAAGCGCGGCAGGAAAAAGCATTTACTGGTGAACATACAAACAAAGAGCAGGTCTTTTGGAATCATTTTCTGGACAGATGAATCAAACATCAAGCTGTTTGTCCACAGAAACATGTTTGGCATGTTTTCAGGAGAAGAAGCTCACAGCAGCTGTGAAACGTGGCGATGGAAATGTTCAGGTTTGTTGCACTCACACTAGATTCATTCTGCTTCATATCAAAAAGAGCTTGAAGTTAATATCTAAAACACCTTTGCCTGAAACACCATTTTCCATCCATGTACTCATTTTTTCACATGGAAATTAAAAGCTTGGACCAGACAATAAACTACTCTCTCTGTTGTTTCACTTTGAGCTCAGGTTTGTAAAATAATGCAGTTTAATCACTTTGTACTGATTCTGTGTTAATAAAACATGTTTGCACTACATTTTGGAGATTATTTTGTGGTGTGGTATTGATTTTGAGTTGTCCAAAGCACAAATGGAATCCTCAATTTTAGTATGAATGTAAATGAAAAGCAGAAACATAGAAATATGAAAAATTTAAAGTTAATCCAACAGATTTCTTTTTAATTCCACCATAGCAGAACGTCAGTGTACTAACATTGCGGTGACCATAGCAGAAGTCATTTAGTTTCATTCATTAGGTTAACCTGAGTGGTAATTTGCACTGATCAGGGATCTAATTAACTGAATAATCTTAAAATAGCAATAAAGGAAGTGTTTATTTTTACACTTTAAAAATGACTGCAATTTATTTATATCTAAAAGTGACACAATTTACAGCACAATGTTATAAATACTAATATATTACCTAACTAATTTAAAAAGTAATGTGAAGACCCTAAAACAATGCACGTGGGAAACAAAATAAATCCAAAGTCAACTCTCTCGAAACAATCAAATAAAATTAAAGGCAGTTGTGATGCTAACTAACCTCTCTGTTATTGTTGTGGGTAGTTATTATGCTAACTCTGCTGATGTTATTATTGGTTGTGATTAGGTTAACTAACTCCTCTGATATCGTTGTGGGTAGTTATGATGCTAACTAACTATGCTGTTATTGTTGTGGGGAGTTAAATGGTAACTAGCTCTTGTGTTTGTGTTATGGGTAGTTACGATGCTAGCTGTTGTTGTTGTGGGGAACTATGATGCTAACTAGCTTCTGTATTATTGTTGTCGGTAGCTATAATGATAACTAATTCCTCTAGTATTATTGTAAGTAGAAATGATGCTAACTGACTCCCCTGCTATTGCTGGGGGTAGTTATGATGCTAACTCCCCTTTTGTTGCTGTGGGTAGCTATGATGCTAACTGACTCCCGTTTTATTGCTGTGAGTAGCTATGATGCTAACTCCTCCATTGGTAATATGGATAGTTATGATGCTAACTAACTCCTCTGCTATCGTTATGGGTAATTAAGACGCTAACTAACGCCTCTGATGTTGCTGTGGGTAGTTACGATACTAACTAACTCCTTTGCTATGGTTATGGGTAATTAAGATGCTAACTAACGCCTCTACTATTGCTGTGGGTAGTTAAGATGCTAACTTACTCCTCTACTATTGTTGTGGGTAATTAAGATGCTAACTAACTCCTTTGCTATTGTTATGGGTAATTAAGATGCTAATTAACTCCTCTGATGTTGCTGTGGGTAGTTACGATGCTAACTAACTCATTTGCTATTGCTGTGGGTAGATAAGATGCTAACTAACTCCTCTGCTATTGCTGTGGGTAGTTACAATGCTAACTAACTCCTCTACTATTGCTGTGGGTAGTTCAGATGCTAACTAACTCCTCTGCTATTGCTGTGGGTAGTTACAATGCTAACTAACTCCTCTACTATTGCTGTGGGTAGTTCAGATGCTAACTAACTCCTCTGCTATTGTTATGGGTAATTAAGATGCTAACTAACTCCTCTGCTATTATTATGGGTAGTTCAGATGCTAACTAACTCCTCTGCTATTGTTATGGGTAATTAAGATGCTAACTATCTCCTCTGCTATTATTATGGGTAATTAAGATGCTAAGTAACTCCTCTGCTATTGCTGTGGGTAGTTGAGATGCTAACTAACTCCTCTACTATTGCTGTGGGTAATTAAGATGCTAACTATCTCCTCTGCTATTGCTGTGGGTACTTAAGATGCTAACTAACTCCTCTACTATTATTATGGGTAGTTAAGATGCTAACTAACTCCTCTGCTACTACTGCGGGTAGTTAAATTTCTAACTAACTAATCTATTACTACTGTGGGTAGTTAAGATGCTAACTAACTCCTATGCTATTATTATTGGTAGTTAAGATGCTAACTAACTCCTCTGCTACTACTGTGGGTAGTTAAGATTCGAACTAACTCATCTATTACTACTGTGGGTAGTTAAGATGCTAACTGACTCATCTATTACTACTGTGGGGAGTTAAGATGCTAACTAACTTCTATGCTATTATTATTGGTAGTTAAGATGCTAACTAACTCCTCTGCTACTACTGTGGGTAGTTAAGTTTCGAACTAACATCTATTACTACTGTGGGGAGTTAAGATGCTAACTCCTCTGCTATTGTTATGGGTAATTAAGATGAGATGCTAACTAACTCCTCTGCTATTATTATGGGTAGTTAAGATGCTAACTAACTCCTTTGCTATTATTATGGGTAATTAAGATGCTAACTAATTCCTCTGCTATTATTATGGGTAGTTAAGATGTTAACTAACTCCTCTGCTATTATTATGGGTAATTAAGATGCTAACTAACTCCTCTGCTATTATTATGGGTAGTGTAGATGCTAAGTAACTCCTCTGCTATTATTATGGGTAGTTAAGATGCTAAGTAACTCCTCTGCTATTATTATGGGTAATTAAGATGCTAACTAGCTCATTTGCACCGCCCTGGATTATAATTCTACCCGGAAGCTTGCTAGTGTAGGAATTTCCTGTTACGTCACAGCGTCGGGCCTCCATTAGAGCTGCAGCTGTTTTGAGAGAAACAACAACAAAACGGTCAGACTGACGGAGCTCCGCCGTGACAGTCCGCTCCAAACCTGGAAACGCAACCTTCATTTCCCACCCGGAGCTCCGCCGGCTTCTAACCACGGCCGCTCTCGGTGAGGAAACTCTGGCCTCCGCTTCCTCCTCCTCCGACTCGGACACCGGCGGAGCGTCGCCGCCCCCGCGGAAGAAGCACCGAGCCTCGGCGGCGGAGGGAGCAGGAGAGCCCGGGGCTTCAGCAGTCGTAACAGGCCTGTCCGGAGTTGTCCTAGGACTTGCTACTCACTCTCAAGCCACCTCCGCCATCCACTTCAACCGAAGCGTCGTCAACAACCTCAGCGGCAGCATGCAGGCAAACGGGGCAGGGCAGGGACAGGAATCCTCGGAGCTCTCCTGCCTGAACAGCGCACAAAACGGGGAGTCATCCTCGGCCGGGGGGACCCACTCCAACGGGCTGCTCTCTAGCACGGACAACGGGAACAGCGTCGGCACCAGCAACGGCTCCTCAATCGGGACTTCCTCGGCCGCCTCCACGGCCTCGGGCTCGGAGGTGGGCTCGCTGAAGAAGAAGAAGCGGCTATCGCAAGCGGAGGAGGATGTCATACGATTAATAGGACAACATCTTCACGGACTGGGGCTCAAGTAAGTTTATTCAGCCTGTCAGTCGAGGAAAAACTTGTAAAGGCGTCTAACGTTAGCGCCGAACACACGACGAGGTGTCAATATGTGAGTTTATTCGTGCGAAACAGCGGAATAGCGGCCGGTAAAAACGCTATTAGTGCGGCTGACAGACACAAACATGGGGGGATGGGGTAGTTAGTTAGCCTCGGCTCGGCAGTTGGTGGAAAGAAGGGGTCCATCTTGCACAATAACAGTTAGCATGGGAGCTAACAGCGTTAGCCTGCGTTCAAAGTGTTGTGTCCGGACATTAAACCTGCGCTCAGAAAACAAAAACACACGTATATCTGTTCACCACCGTGATGTTTAACACGGTTTATTTCTGCTCCTCTAACGCCTCGACGTGTCCTTTTAAACAACAGAATAAAGGCATTACATCATCTGATTAACTGACACCAGGATCACTTGTTATGGTGTAAAAAAAAAAAAAAAAATCAGTGTCACTTTAACTGAAAAACTCGATTTGGATTCTAAATGAAACGCTCATTCTGGATTGTCAAGGTTTTTTGCGGTTGCGCAAAAAAATAGAAAATCTGAGCGTCAGTATTTGGTGTTTTTTCTTTATTCCCCAGCTCATATTTAGATTTTTTTGCACATTAATAAGCAGGTAACGCAGACAAACAGTGTAATAAGTGTTTTTTTTAGTGCTCTCTTTGCACTCCCTCAGCTGTCACCTGTTTAATTCATCAAAATATCCCTCATGGATGGCGTTTACTGTTATTATCGACTAGAATCCAAATTAAACCTTTATTTTTGTGCCAGATCAGAGTGAGCCACTAGCAGTAAGAAGAGGGCATGCATTTATTATTATATAGATGTTATTTATTATTAGCTGGTAGTCAATACCGTGGGCGACGGTTTTTGCTCCTGGATTGAGCAGAATGGGATGGTTTCATGGCGGCTGAGGAATGCGAATCCTTCAACTAGCTGTTTTTAGAAGGAAAACGCTGTGTTTGAATCTAATTATAGCACTTTGGGGTGGGGGGGATATATGTGCAGTCATCATCTCCAGGGAGGCCGATCTGTGACATCCAGCTGAGAGTCGCTGCCGTTAATATAAGGTGTTATAAAAGGGGTTAGTTTGGGGGGGTGGGGGGGTAGGATAGGATACATGGCTGGTATGAAACAGAGCCCCCACATTTCAGCTGGGGAAATGCAAGAGGAATCAGTGTAGAGAGCTGCTGCGCCACTCCATTGATACCTGAGAATGATGTCATCATGCTGAAGGTGTAAACCCCCCCACCTCTCCCCCCACCTCTCCTAAACACACTTTCATTATCTGGCTCACACACACTGGTGTCGGCGGGCGGTGTGTTTGTGGCGGTGGAGTGTGTTCAGCGGAGATGGTGGTGTTTGGACAGATGGTTGTGGTCGACAGGCTGGTCATGACACCGAACCTCCTCCTACGTTCAATCAATACACACAAAATTACAATTATCTCTTCTGCCAGCACGGTTTGCACTTTATTTTGCTTAATATTTTACTTATTTTTCTTAATTATGACACTTGTGAGGTACTGGATACCTTGAATTCCCCCTAGAAATTGAATTAAATCGACTATTTTGACATATTTTGCAAATTGGAAATAAATTTACATGTTAACATGATGATGTAATAAACAGACATGTTTCTTTATTATCTCGTAAACTTGATTTGAAGGTCGGTGCATCTCTGTAGCACCACAATACTATATATTCCTAATTAATTATGCCAGTTCGTAAGCAGTGAAGCACATGTATTACTATTCCTCAGGCTTATTATAGATTCTTTCGACACAATTTTCGGCATCTAAATCGTCCTGCAGCTTTAAAAAACACCCCTAAAAATTATACATTAAAATGTGTGGCAAACTTGTTCTTTTGTTTTCTCAAAAACATAATTTCTCAATACTATTTATTCATAATTAATTACGCCAATTCACGAGCATTGGAGCACATTTATTACTATTCGTCAGGTTTGTTCTTATTATAGATTCTTCAGACATGGCGTCTAAAACAACCCTAAAAATTATACATCAAAACGTGCGGCTCAATTGAGAATAATGGGCTTTAAATTTTAATAATCTAATAATATAAAATACTGACTGACTAATATTAATTTTTAATATTAACGTTCTCTGCCTGGCTTTAAATTGGATTTTGTTTTGAATGGAGTTTGGTTTAATGAAGGTTCATTGAAGGTCTGCAACTAAAAACATCTATAACATCCATGAAAAATATGGATCAGAGTTTCCTCAAATGTCTTGTTTAGTCCAAAAATATTCAGTTTAGTGTCACAGAGGAGGAAAGAAACGAGAAAATATTCACATTTAAGAAGCTGGAAACACAGAATTTAGACTTTTTTCTTCTTAAAAAATGACTCGGACTATTTAATTGATCATCAAAATGAGTTGTTTTGTCTTTAAAATCTCATAAAATGGTTAAAAATGTAGATCAACCCAAAGATCTTCAGTTTACTGCTACAGAGGAGGAAAGAAACCAGAAAATATTAATATCAAGAAGATAAATCCACAAAATTTCGACATTTTTTCTCAGAAAAATTTGTTCAGACTCACCAAATTTACATCACTCAAACCAATAAATTGATTATCTAAATAGTTAGCATCAGTATTAGTCTAAAAGATGGATAATTAGTGTAGAAATGTGGCTTTAACGTCATCCTGACTCACCGTTTCTGTGCTGAAATCTCACCTCTGTGCTTTATTTTTAGTCTTCCTCTCCTGCTTTTATTTTCTCGTGTCTTTAGTCCATCTATCTGCTTCCTCTCCTGCTTTAATTTTCTAACATCTTTAGTCCATCTATCAGCCTGACTCTGCTCCTTCTCCAGCTTTTATTTTCTTACGCCTTTAGTCCATCTATCTGCTTCCTCTCCTGCTTTTATTTTCTTACGTCTTTAGTCCATCTATCTGCTTCTTCTCCAGCTTTTATTTTCTTACGTCTTTAGTCCATCTATCAGCCTGACTCTGCTTCCTCTCCTGCTTTTATTTTCTCGTGTCTTTAGTCCGTTTATTGACCTAACGTTACTTCCTGTCTGTGTTTCTGCAGTCAGACGGTGGATCTGCTGATGCAGGAATCGGGCTGCCGGCTGGAACATCCTTCGGCCACCAAGTTCCGAAACCACGTCATGGAAGGAGAATGGGACAAGGTGGGTCCTGTTTTTACATATATGTATATATAAGTAAAGAGATAAACAGCCGTCATATTATCCTGTAACACATGAGGAGTCAGCCTCACGTCATATTTATCATCAACTAAAGCAAATGTGATTCCTGTTTGGAGTTTTTAATGAGAGAATTCTGCATTTCAGCCACAATGTAAAGACATTTCTGACAATAATTAGTCACAGTTTTTAACATGAAGCTGTTTTCTCTTGGTGTTAAATTTAATTTACTGGTCTAACATTGAATGCATGCTATAGATTGTATTGTATAATTATTAATATTGACAGACCAGACAGAAAAAAAACAAAGTTATTGTGGCTGAGCAGAAAGAAAGGAACTAAAACGGCTCATTATTATTATAGCTACAACTCAATATTAATATTAGACAGATAAATTAGTGTTTTATATTAAATAAGTCAGGTGTATTTGTATGGTACTACTGTTGAGTGTAACCTTAATAATTAATTACTCAGATAAACTAATCTATTAAATAAAATTGTAGGTTTTTAATTTCAATATCTACATTTGTTAAGTACCTTTGTGTATAAAGTGCTGTTGTGAATATGTCATGTAAATTATCATTAATATATAATAAATACTGCTGTAGGGTCTAACCTTAGTATTTATTCAGTCAGATAAAGTAGTATAGTAAATAAAATTGCAGGATTTTAACTTCAATATCTTAATTCGTTAGTTGCATTTGAATATAAAGTACTGTTCAGTGTTCATTTTAATATTTAAATAAGTCATGAAAATTATTATTAATGTCTAATAAATACTACTGTAGCATGTAACATTAATATTTCTTTAGTCAGATAAGCTAGCATAATAAATTAGAATAGCAATGCAGTTTTTAAATTAAACAATATTGTTGAGTGTAAAATGTTCTATTTAAATTATTCAGGTAAATTAGGATTATTGTATATTAAATACAGGATGTTAGTTAGGTAAACTGGTATAAAAACATTGTATGTTTTTAACTATAGTAACTAAATTAGCAAAGTGAAAAGTGTTAAAGCTGTGTGATAATTAATGTTGTAGGTTTTTAATCTTCATATTTAATTTAGTCAGTAAATTATTAACATTGTATAATGAATAAAATAATAAGTCTGGTAGATTTGTATAATAATATTGTAGGGTCTTTAACTTAATGTTTAATTTAGTCAAGTAAATTGGTGTAATAATATGTATATATTGGGCTCTTATTCTTAATATTTAGACTTGTGAGATAAATGTGTAATATCAGTCTTATTTATTATTAACGCTAGTTACTATTAATAAATATTATTATTTCCTGACTGGAAAACACTTTTAAATTTGAAATCTGAAACGTCTAGCAAACAATTTTATATCATTTTAGAATGAAATATCAATAAATATGTCCAATTGTGTGGTAAATATCACATTAAAAGTATAAAGTTATATTTATTAGAACGCCTACAGTTCAGGAAATCATTAGATTTTATGTCGTTTTTATGTAATGAGTATTTAATCCCCCAGCTCTAAGTGCATTCTAACTTTTATTCCAAGCTTTTATTAAAATAAATCTTCTGTAATAATGATCCAACATCAGAACTGAAGGCTGTAAAATGAATACAGGTGTAAATATTTGAATGTAAGAAGCAGATTTGAATCCAGCCACGTGTCTGACGTTTGATCTGTTCTACCTGCAGAACAGTAAAAGCAGTTTGTATTTTTCCTCCAACTGTTGACATGATTGTTTGTTTTTTCTGACGGTGCGTGGAAAGTGCCGAGCTGACATTTCTCTCTGCGTCTCTTTGTTTTGGTCCAGGCTGAGAATGATCTCAACGAGCTGAGAGCACTGATGCATTCTCCCAACGCTATTGTGGTGAGTTTCCCTCTGCACAGACCTGCACAAACCTCCACCAGTCAGTCGGCTGCAGGTTCCAGAACCATACAGGTTCCTGCTGCGGAACATTAGAGAAATGTTCCAGATGTTCTGGAAAAAAGACTGCAGCCAAAACAGACGCCATGTTAGATCCAGTTCTTCAAACAAACTCTGGTTCTGATTTGTAAGATTAATTCATATTAATAGACTCAGAATAGACGCTAATGTTCAGCTGATCAGTTTTAATTCTGGTGCTGATTGCCTGGTTCAGGCAGCAGATGTGTCACAACAGGAACCTACAGTTTTGTTGTGCAGTATTGTTTAGCGCTATACTGCAGTCTGTGAGGGTTTTTTTGTAGTATTTCTTCTTAATACTAACTGATTAAAATCTATGTACTGCATACTAACAACTGAGATAATATACTCTGAAGATAAGTTTGAGAGTACATACTTTTGGAAACGGGACTCAGCTCAGGCTAATTAGCCCAAGCTAGCACGCCAGTTAGCAGAAAAAATGAGCTACATAAAATGTTCCCTGGTGACAGAAGTCCATTCTATCGGGTTCTTATCTGTTGATCTTCATCTGTCTGCAGAGTTTAACCATGAAAGGTCTGACAGTCGTCGTCAACACGACTTCCACAGCCGCTCCGGTTTACTGATCTCACAGGCCGAGCTGGAGAGTCTTTATTTGTGGAGCGGTGTGGGAGGATGTTGCTCTGAATGTATGTGCAGCAGGTATAACTGTGGCTGCAGCAGTTGGCAGAGCTGCATACCTGAGATAAGACACGGACACCGAATACCACAAATGTCAGCGCTGACCTGCAGCCGTAGAAAAAACACTCGCCGGCGTGAAAGAACACGACGGGTTATATGATAGTCACAACATGCTACGGCCTTTTATAGTTTAGTTTTAGCTGATTTAAATATCATGTAGTGATTTGTTGTTGTCATGTTGCTACGCACCTTAAACCTATAAACTCCAAATGGTTTCTAGGCGTTTTTCGTCACTGTGGGATCATTTTTCACTGCAATATAAAATCCTGCAGCCCACAAATGTTACCAACACTGGAAAATGTAAAATATTGTCTCTGCATACTGTAGATATTTAACTAAACAAGACACAGAGTGACACAAACGAGACATAAAAAAAGTAAAAATGAGAAACAAAATGACACAAACAAGACAGAAAACAATAAAAACTACACAGAAAGCAACAAAAAACAAGACAGAAAATGACAAAAAAAGAGACAGAAAATGACAAAAAAGAGACACATTGCAAGTTGATGGAGATCCATTCAGCATGGTGAAACATCTTTCTACAGATGATGAGCAGAGTAGAGAGGAAAATGTGTAAAAATATTAGTAGTATCATTTTTTATTTCTTTTATTGTAAGTTTGTGCTTGTTTGTATTGCTTTCAGTGTTTTTGTTGTATTGTGTCTCGTTTTTGTGGTTTTTTATGCCACTTTGTTGTCGTTATGTCTCCACATGCTACACATATTTACGTTTCCAGTCTCTCCAGACTTCCTCTTTATTCTGTTCTTCAGCTGTAGAAATATGTTTCACCATGATGAATGGATTTACAACAACTTGTAATGTGTTTTGTTTGTCATTTTCTGTCTCTTTTTTTGTCATTTTCTGTCTTTTTTGTCATTTTCTGTCTCTTGTTTCACTTCCTGTCTTCTTTTGCTCATATTGTGTCTTGTTTGTGTTCATTTATCTTGTTTGCGTCGTTCTGTCTCGTTTGTGTTGTTTTGTGTCTCATTTTTCCTATTTTGTTCCGTTCATGTCATTGTGTGTCCTTGTGTTGTTTTCTAAGTCGTTTGTGTGCCATTTTGTGTCTTGTTTGTGTTGTTTTGTGTGTCATTTTGTGTCTTGTTTGTGTTGTTTTGCATCTTTTTTGGGGTGTTTTGTGTCCCGTTTTTGTCTGTTTGTGTCTCATTTGTGTCATTTTGTGTCTCGCTTGTGTTCTTTTGTATCTTGTCTGTCTTTTGAGACTTGTTAGAAGCGTTTTGTGTCTCTTTTTTGTCATGTTGCATCTTATTTGTGCCATTTTGCGTTCATTTATCTTTGCTCATGTTTGTGTCTCATTTGCCAAGGGATTAAGAATTTTTTAAAAATTTTTTACAGAATGTGGTGCCAGCACTTTATTGTTTGTGAATTTTTATGTTTATTTTATGAATTACCTTTATTTAAGCGTGGTTCATTGGTACATTTTCTGAACAGAGTTATACATCACACATTATTAGTCCAAGGATTGATGAAAATCTGATGGTTTTTTTTTAAATTTTCTACATTTTCTGCTTGATAAATAGTGGAATTTTGGCTTTGTTTTTAAATTTATCATGTTTACCGGCTTCACAGTTTTGCTGAATAGTGCAGAATTTAGTCTGGTTTGAGTGTATGATTTTTTTTTTTTTTTTTTTTTTTTAAGATTTGGATGAAATGTGATTTTTTTTTTCCAGATAGACTTGTAAATGATTAGTTGAAAGACTCCCCCGGAGTTGAATATCTGGCATTTCTTTGTGTTTCAACTGTTTCTGCCTCAGATAAATATAGTAATTTTGGCATTTTTAAAAAAAAGACAACATGCTGTTCATGAACCTTGATGGTTTTTGGGGTTCAGAGGGTTAAAAATGCTGCTTTTATGCCTTTTCAGTGGTTGAAATCAGTTTTCATCTGTGTCAAAGCGAAGCCTGCTGGCCTAGATTCAACGTATTCATTGTTCTCTCTCTGCTTTATTCAGTCTTTCCAACATGCCTTTCTTCTTGTTCTGGTTCTCCTCAGCGTATGAAGTTCCTGCTGCTGCAGCAGAAGTACCTGGAGTACCTGGAGGACGGCAAAGTCCTGGAGGCTCTGCAAGTCCTCCGGGGAGAGCTGACGCCGCTCAAGTACAACACAGATCGCATCCACGTCCTCAGCGGGTAACGTCCGATGCTGCATCTGCCTCACGGCCGTCATCGCACAATGTTCACGCTGCCTACACAAACACACACCTACAAACAAGCCGTGCAGCCCTCACACACTGTGCAGTCACTAATGATGCAGCTCCTGCCGACGCTCTCAAGTCAGCTGTAAAAGTGGTTTACTGGAGCTGTGTTAGATGAGTATTATTAGCTGTTAACCTTCGTGTCGTCCTGCAGGTCAAAATTGGCCCGTTTTAAAGTTTGAAAATGTGGAAAAAAATATATTTTCACAGTGAAACTTCTGATGTCCTTAAAGAAAATATTAGAAGTTTTACTGATATATATGGAATCACTAGATATTTTTAGGATTTTTTTTGAAAGATTTTTACTCATTTTTTGAAAATATTTACAAGAATTTTCTTTAAAAATTTGTTTGTTTTTTTTTTAAAAAAAACAAAGCTTTTAAGGGGAAATTTTAAGGAAATATTGGAATTTTCTTCCTGAAGGTTTTGCACATTTTCAGAAATTTGGGGGAATTTTTTTGCAGATTTTTTGGATTTTTTTTCAGACAAGGAAACAATATTTTTTGGTGCCCTTAAATGAGGACAACAGGAGGGTTAAATAAAGGAATTTTAGATTGCTGGATGTTTTAATGGAGGCTGGTTAGTCATTATGGTGGGATATATCAGCATTTTTTTCCACTATGAAAACAAGAAAAGCACTCGGAGAGTGCAGTCCTCCTCCAAGGCTTTCCATTCCCCCATATGTCAGAAATGCTGCATTTGTTTTAGTTATTGATGATCAGAAATCATCATAGAATGTGCCCATTTAATATATATGTACCCACAAACAGAATGACTTTGCACTGAGCACAGGCGTGTGTTCTGCATGTGTACGTTATGTACGGATACTGAATCACGTGACCTAAATATGTAGCAGGCGGCAGAAATTGATGGGACTCAGAAACACCCCCACAATTTAATCAGTTGTTCCTTGGATCATTTCTGATGGATAAGTCCTGATAAGTCCTCAGCGGTGGATTTGTAGTAGGATCACAATCATGTGATCATCAGCAGGCAGCTGACGTAGTGTTCACTTGTTGTCATGGTTACAGTGATGCTGTGTTGCTATCTGGCAATGATATAGAAATCTTTAGCTAATCCATGGATCCAGACTATAAGCTGCATCACTGCCAAAAACTAATCACTTGGTCCTTGTGTCATTTCTGACCTTCACTGAAAATTTCATCCAAATCCGTTGTTCTGTTTTAGACTAATGTTGCGAACAGACAGACAGACAGACAAACCAACGCCGATCATCACATAACTCTGCTGTTCCCTGGTGGAATAATAATCTATGACAAATGCCTCCAGGTTTAATGTTTAAGCTCTAATCTGTAATGTCACACAGCTCCTGTTGATCCAGTAAACTGGAGATTAAGAGGCCTGTTGCTTTTATCTTGAACAGGTTTTTACTTACAGGATTATTGACACTCCATCATGAGGCTTTTTAAAAACAACCTCCAGTGTTTGCCCTCGACTTTATCGGGGCAGCGGATGACTCGGACGACCTTTAGCTTGTTGCTGGTTTGTTTTCATGTTTATAGTTTCGATCAGTTACATACAGTAGAAGCAAATAAATTCCTCTCATGTTTCATTTAATCAATTAGTGGGAATCGATCACTCAGTGGACCTCCGAGCCTGTTAACCTGAACAGGCCGTCGCTCCAATGACGCATTGATCTGTCTGTTAGGTCCATCAATCAGCTGCATGTAAATGTGTCCTTGACTCTGTCGGCTTGTTTTTCACACGATACCTGCAGTCAGTAAACAGCTGAGTCACTGTAGGTTTCTACAGGATGCTGAACGTTATCTAAGCACTAAATCAAAATGTTTCACTGGAGCTTCTTTCAGACTTTCACTTCTGAAGTCATCTGGATGCTTCTGTTAAAATAGGAACAAAAATCTTCCTAGTGTGGGTTGAGTATGGGTCACTTTTAACACAAGTCTGAACTGAATGTAGTCGAGCTAACAGGCTGGAAAGTGACATAATTTCGGTTCTGTGAAGTGACTCGCAAACTTTTTTCCTCATTTCAGCAACAAAACTGATCCAAAACGCCTTTCTTAATCACTTTTCTGTACAATTTTATGCCTGTTTCAAACTAAAATGTCCATAAAAAGTCTAAAAGAGGTCAGATTATAGAGAAGATGTAGATATAGAAGCTTTATTGTCACTGTTCAGCGAGATTTCCTTTGTGTGTCATTTTGTTATTGTCAGTTGAATGAAGCACACTGTTGCCACAAGCTAGGATATTAGCTTCTCTCACAGTGGCTAAGGCTTAGCAGCTAACAGCTAGCGGCTAAGTTAGAATGCAGAAACAGATTAACCTGAAACAGAATCTGGAAAACAATAATTAATAATGATTTAAAATCTGGACCTTAGTGGACAATGTGTTTGTGTTGTTTTGGGCCTCTATGTTGTTTTGCTTTAATTTGTTTCATTTTGTGTCTTGTTTGTTTCATTTCCTGTCTTCTTTGGCACATATTCTGTCTTGTTTTTGTTTTTTGTTTTTTTGTGTCGTTTTGAGTTTTGTTATTGTTGGTTGAATGAAACACAAGCTGTTGCCACAAACCAGGAAATTATCTTCTTTCACAGCAGCTAAGGCTTAGCAGCGAACAGCTAGCGGCTAAGTTAGAATGAAGTCACAGATTAACCTGAATCAGACTCTAGAAAACATACTTGGTTCCTACAATATTATCAAGACTTGGTACTATTTGAAAACCTAAGTATGTAAAGCTGTCGACCACCTTTAATTAAGCGGCGTCTTCAGGGGTTGAAGGCATTTTTGTTGTGTTTGTTCTGCTGCATAAACTGAATTCCTGCATCTCCTCTCAGGTACCTCATGTGCAGCCACGCCGAGGACCTTCGAGCCAAGGCCGAGTGGGAAGGGAAGGGCACCGCCTCACGCTGCCGGCTGCTGGACAAACTACAGAGTGAGGATTCATTTCCGTACTCCGACCCCGTTCTTTCTCCACAGTCTGTTCCACCCTCAGGGCTGAACTTGTGTCCTGATCTTCCTGCAGCCTACCTGCCGCCCTCCGTGATGCTGCCGCCTCGCCGGCTGCACACTCTGCTGCGACAGGCGGTGGAGCTGCAGAGGGACCGCTGCCTTTATCACAACACCAAGCTGGACAGTAACCTGGACTCGGTGTCCCTCCTCCTCGACCACGTCTGCAGCAGGTCGGTTACATCATCGTGTTTACGTATCCTCTGACCTCTCGTTGGTGTGAAACTGAGAATGTTAAGATAAGATAAACTTCATTGATCCCTCACTGGGGAAATTTACATCAGACAGACCGATTGTGGTCGATTAGCATGGCTGATATTTGACAGTTTTCCAATTATCTGTATTTTATTGGCCACTTTAGATAGATTGATTAGTTAAATGATCTACTTCAGGTCTGATGCAGATCCTCTCTGTCTGTCGTCACTCTGTGGTCTCAGAAATGTCTCTCAAACAGAAAAACTGAACAAGAAACACAAGCCAGGCTAAGGCTACGCTAACAGCTAGCGGCTAATTTAGAATGCAGCCACAGATTAACCTGAAACAGAGTTTGGAAAACAATAATTGATAATAATTTAAGATCTGAACCTTAGTGGGCAATATGTGTTTCATTTGTGTCATTTCGTGCCTCGTTTGTTTAATTTCCTGTCTTGTTTGGCACATTTTGTGTCTGTTTTTTGTTGTTTTTTTTGTCAATTTGTGTAGTTTTGTGTTTTTGTTTTAGCCAAGTTAGACTGCAGCCACAGATTAACCTGAAACAGAGTCTGGATAACAATAATTAATAATACTTTAAGATCTGGACATAAGTGGGCAATATGTGTTTGTGTTGTTTTGTGTGTCTTTTTTGTGTCTAGTTTGTGTCGTTCTGCATTTTTTTGTGGTGTTTTGTGTGCAGTTTTTGCCTCTCATTTTGTGTGTCGTTTTGTGTCTCATTTGTTTCACTTCCTGTCTTGTTTTGCTCATATTGTGTCTTCTTTGCGTGCATTTATCCAGTTTTTGTCGTTTTGCATCTTTTTTGTGGTGTTGTGTGTCCAGTTTTTGTCTGTCTCGTTTGTGTTGTTTTGTGTCTCTGTCTTCTGAGACTTGTTGGTGACAGTTTGCGTCTTGTTTGTGTCTCATTTGTTTCACTTCCTGTCTTGTTTTGCTCATATTGTGTCTTGCTTGTGTCGTTTTCTGTATATTTGAGTTGTTCTGTGTCTCGTTTTTGTCATGTTGCATCTTGTTTGTGTTGTTTTGTATCTGTGTCTTCTGAGACTTGTTTGTGACGTTTTGTGTCTTGTTTGTGTCTCATTTGTTTTACTTCCTTTTGCTCATATTGTGTCTTGGTTTTGTTCATTAATCTTGTTTGTGTTGTTTTGTGTCTCATTTTCATAGTTTTGTGTCTCATTTTCATACTTTTGTGTCTCATTTTTGTAGTTTTCTGTCTCGTTCTGTCTTGTTTGTGTTGTTTTGTATCTCGTCTGTCTTTTGAGACTCATTTCTGTCGTTTGTGTCTCATTTTTGTCGTGCTGTGTCTCGTTTGTGTTGTTTTGTGTCTCATTTGTTTCATTTCCTGTCTTTTTCTCTTATTGTGTCTTGTTTTGTTGTTCTTTGTCTCGTTTGTGTTGTTTTTCTTTCGTTTTTGTCGGTGAAATGGATATGCACTGATATGATGGAAAGCGTTCCCAACATTTCCGTTACTGCAGTCGAAACGTTATTAAGAGAAAGACCAGAGTTGTGTTGTCTTCTTCATTAGAAGTCGTAACTCTTTCACGTTTCGCCCTCAGCATCTTTCTCCTCCATTATTCCTCCACTATTCGCTCTCATAATCTATTTACTGTCCTCTCCTTCCTCTCTCATGCTGTTATTGCAGAATCCTGAGCTACAGATGATATTTTTCTCTTTGTGTTGCAGGAAGCAGTTCCCCTGCTACACCCAGCAGATTCTCACAGAACATTGTAATGAGGTGTGGTTCTGCAAGTTCTCCAACGATGGCACCAAACTGGCCACCGGCTCCAAGGACACTACGGTCATAATCTGGCAAGTGGACCCGGTGAGTGAAATAAACAAACTGCTGCCGCTTTTTTCTTTTTCATAGTTTAGTTCGCAGCTGAAACTACACCTCAGGAATGTTGTGGTGATGTTGTGGTGCATGTTTTATATGCTTTTAGCTCTTTGAAGCAATTTTTTTGAGACTCCGTCCACCAAAATATGCGCACGTTTCTATTCTTTAGCTCCGAGGTGCAGTTTTTTACTGTATTATTGAGGATAAATGTGGAAGTCTTCAGTGCTTCCTGATGATTTATATGTGGTTGGTGGTGTTTTTCTGAACATGCAGCGCCGCCTGTTTTACCATAAAGCAGAAAATGTTCTTATGCAGGACTCTTCTAGGACAAACAGCGGCAAATTTTCCTCCAGGTTCTTTTATTTTGGCTCAGACTCAAGTCTTTTTGAATTTTCAGACCCAGACTGAGGAAAATTAATTTGTCACACACAAACTGGACTCGGTTACCTTGAACTTATCACTTTGGCTGCGCCCACATTAATACATTTCCATTTTAAAACACGCCAACAGTGTAAACACGAGGCAGGTTTCTGGTTGTTTGGTTGCAGAAAGGAACCAAACCGAGCTGCTGCAGAGAGAACAAGGTCAGCAGCACCTGGAATCCATCAGCTCTGAGGAATTAATGTGGGATTTATTGCTGGTAGTCGATGCTGAAGGCTTTGTTTTCTTCTGAGAGGCATTCAGGTGATAGAAGAATCAGGAACAACACAGATTGTGTGTTTAAAACAACTGAAAAGTGAATATTAGGGGTGCGTTATCGATTCTAAAAGTCTCCAAAATACATGGTGTCCAGACTAAAACCCTGGAGTTTCAAAGTAAAACAAGGTCTCAATTTTAGGGTCCTGAAATCTAATTGTGATTTTTCTGTCGGATTTTACAATGAGTGGCTAAGGCTACGCTAACAGCTAGCGACTAACGTTAGAATGCAGCCACAGATTAACCTGAAACAGAGTCTGGAAAACACTAATTAATGACAATACTTTAAGATCTAGACCTTAGTGGACAATGTGTGTTTTGTTTGTGTTGTTTTATCACAGAAACCAGGAAATTAGCTTCTCTCTCAGTGGCTAAGGCTATGCTAGTGGCTAAGTTACAATGCAGCAACAGATTGACCTGAAACAGAGTCTGAAAAACAATAATTAACAATGAAAGAAGATCTGGACCTTAGTGGACAATATGTGTGTCGTTTTATGCCTCATTTGTGTCTCAAGTTTTTGTCTCGTTTGTCTTTTGTGTTTGGTTTGTGATGTTTTGTGTCCCATTTTTGTCATGTTGTGTCTCGTTTATGTTGTTTTGTGTCTTATTTTTCTCATTTTGTGTTTTGAAGCCGTTACCTCCAAGCAGGAAATTAGCTTCTCGGCTAATTAGCTAAGGCTACGCTAATGGCTAGCAGCTAATTTAGAATGCAGCTACAGATTAACCTGAAACAGAGTCTGGAAAACAATAATTAATAATACTCTAAATTAGAGACTTTAGTGGACAACATGTGGGTCGATTTATGTCGTTTCGTGTCTCATTTTTGTGATGTTGCGTCTCGTTTGTTTCATTTCCGGTTTTCTCTGGCTCATACTGTGTCTTGTTTTTGTTGTTTTTTGTCTTATTTCTGTCATTTTGTGTTTTAAGTGAAACACAATCCGTTGCCACAAACCAGGAAATGGGCTTCTCTCACGATGGATAATGCTACGCTAATGGCTAACAGTTAAGTTAGAATGCAGGCAACAGATTAACCTGAAACAGAGTCTGGAAAACAATAATTAAGGATTTAAGATCTGGACCTTAGTGGGCAATATGTGTGTGCTATTTTTTGTCTCACTTGTGTCGTTTTTTTTCAAACCAGGAAATTTGCTAAAGTGGCTAAGTCTATGCTAACGGCTAGCAGCTAAGTTAGAAGGCAGCAACAGTCCTACAACCAATAATGTGGATGCTAGGAGAAAATATCTGTGATTTATTCTGACAGATGTTACAATTCGAATTAGATTTGATATAATTCTTTTAAAGTTCTGTAACCATTAAACTGAATGAGACACACAAAGAGAATGCCAGGAAGTAGTAAAACAGACAACAGATTAAACTTTGGATTAGATGTGCTTCATAACGTATATAGTACACTGCAGCTTTTGCATTGTTTTAAATCCTGATTTCATCCTAAATTTTTCAGCATGAGTTTAAACATAGCAACAGCATTAAAAATAAACTTAATAATGGTTGCTGCATGACAGAAAATAGATTTAAAAATGTCAAAATAAAGGATATGGGAGTTTCTCAATGGTTACTTACTGTTTTTACAAAGCTATTCCTGGTGTTCCTGTTAATTGGTAATCTTTGTGATCAATTTTTCATTACTATAGTGTTGTGTAAAAGGAAAATAATGCAAGAGTAGAAGCTGGAAAAAAGACAAAAAACTTGCCTTGTTTAATCTCAAAGTGAGTAAATTTGCAGTGTTATAGCAGAAATGGCAAAAAGTTAAGGTAACATTAGTAGAAAAATAAATAATCTTATACTCAAGTACAGAAATTCCTCAAAATCTCCACAAATTCTGACCTAAGAAACACTGATATTGCATATTTCTTAAAACCGCGTGCATATGATGGAAAATATGATTCAATCTGCAACAGGCAGTCACGTTTCCTCTCAAACTAAACTCAGAAAAACACCAAAAAAATATATATACCTAATAATTAATATACCAATTATAATAATATACCAAAAAAAATGCTGAAATTTTGCTGTTTTTCCACAATTTAGTAGCTTGCCAGTGATGGTGTGTCCAGCACAGGATATCTGGAGAATTTAGAGCTTCTAACTGTGCATAAATCTAAATCAAGCCTCCTCCTAAATCTGGCAGCGGCTGTTTCAGTTACAGTTCCGTTAATGATGAGTTATAAAGGTGACGATCGTACAGCTTCTCTGCTCTGAGCTCCATTAGTCGTCCTGACACATGTGCAGCCGCCGTGCCTCAGATGTTTGGGCTGCAGACGTCCACTGAGGGGTCCATGGGCGGATGACGAGGTTTACGTCACGACTCGCAGAAAGCATGACTTGGCCTTTAGCGTGCACGAAGCCTAAATGTTACATAACGTCCTGCACACCAATCTGCACTTATTTGACTATGTGAGGTTCTTGTATCAGCACAGAACAGAGACCAGCAGTATCAACAACTTCTGCAGTGCCGCTTTTCTCTATAGTCTGTCCATTTATCTATTATGTGCAGCATTTAATTTTACATGCAAAATGTCATGTTTTAATTTCTCAGGTGCAATATTTCACTAAAATCAGAATCAGATATACTTTATTGATCATAACATTACAGCTGCTCCCATTAAAAGTGTTAGAAATTTAAAAAGCAGAAGAAATATAAACATCTGCTCACCTCTAATCCAAGATTCAGTTCTGAAGTAAAGACATTTCTTTTTACTGAAGCTACTAGGATTCCCTTAATGTTGTTTGCTTATTTTTTGTTTGAATTGCCTCTGTATTTAACTGGTGCTTTGAAGACGGTGAGAATTGTATCAGAAGAGAGTTTACCAAAAGAAAAATATGTGAGTTTGGTGTTTGTACAGCAGCTGTTTGAACATAGATAGAAAATACGTCCTAAAAATATAAACATAGGTAGAAAAATATAAAGGGAAAAAGTAAAGTGTCGTATCTTACATTATCATATCTTATCTTCTCGTGTCTTACCTTATCATATCTTATCTCATCTCGTATCGTATCTTATTGTATCTTATCATATCTTACTGTATCTCATCATATTTTATTGAATCGTATCTTGTTGTATCTCTTCGTATTTTATTGTATTGTATCTTGTATCTTGTCATATCTTAACGTATCTCTTCGTGTCTCAGCGTATCTTACTGTAGCGTATCTTATCGTATCTTGTCATATCTTATTGTATCTCTTTGTATCTCAGCGTATATTATTGTATCGTATCTTATTGTATCTTGTCATCTTATATCTTCTCGTATCTTCCCGTATCTCATTGTATCTCATCGTATCTCATCATATCTTATTGTATCGTATCTAATCTTGTCGTATCTTATCATGTCTTATCGTATCTTCCCATATCTCATCTCATCATATCTTGTCATATCTCATCGTATCTTATTGTATCGTATCTTATCTTGTCGTACCTCATTGTATCTTGTATCGTATCTCTTCATATCTTATTGTGTCATACCTTGTATCTTGTCATGTTATCATATCTTGTCATATCTTATATCTCATTGTATGTCATCGTATCTTATTGTATCTTGTCATATCTTGTTATATTTTATCGTATCTTGTCGTATCTCTTTGTATCTCATCGTATCTTATTGTATCGTACCTTATCGTATCTTGTCATATCTTATCATATCTCATTGTATCTCATCGTATCTTATTGTATCTTGTCTTGTCGTATCTTGTCATATCTCTTCGCATCTCATCATATCTTATCGTATCTCATCGTATCTTATCGTATCTTATAGTATCTCATCGTATCTTTTCATATCTTATATCTCATCGTATCTCATTGTATCTTATCATATCTCATATCTCTTCGCATGAGATACGAAGAGGCAGGCATATCTTATCTCATTGTATCTTGTCATATGTCTTCGTATCTCATCGTATCGAATCTTATTGTATCATATCTTATCATGTCTTGTCGTATCTCATCTATTATCTTATATCTTGTCTCTTATCTTTTCTTTCTTCATATTATCTTATTTCATCTTATCTCCTCGTATCTTTTCTTTCTTCATCTCATCTCATCTCATCTCGTCTGTATTTTGGAACAGGACAGCCACCAAGTGAAGCTGCAGTGATGTGAATTTCCCAGTGATTGATCAGTAAACGTTTTCTTCTCTTTATTTTGCTGCAGGAGAGCCACCAGGTGAAGCTGCTGAGAACCCTGGAGGGTCACGCCTACGGAGTCTCCTACCTGGCCTGGAGCCCTGACGACACCTACTTGATCGCCTGTGGACCCGACGACTGCTCCGAGCTCTGGCTCTGGAACGTCCAGGTAACGATTATGTTTTATCTCTACTCTCTGCCTCTTTAAATGACAAAGACGTCCAGTAAACAAGAAGAAAGGCAGCCTGTAGACTCCAGCCGTGTACTCAGTGACCTCTCCTCCTCGTCCTCCCTCCCCTCTCTTCCTCTGCTGTCCATCCCTCCCCTACTCTGACTTAATGTTTCTTCTCCCTTCCCCCATTTCTTTTTTTCCTCCTCTTGTTTTTCTCCACCGTCCCTGTAATCCCCCTTCTGGCCAGACGGGGGAGCTGCGCACCAAGATGTCCCAGTCCCACGAAGACAGCCTGACCAGCGTGGCCTGGAACCCTGACGGCAAACGCTTCGTCACCGGAGGACAAAGAGGACAGTTTTATCAGTGTGTGAGTAAAAATGTACAAAGAAAATAATAAAAATGCAAATATACAGCATAATAAATAATAGTAGTTGGAGTTGGAATTATGTTATTGCACGTTAATTCATTTAATTCAGCGGAAAATTCTCTGAATTTTTGTCCTGTGACTGTTGATCTCAGCTGCAGCTCTGATGGACTTTCAGTTCCGACTACAAGCTCAGAATTTTTTGATTTTTACAGAATCTGGTTAAAACAAACAGGCTGTTTTTGGCAAACATTTTAAATGAGACAAATAGAAATACTTAGATTTGGTTAATTTGTCTCACATCACTGTCTCTTTTATACCTCAATTTATAAAAATGTTTATTTTTAAAAGTGGAAACAGTTAATTCCCTCAGTATAATTACCAGCATTACTTTTACAGTTCTATTCCAGTCTTATTTTAGCTATTTATTTTATTTCAGTGCAGTATCATACTTATATCTTATTGTTTTTGTACTTTATAGGCACCACATTTCTTATTTGTCCTAAAAATATAATAATAATAATTGGAGTTATAATTGTGTTATTGCACGTTAAAAAGTTTCAACTCAAGTAGTGAATATTAGTTAACTGCTGGCTGGTACAGAGTAACATGATTTTGTTTTTATAAAAAAACAAACAAAAAAAAAAAAAAAACATTATTTTTGGCCTAGATCTGGTTTATTTTCCTGACAGATCCATTATTTCTTGTTTTTACAGTTTCTTGCTTTGATAAATGTCATTTTGCAGATTTTCTGAAGTGACTGTTGATACAAAACATATACAAAAATATGTGCAATATTGCTATTTTTCCATTTATGGACAAATCTGCTCAAAATTAATACCTATCTATGTGTATTTCTACTCATGAAATATGTACAATATTGTAATTTTTCTACGTACGGACAAATCTGTGCAAAAATAATACTTCTTAGCTGTATTTCTACAATAAAAATGATAATAATAAACTTTATTTATGCAGAAAATTAAATTTAAAGGCAGAAAAGAAACAGATTTATATAAAAGCAATGCTGGGTAGGAAAAAAAAGATAAATAATAATAATAAAATTACAGACAGTTCAAGAAAATTAAAACTCATGTAAAATCAGGAGAAGTCTGTGCTATATTATTATTTCCATCCAGAGGAATTTGGACAATTTTTGGTTTATTTTTTAATATTAATTATCTGTTAAATGTCTGCAAATTCTCCCCCTGTAGGATTAATAAAGGTTTATTTTATCTTATTTTGCTGCAAATTTCAGGTCATAATAATCCCAGGAGCTTCAGGAAAAAGCAACTAAACTTCTCTTTTAGGTTTCTTGAAGATATTTCACTTTTTATCCAAGAATCAGCTCAGAATTAAAGAGTTTTCTTTTTGCTTAAGCTTCTAGGATTCACTTTAATGTGCTTTTGTCCTATTTTTTATTTTATTTTTGCATCTTCTTTTTATTTTTAAGACTATTTTTATCTATTTTTACTCTTATTTGCACTGCTGCTTATTGTCGTGTTCTTCCAGACAAATTTTGTTGTACTTCTGCACAATGACAATAAAGTCTTTATATCTTTATCTTTATCTCTGAAGAGTTAAATATCTCTTCTATATTCAGTTTGTGAGGTTTGTTTTATGTACAGCAGCTGTTAAACATCTGCTCTGGTCTGAAGATAATCATCTCCTTGAGCGTATTGACTTTCCAGGCTTGAACCCAATGAACCTGTGAGGATGTTTTCATGTGGGAGTATGATAGATGTTCTCTCTGTGAATGATGACGTGCTTTAAATGACAGAACACGCAGCCGTTTCTCTTGTTAATGAGTCTGTTTTTCTGTTTCCAGGACCTGGACGGTAACTTGTTAGACTCCTGGGAGGGCGTCAGAGTTCAGTGTCTCTGGTGTCTGAGCGACGGACGGGCAGTTCTGGCCTCAGACACCCACCAGCGCATCCGAGGATACAACTTCGAGGACCTAACGGACAGAAACATGTACGTCTGTTTGTTTTAGTTTCTTTTATTTTGCAAGGGACGGCACACAGTTGAAATTACATAGTATATATATATATATAGTATAGTACAGGTGTATTGTGTATATATATATATATATATATATATATATATATATAGAGAGAGAGAGAGAGAGAGAGAGAGAGAGAGAGAATAGTACATTACAGGTGTATTGTGTATATATATAGTATAGTACAGGTGTATTGTGTATATATATAGTATAATACAGGTGTATTGTATATATATATAGTATAGTACAGGTGTATTGTGTATATATATAGTATAATACAGGTGTATTGTATATATATATGGTATAATACAGGTGTATTGTATGTGTATATAGTATAGTACAGGTGTATTCAACTAAAACTCAAGTCATGGGAACCCTACATGTATTTTGTTGGTGATGCTGAAATCACATAAATATGTTTTGTATGTTTGTGTTATTGTACGTCTCAGATCCTGACTGTCTTGTTGTCGTGTCGTCCACAGAGTTCAGGAGGACCACCCTATCATGTCTTTTACCGTTTCAAAGAACGGAAGATTAGCTTTGTTAAATGTAGCAACTCAGGTGAGACTTCCTGCTGTTAGAAATATCAGTTCATTTACTCCTGAATGTCGGCGCTGCTCCAGTATTCATAAACTCTCTTCGTCCTTCCAGGGAGTGCACCTGTGGGACCTTCAGGACCGGGTGCTGGTCAGGAAGTACCAGGGTGTGACCCAGGGCTTCTACACCATCCACTCCTGCTTCGGAGGACACAACGAAGACTTCATCGCCAGTGGCAGCGAAGGTAACGTATCGGAAAAGTTAGCAGCCTCGTTAAGCTAAGCATTAGCTGCCTTTGTGATACCCGTTAACTCTGACAGTTTGAAGCAGAAAGCTTGAGATGACAAAGAAAATTGAGAACCACAAAGGTGGTTCTGAACTTTCTTTGTCATCTCAAGCTTTCTGCTTCAACTTCTTCACATAAAAGTGGTCCACAGCATCAGTTACCATGGAGATCTGGCTCCACAGCATCAGTTACCATGGAGATGTAGCTCTACAGCATCAGTTACCATGGAGATGTAGCTCCACAGCATCAGTTACCATGGAGATCTAGCTCCACAGCATCAGTTACCATGGAGATGTAGCTCCACAGCATCAGTTACCATGGAGATCTGGCTCCACAGCATCAGTTACCATGGAGATCTAGCCAGGTAGAAACAGAGTCACCTTTGTGACACTGGAAATTCCGACGTTCGGCTCAACTTCCGTGCTAATTATTCTGTCATTTTTGTGTGTTTTTTATTCAGCGTCCTGAGTCATTTCTGTCTTCACTGCTGATCGCTTCTGGAACTCTGACTCATTTAAACAACGCTGACATACATCAGCTTTGACTGACAGTAAAAATGTCTTGATTTATTCTTATGTGCTGATATTGCGTAAAAGCTTGATGTGCAAAATGATAATGAAATTAAACAACCTGTCACGATGATGCAGACTGTAAAGCCTCTGAAAAAACACTCCTGGAAAACTAAATAAAACGTGTAATAAAGCTGTAACTGCGTCTGACTGGATGCAAACACAAGAAGTACTGTGTGAATTTAATATTTCCAGCATGATCCTCTCTGTTTCAGTCGACGTTGTTTGGAAAAGGAGTCGACTGATGTGGTTTTTTAGAGCCGATATCAAATATTTTATTCAAGTGGACGGTATTTGTGTAGGTGTGACATTATTTCTAAAGTTTACGATCCACCTTTCGTCCGTCACTTTTAACAAAACACAGAAACACTGATGATTTCTTTGACATTGACTAGTTTGGAGTCAACTGATTCTTTCTCTCTGGGGTTCACTTGCATCCGTTTTGGGGCTTTTTGTGCGTTTTTGTGGTTGTTGTTGTGTATAAGTTTGTACATCGAGTTTTTTTGTCTAATTTCAGCCAGACCGACCAGATTTCAAGCAAATGAACCAACGAATCGACTACAGATTTAGTTGTTTTTCTAACTTTTCTTGACAGTGTGGACTTCTGTCTAATATAAAGATAATAACTGATGAATAAAACACAGTCCAGTGTTGCTTCCTACATTCTGAATCTTCATCATCATCTTGTTTTTTTTATTTTCTCCGTCTTCAGACCACAAAGTGTACATCTGGCACCGGCGTGGAGAGCTTCCCATCGCCGAGCTCACCGGACACACTCGCACCGTGAACTGTGTGAGCTGGAACCCGGCCATCCCGGGCCTCATGGCCTCGGCCTCCGACGACGGCACCGTCCGGGTCTGGGGTCCGGCGCCATTCCTCGACTCGCAAGAGGCCGACGGACTCAACGGTAACCGGCGACAACTAAAAATATTTTGAAAAATTAACAAATAATATGTGTGTGTGTGTGTGTGTGTGTGTGTGTGTGTGTGTATATATATAAACACTACCAAAAAATAGCGTTGGTTTATAAATATTTGTAATTTTTAGCGTCGTATTTACATGGGTTTTTTGTGTTTTTCCCTCAGAAAACTGCAGTAACATGGACAGCTGATGGTCGCTGTCGGAGCCGATAACGTTTCTCTTTAACAACAACCCAACAATCCCACAATAAGACGAAAATTCCAACTAAACCCGACACCAAGCCAAGCGAAGAATCTCCATCCGAAGCCACAAAAAAGAGAAAAACACAAGCGAGAAGATTTCTGGCGGAGGCGATGACGACGACGGACTCTGAAAAATTCACGTCCTCAACCTGGAACCCGGCGGCCCGGAGAACCTCCGAGTCCAGCGGGAACCTCCGCCGGCCGGCAGGCTGCGACTCTTCCAACCAAACCCTTCGTCCTCCATCCGGCTGCTCGGTGGGCAGACGTCTCCTTATTGGACCACAGCTGTCTGCTGCTGGACTCACCTGTAAAGTGTCTCCATGGACCGGGGCGGGGTGTTGGGGGACGATAGAGCAGCTCTTCTGTATGTATGTTTCCCTCTGCCGCCCCTCTTTCTCGCTAGATTCTCTTTTTTTTTTTTTGGATAAAACAGGCTGAAAATCCTCCGTTAAAAAAACAAATAAAAACAAACACTGACCGACCAGCTCACAGAGAGAGGAAAAAAAACAAAAAACGAGGCTACGCTAAATGTTTTTAGCTTCATTTAGCTCCAGTAGCAGCCGTGGGAAGCGTTAGCGTGAAGATTCCACTTTGTTTTTTCTCAGCGTTTAGAGACGGAAAAAAAAAACTTCTTACTCCTTAATTTCAACGAGGATGAGTCACTGTAACAAGGCCCCACCCCCTTCCTCCGAGCTAACTAGCTAGGTAGCTAGCTAAACGCACAACTCCATCGCATCTGAGGACGACGGGAGGATCCACATACCAGCCGGAGGTTCTTCTGTTTTGTTTTTTTTCCTGCTTCCTCTAAAGACGCTTGGAAGAGTTAAGTGCGACTTAAACGTGCCCACCGGTGACTGCTACAAAAAGGAGGCTACGCTAAATGTGTTTTAGCTTCATTTAGCTCCAGTAGCGGCCATGGAAAGCTCTAGCGTTGTTTTTTCTCAGCATTTAGAGAAGGAAGAAAAAAACTTTTTACTCCGTAAATTAAACGAGGACGAGTTGCCATAACTGTGCCCCGCCCCCTTCGTCCGAGCTAGCTAGCTAGCTGCCAGCTATTGGCACAACTCCATCGCATCTGAGGACGACCGGGGGATCCACATACCAGCCGGAGGTTTTGTTTTTTTCCCACTTCCTCTAAGGACACTTTCAGATGTGGAAGAGTTCAAGTGCGACTTAAACGTGCACGCCGGCGACTGTTACAAAAAACGAGGCTACGCTAAATTTTTTTTTAGCTTCAGTAGCAGCCGTGGGAAGCGTTAGCGTGAAGATTCCACTTTTTTTCTCAGAATTAGAGACGAAAAAACTTTTTACTCCTTAATTTAAACGAGGACGAGTCGCTGTAATGAGGCCCCGCCCCCTTCCTCCGAGCTAGCTAGCTAGCAAGCTAACCGCACAACTCCACTGCATCTGAGGACGACCGGAGGATCCACATGCCAGCCGGAGGTTCTTTTATTTTGGTTTTTTTTTTCCCGCTTCCTCTAAAGACACGTGGAAGGGTTCAAGTGCGACCTAAACGTGCTCGTTAGCGTGACCGAGTGATGGCATGACGTTGTTACTGGGTGCAGATTAAATCGGCGTGTTTAATTTTTTATCTTATTTTTTTTGTACGTGTGTTCAATTCGCACCAGCAGAAGATTCTCCTTCCCCCCAACATCCCTAAAAAGTCAAATTGTAAAGAGGATTTTAATCATCCAAAGCCCCTGTAGGGACCTCGATCTAACAAAGAATACTTGAGAGCCATTTTGTAATAAATTTTTTTTTTTTTTTTTTTTTTTAATTGGGGCTTTAATTCTTCCTTCCCTCCTCCTTCTTTTTACCATTCAAACGGCACTGACGGATTCAGAAAGAAAGGTCATTTAGAAGGTGAAAACCCACACAGACTGCCTTCCTGTTCATACAGTTGCACACAAACCTTCGGTATGTTCGATAAACCCTCCACCCTTCCCTCCACTCGCTGCTCTCTTGCACATCCAGCATAAATCGACAGCAGGATCTCTGCCTCTATGCACCCCAATGCAGCGAATAAAAGTCTAAAAACAAAAAAAGGAAGTAACGGAATCGAAAACGAAATCGGCGTTAAAGAAACCAACTTTCAGAGCTTTCTTCCTCCCCTTTTTTCAGGGTATGTAATGACTATTTGCTACAGTAAAGTGTTTAAAAAACAACAGTGCTTTTTCTGTCTGTTTTTATCTTTTGTTACTTTTGTTCACATTTTATCTTTTATTTTATTTTTTCTTTTCGGTTGATATTTCCTTGTATGATCATATTAAAATATAACCAGACATTCGGAGTCCTAATTATTATTATTTTGTTAACCTGTTCATCTTTAATAACCCCTCTTTATCCTTTGTTTTTTCTCTTTTTTTGTGTTCATATCTCACCACTGCTTTCACAACTAAACGAATATGCACAGTAACACGAGAGGCCGGACAGGAAGCGTGTTACCTTCAATCAAATCAGGTTCGAACTATCCACCCCTCGCCTTTAACAAGTGTTCCTCCTCCACGTGTTGAACTTTTATCTTCTCGGTGTGTTTTTTCTTTTTCTTCCTGGACCACAGAACCACTTCCACGCCACACATCGTTTCAGAAGACCCGACAGAAAAACAAACAAAAAAAAACCTGCTGGTGGCGGCAACAACAACAAAAAAAACAACAAAAAAATGTCTGTATGCAACCTGGTGTCTGTTCTGTTTACCGAGGGAGTTGTTTCTAATTTAACTATGTCTTATTCTCAGCGGTGGTGATGCTGGTGGTGGTGGCGGCGGGTTGGGACCGGGTGGGAATACAAGGGCTTACTGTAGCATCGCTAAGTTCCTTTGGGTTCGGGTGGGGAAAAACAAAAAAAAAACAACGAGGGGGAGATGTGTTGGGAAGGGGAGTTTTTGCGTTCAATGTGTTATTTACATAAAAAAGTGATTGTACTGTTTTGTATTGTTGTGTAGGAAAAGTGTATGTATGCATATTTTCAATAAAGCATTCAGGGTTTTGGAAATAAAAAAACAAAATCAACAGAAAACAAAGCAGGAGTTTGGTGGCGCCGGAGCTCCCAGTGAAGCCGTCCACCCTGAATCACTGACTTGCATGTGTGGAGGCCTCCGCCGGACCAGTTTCTGTACTCAGTGGTTTGTTTCTAAATGTCTTGGAAGCGATGTGGAGGGCTAGAGCACCTGGGAGGAGGCCGTCTCTGATGCCAACGTTAGCAGTAATAAGAACAATTGCCAATAAAGTCAACTTATTTTAAGTAAGACTTGTTGTCGGGGAGTCAGTGCACACGGCATAGACGCAGGTAACCACACGTTTCCTCTTCACAGAGTTCCGTGTTACAGATATAACAACTGAGAAGATAAAATACCAACATGAACCTAATAAAAACTTAGGTAAAACCTTATTTTAAAAAACTATATAAAACTAAGAAAAACCTATATAAAGTCTAAAGAAAACCAAATAACCTATATGAAACATAATAAAAACCTATATAAAATCTAAAAAACTAGAAACCTAATAAAAACCTACATAAAACCTATATCAAACCTAATAAACTATATAAAACCTAAAACTATATAAAACCTAATAAAAACCTATATAAAACCTAATAACCTATATAAAACCTAATAAAAACCTATATGAAACCTATATAAAACCTAATAACCTATATAAAACCTAATAAAAAACCTATATGAAACCTAATAACCTATATAATACCTAAAACTATATAAAACCTAATAAAAACCTATGCAAAACCGAATAACCTATATGAAACCTAATAACCTATATAAAACCTAATAAAAAACCTATATAAAACCTAGTGAAAACCTGTATTAAACCTAATAAAAACCAATTAACCTATATAAAACCTAAAAAAACCTATACAAACCTAAAAAAGCTATATAAAACCTAAGAAAAACCTATGTAAAACCTAATAACCTATATAAAACCTAATAAAAACCTAATAACCTATCTAAAACCGAATGAAAATTTATATAAAACATCAAAAGCTATATAAAACCTATATAAAACCTTTGCAAACCTAATAAACACAAATAAAAAACTTTATAAACTAATAAACTATTTAAAAATATATACAAAGCTGTATAAAATCTAATAAAAACCTATATAGTTTTTTAAAAACAATTAAAAATCTATGTAAAAAAGAATCAAAAACGATATAAAACTTAATTTAAAAAAAACTACAAAAAACTAAACAAAATCCTATCTAAAACCTAATAAAAAACCTATATAAAAACTCATAAAAAACGTACATATAAACTTAATAAAATTATATATAAAACCTAATAAAAACCTATATACAACTTAATAAAAACCTATAAAACCTTTATAAACACAGCAAAGGTCCATTAAGGGAAAAGTGCAGTAGAAAAGAAAGCAACACAACATGGAAATACTCAAGCAGAGTACCAGTAATTGTACTCCATTACTTCCAGTCTCTAGAGCAGTGTTTCTCAACTGGTGGGTCGCGACCCAAAAGTGGGTCGCGGGGCCGTTTTTGGTGGGTAGCGAGCCTTTTTCTAAAAAGAGAGAAAAATAAAGATAATCCAATTTAGTGGCGAGTCATTGTAGTTCCCCTCCGCACCCGCAGGGGGTCGTCGTGTCAGCAGCGACCGGTGAGGACACTCGTATTACTGTAGAAGAAACTGCATGTTTTCATAGCAACAGCAGCATGGCTAAACGCAAGTACGACAGCGAGTACATTAAATATGGATTTTCCTACATCGAAGACAAAGGAGTCCAAAAGCCTCAGTGTATTTTGTGTTGTGAGGTACTGGCAAGTGAAAGCATGAAGCATGAATAAACTTTTCGAGCGGTTTAGCGACTACTTTCCCGATAAACAACCCGAGGACGACTGGGTGCGCGACCCGTTTGGAATAAACATGGAAAGCATCACGTTGCCTAGCAGCGATGAATGTCAGCTGGTGGAGCTATCATGTGACCGCACTCTCAGAAAGAAATTCACAGAGGTAAGCCTTTCCCAGTTCTGGTGCAACGATGTGATGAGAGAGTATCCCTCCATTGCTAGTCGAGCTGTAAAAATCCTCCTACCATTCAGCACCACATACCTCTGTGAATGTGGCTTCTCAGCTCTTGTTCAGCTGAAAACAAAATACCGAAATAAACTGAACATTGAGCATGACCTCAGAGTTGCTTTATCATGCATACAGCCAGATTTTGAGACTCTTGTAAAGGCCAAAAAGCATCCTCAGCTAAGCCATTAGAACTTCATGTAGTTCTGCAGTACTTTTATTGTGACTTGTGACTTTTGTTTATTTGTAAGTGCTTAAAAACACACTTTTCTTTCAATATTGCACACTATTTTTTTCCCCAAATATTGGCTTTCAAATATAGTTAAGCCCTTTGAAAAATGTTTTATTGTGTTTACATTTTGAGATTGATCAGAACATTAAGCATTTCTTCACTTTAATAATTTGTTGAATGCACTTCATCAGTTTTCATGTTTTGGACTCTTTTGCACATATTTCTATACATAGTTTCTCCAGCTACAACAGCAATGTTGCAGACTTGTGCAGTATTATGAGAAGCTACTGGTTTTGTTGAATTGCACTTTTTTTGTAGAAAAAAAATGCACTTTTATATATCCTGAGAACTACTTGAGCCTATTGTTCTACTTGTTTCAAAGTCCTCAGTACTTGAATTAGTATTGTTGCTTGATTTTGAGTTGTTGTGAAGTACTTGAGTTCAGGTTTAAAAGTTTTGTCTTCGAACGCTCAATCAATAAATTGTTGATTTTTGGAGAAATATTGTTTGGGTCACGACTTGTCATTTCAGTTTTATGGTGGGTCCCAGGCCCAGACCAGTTGAGAACCACTGCTCTAGAGTACACTGCTTCCAGCTGCCCATTTCCACCGATCTACTCTGCATCACCATCACTATACTTGATTTGCTCATCTACATATTTTTGAATTTACCACCAGCTATATATGTAGTATATTTAATGCCAGAGCTGTACACCATAGCAGTAAACTATAATCAGTTTCCATGTTAGTTGTACTTTGCATGTATCATGTCTTGTCATGCATGTATTAAACTGTGTGTTTTATGGTCCTTGTGTCCCCCAACCAACCTCTCTATCGCTACCCCTCTACCTCTATCTCTATCTCTATCTCTATCTCTACCTTTCTACCTCTTTTGTCCCTCTCAACCCGTCCGGCCAGCAGCAGATGGTTCCCCCACATTAGAGCCGGGTTCTGATCGAGGTTTTTTTCCCTGTTAAAAGGGTGTTTTCCTGCCACTGTCTCCTTAGGGCTGCTCTGGGGGTTCAGGCATATGGGTTCTGTAAAGCGTCTCGAGACAATTTGACTGTAATTGACGCTATATAAATAAAATTGAATTGAATTGAATTGAAATACCTCTAAACTGAGTAGCAGTACTTCGTTACTTCCGGTCACAGAGCACTGTATGGGTTTGTTTTGCTCCGTCTGAGGGGGCCGGGCTTCCTCTCTGACATCACGAGGCTCCGCCCCTCGGTCGGCTGCACCTCTCTCTCTCCCCGCGGCTCGTTTCGTCCCGCAGCCCGAAAACAGAAGCTCCATCCGGGGGTCCGACTCACCGATAACCGAGCTCCCACGGCAGTCATGGCGGCGCCGTTAGCCCACTTCGACGAGGACTGGCAGGACTTCAACGAATTCAAGCCGTCCTCGGAGTCCGCCGAGCGGCTGGACCAGCTCAACTCGAACGTGGGCGAGCCGTCGGGCCTAGACGATTTCTCCGACCTGGACAACAGCTTCTCCGGGGAGATCTGCAGCTTCAAGTCGATGGAGGACCTGGTCCACGACTTCGACGAGAAGCTCACTGTGTGTTTCCGAAACTACAACACCACGACAGAGAACATCGCCCCGGTCAAGCCCATCACGGAGGATAATTACCTGAAGGACGACGAGTGAGTTTTACTTTAATTCGCTTTTTATTCGCGTTAACTTTTAATCTCCGCTAGCCTAGCCTCGTTAGCTCCCCCGGCTAACTGCCGTTTAGCCGTTAGCTTCAATCAGAGTCGAGCAAACTTCGGCTTGTTTACTGAAGAAAAACACACTTTCTGCCTCCTGGAAACCAAATATGTTGAATTAATCTGTCAGCTGAGGCTGTTTTAGTAAAGTTAGCACACATATTTAAAGAAATAATAATGTGTCGCAGTGTTATAAATGACATATTCGAGATATTTAGATGTTTTGGTTGCTATAGTAATTAAACAGGAAGTTTTATGTTTATTTTGCTTGTTTGTTTGATTTTTTTGCAGTTTTTTTTACGTGTGTTTCCTGTACAGAACACAGGGCTCATGCCACGTTAGCACTTCTAGATTTACATGGGTAATTAGTGTTTGTGAAGTAGACCTGCAATTATTACAGGATTAGTAGTCAGTTATAGAATTAATCACCATCTATTATTGAGAATTTATTTATATTTTAGAGTAATTCTTTTAAAAAGACTCAAAAATGATCTGCTTCTTAGATGTGAATATTTTCTGTTCTCATCATAGAGGTCTATAATAGATTTCGACACTACAGTATTAGACATATCTGCAAACTAGCATTGTTATTTGTTAGAAAATGTGTTTTTTCAACAACTATTATGTCGAAATATCAACTCTTGTGCTGTTTACACCCACTTAATGCTTAAATAATCATTCAGTAATTTGATTGTATCACAGTTTCTCATGATCAGGTCTCGTTCAGGAACATAAAATGTTATTTTTAATCAGATATATTAAATTTTTATGTCCCTAAAGATAAGATATTTTTATTTTCTCATTGTGGTGACGTGTCAGATGCAGGATTATCTAAACTGAAGTGATGTTTTTAGATCAGTATGTTGGAAAATGAACGTTTTATCAGAAGCTGCAACTGTTATTTGCTTAGTTGTCAACCAATAAATTAATCTGAAACTATTCTGACAATTTATTAATCAGAATTTAAAAAAAAAAAAAAAAAGACTTAATTCTGTGATTGCAGCTTCTTAAATATGAATGAACTGAATATCTTTGGGTTGTGGACAAAAAAGACATTTGCTATCTTTGACATTTTTCTCCGATTTCAGACATTTCAGAGACCAAACAACTACTCAGTTCATTCAGAAAATATTCTTTAATTGCAGCCCTCATTCATAAAAACTGTATATCAGCAGTGGAAAAAATGAATGTTGACTCTATAAAAATGCTCTTTTTCATGTTTGTAGGCAATCAAATAAGTCAAACATCCAATTAAGGATGAATGTTTCATCTATTTTAAATTGTAATTTAAAGCATTGCTTTATAAAATGTCAGAAAATGCTGAAAAATGTAGATCAGAGTTCCCTCAAATGTTTTGTTTAGTCCAAAGATCTTTAGTTTACTGTCACAGAGGAAAGAAACCAGAAAATATTCACATCTAAGAAGCTGAAATCACAGAATTTAGACTGTTTACTTCTTGAAAAATGACTCAAACTGATTAATTAAACCTCAAAATTAGTTGTTTTGTCTTTAAAAGTCAGAGAATGCTGAAAAATATCCATCAGTGTTTCTAAACTCCAAAGATCTTCAGTTTACTGTCTTAAAGAAGCAAGGAAACCAGAAAATATTCACATATAAGAAGCTGAAATCACAGGATTTAGACCATTTTCTTCTTAAAAAACAACTCAACCCGATTATTTGATTAATTTTTTGGTGTCTAACGTCAGAAAATGGTGAAAAATGTTGATTAGTGGTAAATATCTTCAGTTTAATGTCTTAAAGGAGGAAAGAAATCAGAAAATATTCACATTTAAGAAGCTAAAATCGCAGAATTTATACTCTTTTCTTTTTGAAAAATGTCTCAAAATGATGAGTTAATTGTTAAAATTAGTTTTTTTGTCTTTAAAATGTTGAAAAATGTTAATCAACCTTCAATTTACTGTCATAGAGGAGGAAATAAACCATAAAATATCCACATTTAAGAGGCTGTAAATTTAGATTTTCTCTCTTAAAAAGTTTTTCAAACTGATTAATCACTTGTCAGTATAATTCTCATTTAATAGTTAACAGTTAATTGTTTTAGGGTGCATGAGACAATTATTTTCCGAATTAATCGTTATTTTCACACCTAAAATGTCAAAAACGGTGAAGACTGTACATCACTTATTCTTGAGCCTTTAAATTACATCCAGCAGCAGTCCATTTCTTCCTTGAAAAATGACTTCAAAGATGATTTTTTTTTCAATTAAGATTGTTCCCAGTTAGTTAATTAACAAACCGTTGGAGCTCAACAGTGTTTTAAACGGTCTCCTGTGTTAATTACATGTTGGTTAATTAACTCTGAAGCTGTTCTTACATAAATATCACGTCACTGATGTCAGCTGGTCTCTTTCTGCTGCTTTACGCTGGTTGATGTTCGCTGTTAAACCACTGATCCTCAAACTGAACATCATCAGAGAGAGAATAGATGTCAGCCGTCTACAGATGATTTAATCATGGGGTGTCCAACTCAGTTTAATTCAGGGGAAGCATTCAGTCCAATTTGTGGACCAGACCAGTAAAATCACAGCTTAATAACCTATAAATTAACACAACTCCACATGGTTCCTTTGTTTTAGTGCACAAAGTCCATTCTGAAAATGTTCACATTTAAGAAATTATCTTTTTACAAAACATCATGAACAACCTGAAATTTCTTAAGAAACATGAATTCAGTTTCATCAACATTCAGCCTCAGTTGATCATTTCCACATTACAACTTCCAGATCACTGTTGACAAAGGAACACAACATTTAGTCACCTGGAACTGAACCAGAGAGGATTTTCAAAACAACAAAAGTCAGACGTAAAAAAGACAAAAAACAACAAAATACTGCAAAAATGAGACACAAAATGACAAAAAATGAGACAAATGACACGAAACAAATCAATAAAGTTAGGCAACAAATTACAGTGACAAAATAATGGACGAACGACAAAAATGAGAAAAGCGAGAAACAAAATGGCAAAAAAAGTCGATGAACAACACAAGTGAGACAAAAAAAAACCACATAGCTACAAAAGCTATGCACAAAACAACAAATAAAGCAGAAAATGATGGAAATAAGAAACGAGAAACAAAACAACAAAAGTCAGAGAAAAACAAGACAAAATATTACAAAAATGAGACGCAAAATGACAAAAACAAGACACAAAACAACTAAAAATGAGACAAATGACACGAAACAAACAAAAAGACAAAAAATGAGACAAAAGTTACAAAGTGACAAAAAATGGACAAACGACAAAAACGAGACAAAAATGACAAAAGTGAGAAACAGAATGCCAAAAAATAGATGAACAATGAGACAAAAAAACACAAAACGACAAAAATGATCCACAAAACAACAAATAAAATGAAACGCAAAATGACAGAAATACCACAAAAAAACACAAGTGGGACAAACAATAAGTCAGACAAAAAAAACTACAAAAACAAGGCAAAATATTACAAAAATGAGACAAAAAAATGACTAAAATGAGGAACAAAATGACAAGTCAGACAAAAAAATACAAAAGAGAAAATATTACAAAAATGAGACACAAAATGACAAAAGAACAATGAACAATCTAGTATTTTCCTTTATGATCAAAACAACTTGTCATGGTTTTAGAAATTATTTTAAATTTATAGTTTTACAAATTTACAATCTGCAGTTAATGTCTTCTCTGTAAGTTTTACACTTTGAGGGCCGGATTGGACCCTCTGGAGGGCCGCTTTTGGCCCACGGGCCGCATGTTGGACACCTCTGCTTAGACTGAATATAGACAGAGAACCAGCCGTCTACAGATGCTTTAATCTGACTTTATTTCACACTCAGGGTCCTGATAAATAAGGTTCATGTGAGAAAACAGTGTTAGTTTAGACTCTCAGTTGTATTCTCCTGCTATCAGACGCAGCATGTTGAGTTTCCTTCATGTTTTTATTGAAGTTTTCCCCGTCGGCGTTCTCTGTTAGCACCTGATCGGTCCCAGCTGTCTCCGTCTGAGGTCCTGTGTCTCAAATGTCTGAACTTTATTGACAGGACGATGTGCTGTTAGCTCACAGCGGTCGGTGGAGCCGATGGAGCTGCAGAGCTGCATTTCCATCGAAGTTAGAACAGATTTAATGTCTCCATGCATGCAGGGCTGGAGGAGTTAGCTCTGCAAACAGTCACTGATGGTTTATATCGATTCTTCCTGCTAAACTTTAGGTGGAAACACAACTAGAATGCGTTTATTTTCAGAGATACTGCACCGTCTGTTATTCTAAATAAGTTTTTAAATGATTGTGTGAGTGTTCCTGTCATCTGGAAAGCCTTTTTTCTCATCCAGGACATCTGAAAAACATCACACAGCTTTATTTATAGCAGCATGTTGTGACACTTTTAACTTTGCTCTTGTTGAATTTCCTAAAATTGAGACTTTTGCTGAATAAAACTCACAGCTCAGTGTGAAATGTCAGTTTGGGAGTTTGGGTTTTTGGTGCAGCAGAGAAAACAAAACAGTAAAAGCAGTAATTTTTTCATTTATTTGCAAAGAAAGAAATATCTAGCAATGCCATATTTGGCAGTTTATTTTTTCACTGTATTTGATTATAATTTAAGGGTTAATGTGCAGCTTTTAAGGCTCTTCAATGAAAAGACTGACTTTTTTACTCTAAAGTATAAAAATAAAAGTACAACACATTGACAATTAACTGAAATTAACCAATAAAGCCAACAAAAAAAGCATAACAATGTCAGAAAGGTGAAATATTCAGCAGAGCCTAGTTTGTTAACTTGGATTTTTGAGGAAAAAAATGTTTATTTGGAACATCAAGAGTAGTTTTGTATGTTTTTTTTACCTGCAACTTCTCCAGGAAGTCACTACTCATTTCCTCGCTTTGTGAAGTCTTTTTACTTTTAAATAAAAAATAAAAATCTAATAATAATAATGTAATAAATAAAAAAAATTAAATGCAGAACTTTCACTGAACGGTATTAATAATTGTAATAAAGAAAACAGAATTAAAAATTGTGAAAATGTGTCAGACGAATTACAAAACGGATGTGATGAGAAAAAAATGGTGTAAGGGTGCTCTTATTGGGTCTTTTTGGTGTTTTTTTCAGAGAAATTGCTCATATTTAGACAATTTTAGAGGCAAAACCGTAATATTCAAAGACATAAACAAAAATCATCATCAGGAAGACTAGTGAAGATTTTTATTCATTTTACTCACTTTAAATACTCTTATTGGGTCTTTTTGTTGTTGTTTTTTTCAGAGAAATTACTCAAATTAAGAATATTGCTTTATTACTTCGCTTTATTGAATGTCCTCTCTTTCATTTGTCACTTTTAAATACATAATTGAACATAAGACTTTACTGTATTTCACAGCGCGATATTAATAGTTGTAATCAAGAAAACAGAATGAAAAATGTGCAAATGCATCATGGGCTTGAAAAATTGTGCAAGATAATGTTTTTGTTGCTGAACAAACAGGAATTTCTTGAATATCTGTAGTAAAGATAATAAAACTAATAACGTTAGAGCTTATTGGTTTTTAATAATTCATTCTGGAGTCTGTTTAATACCAGGTTTTGGTTCCCAATGTTAAAATAAAAGCAGCTGAACTATTCTCTGGATTAACTGCTTGTTTGATACATGAAGAGTAATCATCACATTTTCTCAGAACCAGAGTCTTTAAATCACTTCAGTTGTTGCTTGAAAAGTCTATATTATTATAATGATTGTGAAATAATTAATGTACAACCGTTTGAGCTAATTCACCCTGGAGCTGTTATTAGATTAATATCAGACCCTCCTGAACACAAACAGTCTCTGAGTTAACAGTGAGGGGATCTGAGGACGATCGGTCTGACTGAGGAAGAATAAACATCTCAGAATAAGCAGAATAATTGGATGTCAGCCCGGCGAAGCCCAGAGAGCAGCGCCAGGATCAGCCGGAGTCTTTTCTGGATGGCTGCACTGGAGGAGGACGTGCGCAGACGCTTAACGAGTTCTCCTCCAACCCACTGCAAACACGGAGGAACCGAGCCCAGTGGTGCAGAGCAAACCCAGAGGAATATTCAAACTAATCGGCTCCGTGTTGGAGAAGGTTTCCTGAAAATGTTTTTGAAGCTGATGGAGGTTTTAGTTCACGTGCCGACATGCTGGAGGCTGGAATGATGTTTCCTGCCCTATTTAGAGCAGCGCCGCTCTGCAGGCCATGCACGAGCGCCTCGCCTCGGGGAGGAACACGCGTGTTACATAAACACACGGAGGTGACACATGGCTTCACAGCATCCCACTGCATTTTCTGTCACAGCGTTAAAAAAAGGTTTATATCGCAAAGGAAACGACGAATCCTGAACAAATGGAACCGAAATCAGCTTCTGGTCGTGTTTCTATCATAAACCAGCGGTGTCCAACATGAGGCCTGTGGCCTAAAAGCGGCCCTCCAGAGGGTCCAATCCGGCCCTCAAAGAGTAAAAATTCCAGAGAAGACATTAACTGCAGACTGTAAATTAGTAAAACTATAAATTTAAAATAATTTCTAGACCATGACAAGTTGTTTGGATCATGAAGGAAAATACTAGATTGTTCATTGTTCTTTTGTCGTTTTGTGTCTCATTTTTTCAATATTTTGTCTTTCTGTTGTTTTTTTGGCTTATTTTTTTGTCTGACGTGTCATTTGTCTCATGTTTTGTCATTTTGTTTCTGGTTTTTTTTGTTTTGGGTTTCCTTTTTGTCTCTTGTGTTGCTCGTCTACTTTCTTGTCATTTTGTTTCTTGCTTTTGTCATTTTTTGTCTTGTTTGTGTTCATTTTCTTTGCCGCTTTCTAACGTTTGTCTAATATTTTGTCTTTTTACGTTTTGTTTTGTGTCGTTTGTCTAATTTTTTACAGAACCCATATGCCTTTTTTGTTTCTCATTTTTGTAATATTTTATCTTGTTTTTGTTGTTTTTTTGTCTTTTTTGTCTGATTTTTGTCGTTTGTCTCATGTTTTTGTCATTTTGTTTCTGGTTTTTGTCGTTTTGTGTTTCCTTTTTGTCTCCCTTGTGTTATTAGTCTAATTTTTGTCATTTTGTGTTTCGTTTTATTTGTTGTTTTGTCTTGCTTAGATCGTTTGTTCATTTATTTTATTGCTTTGAAACTTTTTGTCAAATTTTGTGTCTTTGTTTTGTTTCGTGTCATTTGTCTCATTTTTTGCTGTTTTGTGTCTCGTCGTTATTGTCTCATTTTTGTAATATTTTGTCTTGTTTTTGTTGTTTTTTGTCTTGTTTTGTCATTTTGTTTCTCATTTTTGTCATTTTGTGTTTTATTTTTGTCACGATTGTGTTTTTCGTCTTATTTTTGTCATTTTTTGTTTTGCTTTATTCGTTGTTTTGTGCATCTTTTGTTGTTTTGTGTGACTTTTTTCTCTTGTTTGTCAATTTTTTTGTTGTTTCGTTTTTCGCTTTTGTCATATTGTTCTCGTTTGTCATTTGTCCATTTTTTGTCGCTTTGTAACTTCTTTGTCTCATTTTTTGTCTCTTGATTTGTTTCATGTCGTTTGTCTCATGTTTTTGTCGTTTTGTGTCTTGTTTTTGTAATATTTTGTCTTGTTTTTGTTGTTTTTTTGTCTTTTTCTTGTCTGACTTCTGTCGTTTTGATCCTCCAGTAAATCCTCTCTGGTTCAGTTCCAGGTGACTAAATGTTGTGTTCCTTTGTCGACACTCTGTGATCTGGAAGTTGTCTTGTGGAAATGATAAACTAAGGCTGAATGTTGATGACATTGAATTTATTTTTCTTAATAAATGTCAGGTTGTTCATGATGTTTTGTAAAAAAAGATAATTCTTTAAATATGAACATTGTTGCACTAAAACAAAGGACCCATTAGGAGTTGTGGTTATTTCTAGGTTATTCTGTTGTGGTTTTACTGGTCTGGTCCACTGGAGATCAAACTGGGCTGAATGTGGAACCTGAACTAAGATGAGTTTGAATTCACTGATCTAAAAGGAAACAACAAACCCTGACTAAAAGGAGCCAGTTTTACTAAAAGCTCTTCCAGTCTGCCACACGTATGTTTTTAAAGACGATGAAGGATTTCACAGCAAACTTCTCCACAGACTCCTCACCATCTGTTCCCTCTGATTTCTGCCAACTGGAAGCTGCAGCATCGTAAACATTCAACAGAAGGAAACGCATCCATTCTTCTACTTTAATTCATGTTTTTCTTCAGTTTCATTTGTTTTCCGGCTGCAGCAGATTCAGTTTCCAAAGTCTGTTTGAACTTCTACTGATCCCAGAACTAAAAGATTGACAACAAAAAACACAACCAACACAAAAAAGGAAACACAAAAAACAACGAGAAACAAAATGACAAAAACAGACAAACGACAAAAGTCACACCGAAAAGACATAAAACAAAAACAAGACAAATTTTTAGACAAATGACACAAAACTACAAAAACAAGAAACAAAACAGCAAAAAATGAGACAAAAAGTTAGACAAAAAAGTTACAAAGCAACAAAAACATGAGACAAAAGACAAAAGACAAAAAATTGCAAACACAAGAAACAAAACAACAAAAATGCTAGACAAACGGCAAGAGTCAGACAGAAAAAAGACAAAAAAACAAAATATTACAAAAATGAGACAAAATGGCAAAAAATGAGACAGACAAAAAAGTGACAAACACAAGAAACAAAATGACAAACAGGAGACAAATGACAAAAATCAAACATAAACAAAAACAAGACAAATATTACAAAAATGAGACACAAAAGAACAATCTAGTATTTTACTCTATGATCAAAACAACTTGTCATGGTCTAGAAATGATTTTAAATTTATGGTTTTAATTCTCCATTTTCAAAGGATAACAAAATACACTTGAAGAACATTCAAACTGAGCGTGTAGAACAACTTCAATCTGGTTTCTTCTCTTTATCCTATTTTCCCCTTTTTTATGATATAATTTCAAACGTGTAAACATATAAAGAACCATTTTACAGTCAACAGGGGGATGTACATTTACTAAAGTGCTTGTATTGCTTTATCCATTATGAGAAAGGAAAATGAATAAACTAGTAAATAATAGAAAACCAAAAGTGTCCCTTTTTTAATATAGAATTCCAGCCAGTCTTCCATCCATCCAGATTTGTAGCACATATGAAACCCATTTTTACCGTCATTTCAGACATGTTCATCTGTAGACGGGCTCAGAAAGTCATTATTTTTTCATTATCTTAATTTCATTACCAATTTCTGTCCATTATAAAGATATCAGAACACCAAACGGACATTTATCGGAGTTTCCTGATTTTTAAATTGGAATGCTATTTTAATATTGAATATTTCTTCCGTTGTTTTGTGTATCTCTGTCCAGAACATTTTTATAGCTGGTTATTATTATTGTTTATAAATGGTCTGAAGAAGCAGGAAGAATAGATTTGCAATCATTTTTGAGAGGAGCACAGGTGGGATTTGATAAGTTTCGACAACTTATTCATTGTCTTTTGTTGTTTTGTTTTTTTTTGTTGAAATGTTCAAAATAAACTTTCAAAAATCAAAAAAAATCAAACATTTAGTAGAAATTATTTTAAATTTACGTCCACATCTGTGTAGTAATTGTTGAGCTGAATCTCAGGACATGGGACCTAAATACTATACTTCCCAGAATGCACCGGCAGCAGCAAAGAGGTGCTTGACACCTGATCAGTGATCAGTGATTGAGAGCACATGGGAAGGAATGGGGGAAGCTCCGGCCTTGTCCACACGTAGCCGGGTATCTCACAAAACAAAGATATCTTTCTACGATTCGGCCTATCATCCACACGAAAACGCAGATTTACGTCATCAAAAACGATTCTTCTTAAAAACTCCGACCAAAGTGAAGATTTGCGAATTCTCCGTTTTATGCGTCTGCATGTGGACATCAGTAACCGGGGTTTTGCGTTTCGAAACGTCACCGCCTGCGACAAAATATGTTCTTAAGTCACATATGCGACCTGTGTTTACATTGGGTAACAATATGGATGCTCTCACAAGGTTTTGGACGCTGTTTCTTGTACAGGCGCTTTTTACTTGCTTGTTTTTACAAGCCCAGATACTGATCCACATTCAACAACACAGGCGAAGGACGACGTTAGAGACGGAAGCTTGCTCTGATTGGATAGGATTTGGGGAACTACTGCCACCTAAAGGTCCAGCATGCTTATGAATGTGCTGAAAAACGCACTTATGCGGTTAGGTGTGGATGAAGTTTTTTTCTAAAAACGGGGTGGTGTGTACGTAAGTTTTTTTTCTAGACGGAGGGGGCAGGATATTCGGTTTTACAAAAACCCTGCTACGTGTGGACAAGACCTCAGTCAGTCAGTCAAATAATCTTCAGAGGAGAAAGAACAAAGGAGATCCAAGTCCATTCATGGATTCATGGTTGGTGAAAGGTTTATCTGCTTTCTTGGTGTTCTGAAATGTTTCTTAATATGGTCAAGTTTATGTTAACTGCTGTGTGATTGGTTAATGAAAGCTGCAGCATTTACCTCATTGATTTTATGTCAAATGAGTTGAATTAAGATATTTCATTTTGAGTTTAAGTAAAGTAAAAACAGAAAATATATATGTTCTGTTAAATGTTAAACTTTACTAAACTTTGCTAAAATGTTGATTATTTGTTATTCAATTTAAAAGGCTTAAAATGTTGACACTTAATAAAAATTAGATTGTTCTTTATTTGCATTAAAAGGCTTAAGTGATTGATTCATTTAAATGGTTAATATGCCAACTTTCTGGTTCTGTGTTTGATGATGTAAACTTTGTTTCTGTCTTTAAAGGTTTACAACCTATTGAAATATCATTACCAACCAACTAAAAGGAAATAAAAGTTTGAGTTGGAAATTTGAATTGAGTTGTCCTCGCGTCCTTTGGAGGGAAAGAGAGGTGGATTTGACACTAATCGTGACACCACATCGTACAAACTAAATTGGGAGCTATTAAGGAAGAAAATTCATTTAATAAGTGTGTAAAATTTCTACATAAAGGTTGTTTCAGTGCATCAACAGCAGGCTTCCACCAAACCAGACTCTTGTACTGACGCTGCATGATGTTCTAATTTTTCCACGCTGTGTGTTTGACAGCCCTCATCCAAACATTTCCAGCTTTAATTCTCTCCTTTTCGTCTCTGTGTGATGAATTCTCCGCTGGTGTTTTGCAGCAGGAACATGATGAAGTGTTGAGGGGGCGAAGGGAGAACAGAACGCTGCACAGAAACGCTGCGTCACGTTAAAACGAGAAGGAAACCGTCCGTCTCGTCTGCAGCTGCTTCTTCTGTTTCATTCTGTGTCTGTAAATACGAAACATCAGCTCTGCTTTGTTTCCCTGCAGAGTCTGGAACGCTCTGACCGACAACTACGGCAACGTGATGCCGGTGGACTGGAAGACGTCTCACACTCGGTCCCTACACCTGCCCACCCTCAACCTCATCCAGCACGAGGTACACTCCTGTTAAAACACACAATAAACACACATGTTGGTTTATTAACCCTCTGAGCTCCAGCAGCAGCTTCACAAACCGCCTCTGTGCAGTTAGAATGACACAAATTACTATCAATTAACTGAAATGTTAAAAAACCTGGGATCAACATCTTCAATATTTTCCAAATCCCCACGTGTTAATAAAAGCGTGATGGCTCCACTTATTATAGGTAATTTACATTTTTAATTAGTTTTTTACATTTATCCCCTTTTTGTTCTGTATAAACTCGACTCAGTTCAACCAAACAGTCCCTGAATTTTTACCATGTGACTCTTGTCCACAGCTGAGTGACTCATGGCTTCTTGGTTCAGTCAAGGAGCTCAGAAGTTTTAGTTTTTTACAGAATTGTTTTAGTTTAAACACTTTATTTTTTTTTTTTTTTTTAGCAAATATTCAAAGAAGACGTGCAGAATGACATGATTTTGGTGAAATATCTTCATTTTAGCTGTAAATTTGATTTATTTTTCAAGCTTTAATAATTCAGATACTGTCAGAGAGCTGAAGATTTGAGGATTATTTGTGTTTTTACAGTGATTTTTTGTAATTTTTAGACTACAATCTAAAGTCCTGCAGCTCTATGGAAACAGAAAAACCATGAAGAAGGAGACAAAACTCAGTAATGTCTTATTTTTTCATTATTTATGTAACAAACATTTTAAAAAACCTAGAATCAACATTTTTCCAAGAGCCCACGTGTTACAAATACTAGAAAAAGACGTGGTGGCTTCACATATTACAGATATTTTACATTTTTAATTGGTTTTTTCATTTATCTCCTCTATGTTCTGTATAAACACAGTCTGCAGGTCACCCAGGAAGCTCAGAATTTTTAGTTTTTTACAGAATCTTTTTAGTGTGGATGGTTTATTTCAAGCAAATTATTAAATAAGACATGCAGAATAAAGTAATTTTAATGAAATATCTGGATTTTAACTGTAGATTTTTTTCAAGCTTTATTAATTTAGATGCTATAAGAGAGGTGAAGATTTAAAGATTATTTGTGTTTTTACAGTAATAGTTTTTAAAAAATGAAAATACAGCCTCAATTTTCAGAAGCAATATCTTAGAATATATTTCATAAATCAACCTAAAACTGAGCAAATATCTGTACAAATTTATATATTTTATGCTGTAAACATTTCAGGAAAATCAGATGGTTGAGCAGAAAAAAACTGAATTATTTGAGATGTAACTAAATTCTCAGTCTACCTGCAAAGTAAATCAAAGAACTAAACTTGTGAACTTTGTGCTTCAACACAGGATTTATAATCAAACAGCAGCAACTTTCTTCTATAAACCTGCAGTTATCAGCTTCTCTTCTCTGCTCGACTGACGTTTGATCAGGTTTTCTTTTATCGGCAGCTGCAGATGATCTCGAAATGACATTTAATCTTCCTAATTAATCAGCTTAGCCACCTGTCTGTCTGTGTTTGGACAGAAGCTGGACAACCAGTCTCTGGACCTGTCTGACGACGAGGAGCTGAGGGAGCAGATGGACATGCACTCCATCATCGTGTCCTGCATCAACGACGAGCCGCTGTTCACGGCCGAGCAGGTGACGAGTTCCCACGCAATCATGCTTTAAACCAGTTTCAACTCTGTAGCTGTGGTTTTAAAACCAATGCTTCACTCGTTTTCACATGCAGGCGTTAAAACGGCACAGTTTACATCAGTCAGAGTCATTTTAAGCATTTTAGACCCTCAGAGTTGGACTTTTATCACAGGTTTGATTCCATTTCATCTTTATTTTTCACAATTTCAACCATGATCAACACACACTTTAGATTCACCAGAGTTGGTTCATTTCCAGGATACTAAGACACTTAAAACACACTCAGAAATCTGCTTTTTTCTAGCGAATCAACACTCCAAGATGCTGATTTCGAAATATATTTACAAAGACTTGCAGTAAATTTTTCTGTTTATATTTTTATTAAGCATTTTGCATGTCATTTCATTTAACAACATGTTTCTTCTTTTCAGACAACACGGGACAAGACACAAAACATACAGAAATACAAAACTGAACAGAAGCAACTTTACCCTAGAAATTCTACATAATCCAACCCCAAAATATACGTTTTAGGTTCCAGAAGTTGCTTTATATCCAACTTGTTATGTTTTATTGGTTAGATCTCACCAGAGAATCTGTTTACAGTCCCACATATTTATATTTAATACAAATATCTGGAATATTATTGGTCAGAAATGCAGAAACTTCAAACAAATCAACACTGTAAGGTGCTGATTTCAAAATATATTTACAAAGACTAGCAGTAAAGTTTTCTATTTATACTTTGATTAAGCATGTTTTCATTTAACATCATGTTTTTTATTTTTAAACAACATAGGACAAGACATAAAACACAGATTTACAGCCAAACACGACATAAATACAAAACAACAACAACAAAACTGAGCAGAAGCAACTTTACCCTAGAAATTCTACATAATCCAACCCCAAAATATACATTTTAGGTTCCAGAAGTAGCTTAACATCCAACTGATTCATTGGTTAGATCTGTCACAAGAAAATCAGTTTACAGTCCCACATATTTACATTTAATGCAAATATCTGGAATATTATGCTTCAAAAATGTGTAAACTACAAACAAATTGAACTAAGTAGAGCTTAGATAAGAACCTGGAAGAAGTAGCTGCTTTACGGATGACATATTTCAAACTTCTGCATCTTTAATATGAATGGGTGATGTGTAAAATTTTCCCAAAGTCAGTCCAACAAATACAAAATTAGGGATTATTTTGTTTTAAAACCAGCCCACCAAAGGACCCAAACAAAGCAATCCTCCGTCTTTACAAACTGTCTGGTGCTGAGAAAAGCTTCTAACTCTGCTAATAAATCACCTTGAGGTCTTTGACAAGCTGTAAAAACTGGTGCTGTTTGCAAAAGAGTCAGATGGAGGACGCCTCTAAATGAACAAACAGGTAAAGATAACATCTGATATTAAATTATCAGGCTACACAGTCGCTCATTCAGCTCATGGTTTAGTTCCCAAATGTGATTTATGAGTTGCTTTCTAGGACCAAACATTAGACAGAAACTAGGACAGGTTTAACTTTACTGTCGTCGCTGGCCTGTTCTGTGAAATTGTGCAGTTAACTACTAGTTCCTCTTAGCTGTGAATTGAACTTTACAGGTTCATTATTTACTGAGTAGGATTCTCATGAAGGCAGCATTGAATTGGCAAAATAAAATTACTTAAATTGTGCAAAAAAAGCTAACTGTAATGGATGCTATGGTAACCAACATTCATCCAGTTGCATAACATCAATCTCTAAATGTCTGAAAGTGTAAAAACTTGTCATTATTAAAATTAGAATAACCAATAAGTCTGAAAGTGTAAAAACTTGTCATTATTAAAATTAGAATAACCAATAAGGCAGAGGACGAGGGACATGTGTCAGTAAATATATCATAGATCAGCTGTAGTAGAGCCTCGTAGACAATCTTTTTATTTTTAGCATTATTCTATTTAAAAAGTGTCCTAAACGAATACAAGTACTTTTATTGCTAAATAGGTGTTTACTTTTTTCTGTCTCAATCCCTCCCACTTTTAAAAGAAGCTCTCCAGAGATGTTTGGGTTTTTACAAAAAAAATAATTTTAGTGGGGTCAGATTGATGGTTATAGCACCATGACAGAGACTAATGTGGTGGTTAAGGACCTCCAGCTAGCGCTCATGTTTGTAGATGATCTGTAATCTACCAGGACCTCGTTCCTGTACTTAATCAGTTACTCGTCATTATTGAAATTATAGTAACCAACAAGGCAGAGGATGAGGGACATGTCAGTGAATGTAGATCAGCTGTAGTACCTGGTTGTTCCACCAGGTGGAACAACCTCTTACTGTTTAATACTGTAGAGCAGCGATCTCCAACCTTGTTTTGCACCACATGCCGGTTTCAAGCAAGACGATTTTCTACGGACCGGTCATTGCACACATATCATATAATTATTTTATTTTCAACATTATTATTTTAAAGTGTCGTAAACAAATACATTCATGTTTGCTTTTGATTAATTTTGGGTTAAGTAGATGGCTTCATTTAACGCACGAGCGTGAAACCTGACAAAGTCAAGTTTAGAAAACAAGCACAGACGGAAGTGAGGGTCTATTAATTTTTCAAAATAAAACACTGTGCAGACTTTGCCAGAAATTAAACGAAACATAAAATGTTTTTATTCTTTCTGTGCATCCCGTTACCAGTCTCAGTGGTTGGGGAGGCGTCACACAGACTGCAGCATTGTGGCGGTTTATCTGGCAATGGGCACCATGACAGAGACTTCTGTGGTGGTTAATGACCTCCAACTAGAGCTGATGTGTTTAGATGATCTGTAAACAACTAGGACAGCGTTCCTGTACTTAAAAATGTCCTAAACCATTAAAATTATGTTTCCTTTTTATTAATTTTGACGGGGGTTGGACTGACGGCTTCATTTAACAGCCAGGTATGAAACCTGACCAAGTCAAGTTTAGAAAGCAAGCACAGACGGAAGTAAGGGTCTAGTAATTTTTCAAAATAAAACACTGTGCAGACTTTGCCGGAAATTAAACGAAACATAAAATGTTTTTATTCTTTCTGTGCATCCCGTTACCGGTCTCACTGGTTGGGGAGGAGTCACTCAGACTGCAGCATTGTGGGAGTTTAGCAACAACAGGCACCATGACATACTAATGTGGTGGTTAATGACCTCCAACTAGAGCTGATGTGTTTAGATGATCAGTAAACTACTAGGACAGCATTCCTGTACTTTATGGTGCATGTAGCTGAGTTGTGAAAGCAACTTGTGTCACTCGTCTGTTGATTATTGACTATTAATTGATTATTTTTAGCCGATTTTTGGTTTAAACGTTGCATCTATAGTCTCATACGAAGCTCTCTGTTGTTTATTACCCCAGAATGATCAACCATAATCTCACCAGCATCATCATATTATATCTGAAGACACAGTTCCAGGCTGTGTAAACTGCAGTAGCAGCTGTAAACACCAAACAAAGAGCTGTAATTTAGTGTCTTCGTCGTGTTTTAGGTGATAGAGGAGATCGAGGAGATGATGCAGGAGTCTCCAGACCCGGACGACGATGAGAGTCCGTCCCAGTCGGACCTGTCGATGCTTTCTCAGGACCTCCACGCTCTGAAACGCTCCGGGTCCAACACCAGCTACGAGGACCGTGAGTACCACCGATGTGTCGTCCTAATCATAGCGGTGTGAAGTCAGTGGAAGCGTCCACATGAAGGAGTGACCGAGCACACGCACACACGTGACTTCATTCTTACGTAACGGACAGCGACCGTGTTGCCCCAAATGTTATATAATAAAGTCACATATCTACATCTCAGAGGGAAATAATTTACTTTCTGCTCCACTGCTTTAATCACACAGCTTGTTTAGGAAGTAGATTTGATGTAGTAATTAGTAGAACAAGGTTTTAAAATAAAGTGTATGATTGCAGGTTAAACACCTACTTGTTTAAGCTTTAAAATGTATTTATTAAAATATATTTATTTATTTAAAATATATTTATTTCTTTTTTAATGTTTCTTCTGTTTTTGTGATCTTTTAAGTTTTTTAAAATGTTTTAAAATATAATTATATTTATAATTTCTTCCCTTTTTTTACAATTTTTATTTTTTTATTTTTTATCGTGTTATATATATTTGTAATTTTTAACTACCTTATTTTTTAACCTTTTAAATATTTTATATATTTTTTTATTTATATTTACAATTTCTTTGTTGTTTAATTTTTTTATTGAAAATATTTTTAATATATTTATATTTTAATGATTCAATTTTTGATTCTTTTCTCATTTATTCATATATTTTTTAACAAATGAATCTTTTTTACTTTATAAATATTTTGATATATTTAGATTTATTTTTTGTTGTACATTTCCTTCATTATTTTCTTTTTTATTTTAAAAATATTTTGAATATATTATTATTTTTTTACTACTTTTTCTTTCTTTGTAAAGTTTTAAATATTTTTTGAATTTATTCTTTTTTTTTTTTTTTTTTTTACTATTTGCTCTTTTTTTTCAATTTTTAAATATTTTGATATATTTGTTAGGGCTGGACCTGAATATCTGAATATTCGGTCCCGACGGTGGTATCCGTATATTAATTTTGACATCCGAATATTCACCGGACGATGTCGCGCGATTGGTATTCATCTCGTGAATTTGCCCAACGTGTACACCCCCCCGGACGTTACGAACCAAGCCGAAAATTCAACTCCTTCATCCGTTAGCTCACCGCGTCTGATCTTACGGATCCAGAAACTGCTTTTCGGGCCAGCCCTAATATTTATATGTATATATTTACAATTTCTTCATTGTTTTTAATACATTTATATTTTTTACTGCTTCATTTTTTTCTTCTTAAATTTTTGATCCTTTTATTTAAATTTATACATATAGATTTTTAACAATTTTTTTAGCTCTTTAAATATTTTTGATATATTTATTTTTATTTTAAATTTCCTTCATTCTTTTTTTATTTTAAAAATATTTTTAAATATATTTATATTATTTTTTACTACATTTTTTTACTTTTGAATATTGTTTTAATTTATTCTTTTTTTAACTATTCTTTGTTTTACTTTTTAAATATTTTTGATATATTTGTATTTATTTATTTTAAAAAATGCATATATCTGGTCTAAAGTCTGGGCTGCTGCGTCGTGACTTTGTACCCAGAAAACCGTAACGTGAGTCATTTAGCTTCAGGTGTTAACAACAGAAAATGGCGGATTCACTGTGAAATGACACGCCGACGCAGCAGATGTGGCTGAAACACACTCACATCAGTGCACGTGTGTGATTAAAAGCTTTTGTTAGATTATGTCTGGATAAAAACATCGAGGCTTAAATGGAAAATGCACTTTTGTCTGTTTTAAAAATAGGTATTCATGAATCTGTTTGTTGGAAAAGTGACGTTTAACGTGTGATTTTTGTGCAGATTCTCAGTCCTGCTAATGCCAGGAGCTTCTACGACTAACTTTAGAAGTCATTATTGTCATTTAACAGCTGAAATGTGATGCATTTGTCGATCCTCACGTGTCAAACTCTTCCACATTTTTCTTATTTGTGCACGTCTTGGCCAGGCCTCCGTCAGCTGTCGGTGTCGGAGCTCACCGAGACTCTGGAGGAGGTGGAGACGGCGATCCGGCGTTTCAGCGAGGAGCTGATTCAGGCGTTAGCGCTGAGAGATGAACTGGAATATGAAAAAGAGGTACTTTGATTTGTTGTTCTGCTCACATCTGCTCACAAAATACCAACAGAGTTTAAAAAAAACCAAAAAAACAGCATAAACGTGACCAGTCAGATAATTCTGCAGAAATTCAGGAGCTTTTAAACGAGTTAAAAGCATCATTTGTTGATCTGTTGTTGCTGAGAGCCGACTGCAATGTTTATTTTTAGCGTCTTTTGCTTCATGGTCATGATTCTGCTGCAGGATATTTTTTGACAGCAGCTAAAAATAGGTTCCTTTGAGCGTTAAGTGCAGAAATATCCAACAAGTAAAACGTCGTAGAGCTGCAGTCAGATCTGACATTCAAACAGAGAGCCTCCAAAAACAGAAATAGCTCTGGTACATATTTACCCAGCTAGTTTAAATAATATAGCTACAACCCTACAATTTATTATGTTATAATAGTTTATTAGACTAAAACAGAACTGGCAATCTTGGTGGACAGAAATCATTTTATACAGGATCTTAATGTTGATTGTGAATGTATTTGGGCAGCTAAAAGCTGCTGATGAAGGCATTTATCTACACCTCAGAGGGAAATATTGTACTTTCTACTCCACTGCATTAAACTCACCGCTTGTTTAGGACAAAGTTGTAAAATACAATGCATGATTACAGATTAAACAACTACCTGTTTAATCTTTAAAATTTAGTGGATTTTTTTAGATTTTGGATTGTTTTAAAAACATATTTACTCCTTTTTGAATGTCTCTTCAGTTTGTGGGACCTATTAACTTTTTAATAATATTTTAAAGTATAGGTTTTATTTCTCTTTAATATTTCCTTTTTTAACATTTTACATTTTTGATTATTTCTTAATTTATTCAGATATTTTAAAGCTAAGATTTTTTATGTATTTATATTTAATTTTCTTTTTACTGTTTCCTCTTGTTTTACTTTATATATATATATATATATATATATATATATATATATATATATATATATATATATATATATTATTTTGAAAATATTTTTAATATTTTTTTTATGTATTTGACCTTAAATGCAAATTAATGAGAATTTGTGTTACATTAAACCTTTTGTTCAGCCAATTATGTTCCAGAGTATTTCTGACTTTGCCTAAAAGTAGACTTAAGAGTAAATTAAACTGAGGTGTGATTCTATAAAAACAGCCAAACTGAAGCAGGTTTTCTGTCTGTAACCAGGTGAAAAACAGCTTCATCTCGCTGCTGATTGACGTCCAGAACCGACAGAAGGAACACCGCGAGCTGCTGAGGAAGAAGAAGAAAATCCGAAGTACGACCACGACGGGATCCAACGGCCAGAGGACGGCGAGCACGCACATCCCGGGAACGGTGAGTCGACACAACACAAATACAGAAACACAAAGAGCCTCGTTCTCCAGATTCTTTCTCCTTCCTCCTCCTGAAACCTCCCGTCTTTCTCGTCCTTCCTCTTCCTCCTCGTAGCTCCTCACTCTGGAGGGACTCTCCAATGTCATTCAAAATGGCATCCGTCAAACTTTTGGCACCACAGGATTGGACAAACAGGTCTTTGTTTACTTCTGTGCATGTTTTACTCCCTTTCTGCAGCCGGTTTTTATCCTCAGTTCCTGTTTTATTCTTTTTCTTCTTCACGTCTTTTTATTTAATTCATCTCTCGCTCACTTTTTATTTTGCAGCTTTGTTTTGGTTTCATGCTGTTGCATAATCGCTGCTTTTATTTTGTGACTTCCTGTCAGTAAACGCTTATTTTGAAAGGTTGAAAGCAGCCGACATTCAAACATCTTCTGAGTTCCCATCTGCTCGTTTGACCTCCGCCACTCTGACAGACGTCGTGTTTTTTAACCCGCTGTGTTTTTATTTTCTGCTCCAAACCAGAACCAGAATGCTGAATGTTTATTTAGAACCGTGTCCTCGTGTCTTATATTCTGTTTTCCTCCCAGTATCTCACAACGGTCATCCCTTATGAGAAGAAATCAGGCTCTCCATCTGTACAAGATCTGGAGATCCTCACAAAGAGTAAGTTTACCAACAAGAGTACCATAATATAACAAACAACCATCATTTCGGTAGTTTCGGTGCTTATTTTTTTCATTTATTTGTTTATGTTTTTAACTTTCTTCTTTTTTTAGTTATTAAATATTTTTGATATATTCATATATTTTTTTTACAATTTCTTAATTTTTTGCGTTTTTATTTTAAAAATATTTGTAATCTATTTGTGTAACTTTTTTAGTACTTCATTTTTTTACTTTATACATTTTTGAATATTTTGGAATTAATTGATTTGTTTTACAATTTCTTTTTTTAATTTTTAAATATTTTTGACAGATTTATATTTAGCTTTTTTTAATAATTTCTTATTTTTTTACTTTTTAATTCTAAAAATGTTTTTACATATATTTATTTCTTTTTAAATGTTTAGTTTTTGTGACCTTTTAATTTTTTTTGATTTTAAAATATATTCCTTTTTAATATTTCTTAATTTTTATCTGTATAATTTTGAATATTTGTAATATATTGATATTATTTTTTACTACTTCATTTATTTTACTTTTTACATTTTTGAATATTTTCCATTTATAAAATGTAAAAATTTGTAAAATATTCAGTTAGTTTCAGTGCTGTTTTCCTGATTAAAAGTGTGTTTTTATGCAGTAATGATCTCCTCTCTCCATGTCAGTTCTTCATGCCATGAGGGACGACAGCGAGAAGGTTCCTGCTCTCCTAACAGACTACATCCTCAAAGGTAAACACGTTTTCTCACATCATTTCTGACTCTTTAAACTTTCCATTTAATTAGGAAAAAGCTGAGAACCTTCAGAGTCGTGGAGTCGACTTAGATCAGTAGGTTTCATTAATGTCTGGTGCTGCTTTCAGAATGAAACGTGAAATTTTGGACACATTTCAAGTCATTTGGGGCCAATTTTTGAGTCATTTTGAAAAGAAAATCATTATTTCAGATAAATTTTGAGTAATTTTTAACAATTTTGGTCACTTTGGCAAAGTTTTATCTTCATTCAGACAAATTTCAAGTCATTTTGTAAAAGTTAGTCATTCTGAAGATTCAGTTCCTCATCTATGGACATAATAAATGAGGAACTGATCATTTTGCAAAGTTTTGAGTCATTTTGGCTGAATTCTAGGTCACATTTGACACTTTTGATCATTTTGGCAGATGTATTGGCTCCTTTAGGGCATGTTTCAAGTAATTTCGGGCCAATTTTTGAGTCATCTTGAAAATGTTTTTGTTATTTCAGATACATTTTGAGTCATTTTGAACAATTTTGGTTGTTTTGGCAATGTTTTATTTTCATTCAGACAAATTTAAAGTCATTTTGTAAACATTTGAGTCATTTTGAAGATGAATTCTCATCTGTGGACTCCATTAAATGTGGACATATTTTGTCATTTTGCAAATTTTTGGTCTTCTTGGCTGAATTCGACAATATTTACAGCTTTGGATCATTTTGACAAAGTTTCACGTTAATTTGCAGACGTATTGAGTCTTTTAGGTCACGTTTCAAGTATTTTAGGGCCAATTTTTCAGACATTTTTAATTTTTTGGGTCATTTTGACTAAGTTCAAGGTAATATTTAACACTTTGCAAGTTTCATGTTATTTTAGAGATGTACTGGGTCTTTTAGGACATGTTTCAAGTCATTTGGGACCAATTTTTGAGTCAAAAAATGTTTTTTTCAGATAAATTTTGAGTGATTTTTACCAATTTAGGTCATTTTGACAAAGTTTTATCTTCATTCAGCCAAATTTCAAGTCATTTTGTAAACAGGCATTTTGAAGATGAATACGTCTAACATTTGATTCAGTTTGTCATCTATGGACATGAAATATGGACATATTTTGATTCATTTTGCAAGATTGTGGTCATTTTGGCTAAATTCTAGGTCATTTTAGACACATATTGAGTCTTTTAGAACATATTTTAAGTCATTTGGGGCCAATTTTTGAGTCATTTTGGTTAGATTCTAGGTAATTAACATTTTGGAAGTTTCACATTATTTTAGAGCCGTATTGGATCTTTTAGGATACATTTGAAGTCATTTGGGGCCAATTTTTGTGTCATTTTGAACATTTTATTGTTATTTCAGATAAATTTGGAGTCATTTTTAACAATTTTGGTCTCTTTGGCAAATAACCTAATCATTCTGGAGACACTGAGACTTTTTGGACAAGTCATTTCAAGTCATTTGGGGCCAATTTTCGAGTAAAAAAAAATCGATGTTTCAGATAAATTTTGGTCATTTTCAACAATTTTGGTCACTTTGGCAAAGTTGAGACTTTAAAGCAGAAGCTCAGAGTTAATTTCTTCTTCTTGGATGTTAAATAAGCCAGACTTGATCATGACTGAAGCAGGAAGTGCTGCTCTTGTTGACTTCTACCTTCCTTGTCTCACTGCTGCTTCCTCGGTAGCTCTGGTATGAGAGCAGCGGAAACGAGGTTTGTTTGGTTAAAACAGATTCTTCTTCTTCTCTGCATAGTGACGTTACCTTCACTTCCTCTTCTTCTTCTTCTTGGCTTCATGCTGTGTAGTGCTGTTAGCTACACCGTTAGCTACACCGTTAGCTCCACCGTTAGCTGCACTCCTGAACACTCCAACACTCTCCTAGTTTAGCAGCTCTCCACCTGTTTGCTTCTCACCTGTGCTCCGTGTTTCTTCCTCCGTCTCCACGTTTCCCCGTCGTTAGCTGCTCTGCATTAGCGTCAAGTCCTGCTTCGTCCTCATTTTAATCTCGTCTTGTCTCCACAGTTCTCTGTCCCACGTAAACCCGGAGAGGAACTTCCAGAACCGACCAGCGGACCTCCAGCAAACGGTTCTGGTGACGTGGAAAAAAGATCTAAACCTTCCTTCGTTCCTCCTTCACATCCTAGACTTTCCTTCCTCGTTGGTATTTTTTACTCCTGAGATTTTAACTCTTCTTTAACGTTCTGATGCTTGAGTCTCTGTCTGTTCTCACTGCATGATGCCAGTACTCAGTATTAGCCGCCTCGCTAACGAGGCGTTTTTAACGAATCCCGGCAGAATCTGTGAACCTTCCTGGAGTGTCGTGGTTTCAAGCATTACTCCTGTTTTTATTTATTTTTCTCCTGTAGATTTTGCATTAATGATTAAGAAGCTTGCTGAGGATCAAAGAGCAAAACCCTTTAACTTAACGGTAGGTGCTTCTGTTAGCTGCATGTTGGCTTTGGGTTTATGCTCAGCTGAATGTCAGAGGAGGGTTCTGGTTTGTTTCAAACTGCAAAATTAGCTCCTTGCAGCTAATGCTAACCCTGTGTCCCGCTAAACACAGTTTCTATGAATCTTAAGTACGTGTAGCAGGATACAGTTAGCATTAGCTCCCAGTAGCATTACAAAAACACATTTATACATGAACTATTAAAAAAAAAAAAAAATCCGTGTGACTGAAAGGAAACTCAGAAAGTAGCCTTTAGCATCTCAAGTGTCTTTAGCATCTCAAGTGTCTTTAGCAGGATGCAATTAGCATGAGCTCCCCGCAGCTAATGCTAACTGCGTCCGGCTAAAAACAGTCTCCATGACTCAAGTGTGTTTTACGCGACAGAGTTAGCATTAGCTCCCTTCAACTAATGCTTTCTATGAATCTCAGGTGTATTTAACAGCACACAGTTAGCATTAGCTCCCTGTAATTTTACAAAAACACATGATTTATACATGAATTATTTCAAAAATTCACTCTGAATTTGGCAGGAGTTAGAAACTGTGCTGAACAGAGTTTCTAGTGTGTTTACTATTAGCTTCCTACAGCTAATGCTAACTGAGTCTTTAGCTGGACTCAGTTAGGATTAGCTGCAGGGAGTTAAATACAGTTTCTATGACTCTTGAGTGTGTTTAGCAGGACACATTTAGCATTAGGTCCCTGCAGCTTTCCAAAAACATGAATTATTTAGAAAATTCAGGCTGAATGAAAGAAAACTCAGAAATTAGCCTTCAGCAGGACAGTTAGCATTAGCTGCAGGGAGCTAATGCATGTCATTTTGAAAAATTTTCATCATTTTAGCTAAATTCTGAGTTATATTTAACATTTTTTAATCGTTTTAGCAAAGTTTCATGTTACTTTGGAGCCATATTGAGTCTTTTAGGACACATTTTAAGTAATTTTGGGCCAATTTTTGAGTCATTTTGAAAAATATTTGTCACTTTGGATACATTTTGAGTAATTTTGAACAAATTTGATGCATTTCTTGCGGCTAATTTCTTTGTGTGCATCAAGTTGAGATCATTCCTTTATCCTTCTTCATTTTTATTTGTGTGTTTTTCAACGTTAAAATTATTAGCTGCTTTCCTTGATAAACAGGCTAAAATCTAATTAAAACCTTTTTTCTGCTGTTCTTCAATAAAAATAGACAATACTTATCAAAAATTACTGATACTGACTGAAATAAAACTTTCTATGGTGATAAATGTTTCTGTTATAAAGTCCAGCCCTAATTTATCTTCAGTCAGACTGAAACTTTAAATCATGCATGTAAAAATCTGCTTTATTTCGAGGTGAAAAGTGTACATTTTATCGCAACACTTTAACTAGAAACCCTGCAGGTTGGAACAAACCAGAATCCTCCTTTCAAAGTGAAATATTTTGTACATGAGAGAAACTTGCACAGTTCTGGGAACTTTTAACTGTTTTGAAAAAGGGAAAAAGGAGAGAAAAGGCTCCCAAAGGTTTTCTGCTGGATGAACAAACGTGGAAAAGCATATTTTTGGATAAAGTCAGATTGTAATGTTTTTGTAAACCTCTGAGCCCGTCTTCATCCCCTCATTTCACGCCGATACCTCACGTGTCTCGTTGAGCCGCCGTTAGCCAGCTAGTCGTGTCGTGGTTTCCATTAGCTCGTTAGCGTATAGGGAACTCGTGGTAGCACTTTACTCCATTGTAGGTGAGTTTAGAAACTTTAGCTGAAGTCGTGTGAAGAGTTGTTATCAAACACCTGTTTTTAGTCACTGTGAGCAAGAATTCAACCCTAACGAGGTTCTCCACTGAGTTTTGACGGTTTTTAGCATCTTATCTGGACTGTAAGCTGCTGAGATGAGCTGATTTAACTTTTAAAATCTGAGTTTAGCCATCTGGAAATGATAGAAATCATAAAAAGCATTTAAATTTTATTCCACTCTTTCTTCGTCTTCGTAATATGCCCCAAGTTTGGAGTCATTTTGGACAATTTCTGTCATTTTGGCAAAATTTTTGAGTAATAAAAAATTTTTGTAATTTTGGCAAAATTTTAAGTTGTTTTAGGCAATATTTGAGTCATTTTATACAAGTCAGTCATTTTGGAGGTCTTTGCAGTTTGCCATCAATTGGTTTTACTCTTTGCAGCAGCAGATTTCTCTCTTTACTTCCTATAAAATTTTTGAGTCATTTTGGAAAAATGTATAAATTTTAGCTAAATGTTGCATTATATTGGAGACATTTGGAGTATTTTTGGACACATTTCAAGTACTTTGGGGACAATTTCGAGTTCTTCTGAAAAATGTCATTTTGGCCAAATTTTTGAGTAATAATGAATTTTTGTAATTTTGCCAAAGTTTTAGTTTGTTTTAGGGAATATTTGAGCCATTTTATACAAGTTAGTCATTTTGGAGGTCTTTGCAGTTTGCCATCAATTGGTTTTACTCTTTGCAACAACAGATTTCTCTTTGCTCTGCTTTCTATAAAATTTTTAAGCCAATTTGCCAATTTGACATTCTAGCAAAATTTTGCTTCATTTTGGAGACATTTGGAGTCTTTTTGGGCACATTTTAAGTAATTTGGTGGCAATTTTTGAGACATTTAGCAAAAATTTTGTCATTTTAGCAAAATTTTGCATTATTCTAGAGACATACTGAGTCTTTTTGGACACATTTCAATTATTTCAAGAGCCAGTTTTTCAGTTATTTCGAAAAAATTTCACCATTTTGGATAAATCTTTAATAATTCGCAACATTTTTTTTTCACTTTTTGCCAAAGTTTCAAGTTAATTCAGAGTTAATTATGAGTAAATTTGCAAAGTTTCTGTAATTTTGTCAAAATTTTGCATTGCTCTAGAGACATACTGAGTGTTTTAGGACACATTTTCAATCATTTGGGACCAATTTGTACGGTAAATTTTCATCTCTGATTGATTTAGAATAATTCTCAACACTTTTGGTCACTTTTTGCCAAAGTTTCAAGTTCATTCTGACAATTTTCAAGTCATTTTGCCAAAATTTTGTTCATGTTTGATATTAGTAAGTGTAGTATTTTACATTTTTCATCATTTCAAGTTATTTTAGAGACATGTTGAGTCTTTTTGGACACAGTTCAAGTCATTTAGGAGCCAATTTGTCACCATTTCGTATAAATCTTTAATAATTTTGAACAATTATCAGCTTTTGCCAAGTTTAGCAAAATTTCACATTATTCTGGAGACATTTTGAGTCTTTTAGGACACGTTTTAAATCGTTTGGGGCCAATTTGTAAGTTAAATTTTCATCTTGGATCCATTTAGAGTAACTGAACAATTTTGCTCACTTTTTGCCAAAATTTCAAGTTCCAACGGACAAATTCTGAGTAAATTTTCAGTTTTTGTCAGTGGAAACGCGATGCTGAACCAGTGGATGAACCTCCAGATCTCCAGGTTTCAGATCACCAGCTGCTCCAGGAGCTCCAGCCGCCTCCCGTCACATCAGGTGTCGCTCTCAGGTACGACGTTAGCACGAGACGAGCCTCCTTTAATCTCCTGAAGCATGACTAAACAACCCAGGTAGCATCGCAGACTTTACTGCTAATCAACGTTAGCCGTCGTAGCTTCTTTAGCGGTCGTTTTACTTTTACTGGACTCAGATCCTGAAGGACGTCGGGGACGATCGCACATCCGAGGGTTCCTTTATTCTATTAAACTATTTCTATGTTTCTCTAGGAAGACATCCACCATCGAGCATGAGCTGCATGCACTTTACTGGTTCGTTTACAGACTGATTTACTGTCACACTAAAGGGACGAGTGCATGAGAAGCTTGAAACTTAAAAAACATAAATCTGAACCACGTTTGATCCCAATCTGGTGAATTTATGGGTTCACGTCTAGTTACTGTTTCCTAAAGCAGGAGACCTCGGCAGACATATCAGAGTATAACTCTCTAGAGATTTATATTTATACAACAAGCAACACAATAATAAGAATAAAACAGAGGCTGCCTTTGTAAATGCCAGGAAATCTTTGTACATTTAACAAACTCCTTTTTTGTTTGTTGTTTTTAATGCAGAATGATCCCCGGTCTGGGGTTTTATAATTCCTGTCTCATGTGGTACTGCGTCGTTCTATTAATTTATTCTGTAAATGTTTGTTTTGTAACCATGTTATTGACTGTAATGGTACAAGTGTTTGTGCCCTCATCGCATTGCAACTCATTTCAAATAAAAACGGAGATACGTGACGATGTGGAGACGACTTATTTCCACCGCAGTTTTAATTAGATTCAGAATTTATAATGATGTCTTGAGTTTCTTTAAGGTGTGGAAACAGAAATGGTGTTTATTTTAACATCAACTGCACCGAGAAACTCTGAAAAACTGGATTTAAATACGCTTCTGTACGTGTATTTACTGTCACACTTGCTTATAACTTTCTTAATATTCTCCAAGTTTGGAGTCATTTTGAAGAATTTCTGTCATTTTGGCAAAATTTTAGAATAATGTTTATGAATTTTTGGTTTCTGGCAAAGTTTTTGGTCGTTTTGGACAATGTTTGAGTCATTTTGAATAATTTCTGTCTTTTTAACAAACAATTTTCAGTAATAACCAAATTTTGTAATTTTGGCAAAGTTTTCAGTCATTTTAGGTGATATTTGAGTCATTTTATACAAGTTAGTCATTTAGGAGGTTGTGTATTCGTTTGTTTTTAAACGTCATTTGTTTGAAGACAAGAAAAACTCAGATCTCAATGAGACTTTTGTTTAAATACAGGATTTATTAATAATATCAAAATGAAGCAAAAACCTAGAAAACGTGCATCTGCAGCATTTTATTTATTAATGGATAATTTTCTTAACCCATTAATGATCCTTTTGGTTTGCTAAAAGAATCTCAGTCATCAAATTTGTGATACTCGTTTGAATTTAAATAAGTTACAACAGACTAATATGTCTGAAAGTTTCAAATCTTTTTAATCTTCCATAGCAAGTTCTGTTCCAAGCTTCAACCCAAAGATATTTTTTCTTTTTTCAGGAACACATTCACCCCTGAACTCTGACCTCTTTCTACAAAAAACTACATTTAAAATGAAAAACTAAAAGCTTTTGTTCAACCTGTATATGACAGAAAATACAAGAAGCTACATTTTTGCTGTCTTATTACAAAGTAAGGAACTGCTAATGTGTTTTTGTTGTCTTAAAACGGTTTAAACTATTTGAATTTGGAGGTTTTGTGTTTTTAAATGATGTAGATTAAGAAATATGTCGATGACTTGGAAGACGTTCAAATGAAATTTCACCAGATCCATATTCAGGCTAATGAGTGCTGAGCTTTTATTGTGAAAGGGTGTCTTGATCAATTTAAGACTTTGCTTGAAGAAGAAATCTGAAGTATGAAACATTGGCCAGTAAAGCAGAAACCAGGTGTCTAAAGTCAGTGTTTTGCTAGTTTTTACATAAACTAAGGCATCAGATCAATACTGGAATCAATCAAACAGGACTTAGTAGCTGAATTTCTTCCATCTGACCAAACTAAATCCGTTTATCTGGACATTTAAGTTCTTACAGTGAGCCTCAACATTAAAACAACTGACATGTAATGTGAATAACATTATCTTCTACCAATGCAAAGTTCTGCTGGGAAACCTCAAGTTCTACAATCATGTAGATGTTAATTCGACACCAAAACACAGCTTCAGAGCACAAAAACTGCTCAGGAAAGATTTGAGGAACCTAACGAAGACCTCTAGATGTTTTCAGCAAGTTTAAATGTTCAGGGTCAATGTTAAAAGAACATTTTACCATTTAGATGACGTTACACAAGAAGAATCTCCTTAAACCAACATCAAGAAATGTCTTCAAGATGTCATCGAGGCCTCTAAAGACAGAACGTTCTTTTAATGTGATATTTTAACTAAGAACGTTTTACCTACTATGTTCTGAGGATGTTTTGAGGGAACACATTCTAGAAAGATCTTCCATAAAACATCCCCACCTCAATAACATTCAGCAAATGGTTCAAGACATTTTTGGAGAGATTTATCCTGACTTTAAGAAGAACATTTGGAGAACTTGGAAGAGAACTACCTGAAAACACTAGTAGAACTTTGTAGAACTTTACAAATTCCCCAGATCTCATTTCAGTAAAGATTCTGTTCGATGAACGAGGAAAAGTCTGATCCATGGAAGCCTCAACTCGACCAACCACAATGTTCAGCTGGTTTTGATGTTGTGGCTCAGCAGTATTTGTTCAGTGTTGATTTTTGAGAAAAAAAACAGTAATTCCACCATTGACTAACTTCATGGCACTTTACAAACTGCGTCCACCAGCCTCTCAAAGTTCTCAACAGGTTTTACCAAAGAACATCCCAAATACAGAGAAGACGACTTCAGGAGCTTTTCAGATGAAAAACAGAAAAAGTACAAAAACACCGAAGGTTCTCTGCAAAATATCGTGAATAAAAAGGGTAATTGTAAGATTGTCCATCTTCTGGTTCTTTTGTCTTTTCCAGTTTGTGTTCTGTCCTTTGACTAAACCAGATGTTTCCTCCTTCCACTCCATTGTCCAAACATGCAGCACCATGTTCTCTTTATTTTCCTGCAGACGTCTGGAACACTCCACTCAGGAACTTCAGGTACGTTTGAGGACGTGTCCTCTAACTAATCTAGTCCAGGTTCTGTCGGGTCACAGGTTGGTGTCGGTGAACATGGTGTGTTCCTTCCTCACGGTGCTGAAGCCTTTAATGGTGTCAACAAACTCCTCGTCGTCCATAAACTACAAGACAAAAGAGTCACGTTTGTTAAACTGAAGATACAGCGACATGTTTCTAGTCGGTGTTTTTGCTTTGTGGGTCTTTTCTGATTGTTTTCTACCTAAAGCCCCTATAAAAAGTGTTCACCACTCTTGGGAAGTTTTAATCTTTGATTGCTGTTAAACACTGAATCCGGGTCAATTTAAGTTAAAGTAAAAACTACACCATGAAGACTAAAGAACACTCAGAAACTGAGAAAAGGTTGTTGAAAAGCATCAGGGCGATACAAGAACATTTAAAGTTCCTGAAGATCTCTTGAGTCCAGCTAAATCCATCATTAAGAAATGGAAGGAATATGGAACATGAATAAATCTGAGTAGAGCAGGACGTCCTCAAGAACTGAGAGACTTTTGAGGGAGGCCACCAAGACACTGATGATATGTTTGGTGGACACCAAACGCAGAACATCATCCCAAATACACCATCCCCACTGTGAAGCACAGTGGTGGCAGCATCATGATGTGAAGCACGGTGGTGGCAGCATCATGATGTGAAGCACGGTGGTGGCAGCATCATGACGTGAAGCACGGTGGTGGCAGCATCATGACGTGAAGCACGGTGGTGGCAGCATCATGACGTGAAGCACGGTGGTGGCAGCATCATGATGTGAAGCACGGTGGTGGCAGCATCATGACGTGAAGCACGGTGGTGGCAGCATCATGACGTGAAGCACGGTGGTGGCAGCATCATGACGTGAAGCACGGTGGTGGCAGCATCATGACGTGAAGCACGGTGGTGGCAGCATCATGACGTGAAGCACGGTGGTGGCAGCATCATGACGTGAAGCACGGTGGTGGCAGCATCATGACGTGAAGCACGGTGGTGGCAGCATCATGACGTGAAGCACGGTGGTGGCAGCATCATGATGTCAAGCATGGTGGTGGCAGCATCATGATGTGAAGCACGGTGGAGGCAGCATCATGATGTGAAGCACGGTGGAGGCAGCATCATGATGTGAAGCATGGAGGTGGCAGCATCATGACGTGAAGCATGTTGGTGGCAGCTTCATGATGTGAAGCATGTTGGTGGCAGCATCATGATGTGAAGCATGTTGGTGGCAGCATCATGATGTGAACCATGGTGGTGGCAGCATCATGATGTGAAGCATGGTGGTGGCAGCATCATGACGTGAAGCATGTTGGTGGCAGCATCATGATGTGAACCATGTTGGTGGCAGCATCATGATGTGAAGCATGGTGGTGGCAGCTTCATGATGTGAAGCATAGTGGTGGCAGCATCATGATGTGAAGCACGGTGGTGGCAGCATCATGATGTGAAGCACGGTGGTGGCAGCATCATGATGTGAAGCATGTTGGTGGCAGCATCATGATGTGAAGCATGTTGGTGGCAGCATCATGATGTTAAGCACGGTGGTGGTGGCAGCATCATGATGTGAAGCATGGTGGCGGCATCATGATGTTTCTCAGCAGTAAAGGTAAAATCTTAAGGACTAAGGACCAGAATCTTTGTTAAATAGTTTTCAAACGGCAGCATTCAAGTTCTTTAGTTAATTCTTCACGTTCTTTAGTTTCTGGGTTCTCACCATCCCGCTATCGTGGCCGGAGACGTTGGGGTCCCAGACGTCGTCATCTTCGGTCAGAGACTTTCCGTCCATCACCTGGCTGACACTGCGTCTCAGGGCGTTTACACTGAGCATGCCCAGTTCACCTGGAGGAGGGGCGTCATTAGCAGGGTGGAGTTTAGCCTCGGGTACCTCCTGGAAACACAGAACATTCCTGAAACGTCTAAACATCTCATCGTCCATGAAGAGCTGCTGGAGGTTCATATGGTTCTGGTAGTACCTCCATCCTCATGGTGAAGCCCCTCAGGGTCACGGTGTTGGAGAATCCTGTCGTATCAGGAACCGTGTCGAACTGGACAGGAGGAAACACTTCAGTTATTAATGAACTCTGGTGTTCAGTGTGTCGACACAAATATGTTTTTAAACAATTTTGAATCAATTTTCACCCGTTTTCTGCCCATAAACCTCCAAACAAGTGCAGAGAAAACCTTAAAAACACACAATAAGGGTTAGTTTGACTTTACATGTTGGATAGATTTAATAAAATAGTATCTGATTTGCATAATTCCACATAAAATATATACATTTCACAACACTTGTGACAGAAATAATCAATTTCACAGTAAGGGAATTACCTGGGGAGGTTGTATACTAATACTTGTCATATTTTCAATATAGAAAGGTATAAAACAATTAAAAAATAATAAATTTAAAAAATAAAAAAATAGATATTTAGAGATTTTATTTATTAGATTTTTTTATTTATTTTTTACATTTTATTAATAAATTCCACACATTTTTCAGACATTTTAAAAATATTTCTGGGATTTGACATTTGACATTTTAAAAATAATTTTCAGACATTATCGAGACACTATTCATTTTCAAGAATTTTTTGAATACATTTTTAGTTTTTAGTTTTAATTTTTAAAATATCTTTCTTGCATTTTGCGTTTTATTTTATTCATTAATTAATTTTTATTCCTGTCTATATTTTTCAGGTTTTTACAGAGTAGGTTTATTTACATGTAACATGACAAAAAAAAAAAGAGTAATTAAAAGAGATATTTAAAGTCCCGTCTGTAAAGATTTGGATTTTAATTTGTCAACAAAATGAAACAAGAATTTTGAAGGTGGAGTCATCAAATGTTCATGTTTTTATTTTGTAATTTAATGTAAATAATCGAATTTTCCCAAGCTGATAAATGTTATTTTATTTATTTTCATTTATTTTTTTTATGTTTTCTCACCAGAGCAGAGCTGCTGGCCGGATAAACAGCTGCCGGGTTCCTCTTCTGGATGGGCAGTGGGGGGCGCTCTCTGGAGAACGGGGGTCTGTTCAGGGCCTTTTCACAATAAGAGCACAGAGTAGACTTTAAAGGCTAGTTTATTTCACAATAAGAGTATTAAGTAGAAATTCAAGGTCTTATTTTTGCAGTTATTCACAATAAAAGTACAGAGAAGAAGCTCCAAGTCTTGCTTTTGCTGGGGTTTTTCATTGTAAGAGCACAATTTAGAAGCTCAAAATCTTGTTTTTTTTCAAATTAAAAGCGCTTTGTAAAAGCCCAAACTCTTGTTTTTGCTGTTTTTGTCACAATAAGAGAAAGACGCTCTAAATATATTTTTCACAACAAGAGGACAGAGCAGACAGTCTAACTCTTATTTTTGCTTTTTTTCTCTCTCAATAAGAGCACAAAGTAAAAGCACAAAATCTTGTTTGTTGTTTTTTTCACAATTAGAGAACAGATTAAAATTCAGTGTTGCGTGTGTATTTTTCACAATAAGAGCATCAAGTAGGATCTCCAAGTTGTGTTTTTTCACAATAAGAGCACAGACTAAAGGCCTATAATCTTGTTTTTGCTGCCCTCTGGTGGCTGAATCTTTAGTTTCACTGCAGGTTCCTTCACACTAAAACATTTTAAACCCAATTAAACGTGCAGATGGTCTCACTTTGTGCAGCAGGACTCCCAGGACCACGGCCATCAGCAGCAGAGCCACGGCGGCCATCACCACGATGAACCAGAGCTGCTGGACCACCTTCTGCTGCTCTGGACCTCCTTCTGCCCGCTGACCTCCTCCTGGTGGAGGGGTGGGGCTCGCCGAGTCTGCAGGAGGTCAGGAATACAGTTTTTTAAAAAGCGCTTAATAGGAACTGATATTTAGGTTTAATATTAATAAACATTCATTCATTCAAACACAATTTAGAAGCTCAAAATCCTGTTTTTTCAAATTAAGAGCACTGAGTAGAAGCCCATACTGTTGTCTTTGCTGTTTTTGTCGCAATAAGAGCACAGAAAAGAAGCTAGTTGTTTTGTTTTTTCCGTTTTTCACAGCAAGAGTGCAATTTAGAAGCTGAAAATCTATTTTCTTCAAATTAAGAGCACCAAGCAGAAGCCCAAGCTCGTTTTTGCTGTTTTTGTCACAATAAGAGCACTAAAAAGACACTCTAAATGTATTTTTCACAATATTTGTTTCATATCACCTTTCAAACATATTTTTTGCATTTTTTTCACAATAAGAGCACTGACTAGACGTTAAAGGGCTTGTTTTTGTTGTTTTTTCACAATAAGAGTATTATGTAGGAACTCAAGGTCTTGTTTTTGCAGTAATTCACAATAAAAGCACACATTAGCAGTACAGGGTCCAGAAGCTCCAAGTCTTTGTTTTGCAGTTTTTCCACAGTAAGAGCACAATTTAGAAGCTCAAAAACTTGTTTTTTAAAAAAAACTTAAGAGCAGAGAGTAGAAGCCCAAACTCTTGTTTTTGCGGTTTTGTCCAATAAGAGCACAGAATAGAAGCTCATTGTTTCGTTTTTTTCAGTTTTTTTCACAGTAAGAGCACAATTTAGAAGCTCAAAATCTTGGGTTTTTTTTTTTCAAATTAAGAGCACAGAGTAGAAGCCCAGAATCCTGTTTTTGCTGTTTTTCTCACAGTAAGAGCGCTGAAAAGAAGCTGTAAATGGTTTTTTCTTAAGATTTGTCAGGTTTCTTTTTAACATTTTGTAAACATAATTTTTGTACGTTGTTTCATAATAAGAGCACAGAGTAGATGTTGAGAGGCTTGTTTTTGTTGCTTTTTTCACAATAAGAGTCCTAAGTAGGAACTCAAAGTCTTGTTTTGCAGTTTTTCACAATAAGAGCACAAATATGAAGCTCCAAGTCTTGGTTTTGCAAGGTATTTTCACAGTAAGAGCACAATTTAGAAACTCAAAGTGTTGTTTTTCAAAATAAGAGCGCTGAGTAGAGACCAAAACTTGTTTTTGCTGCTTTTGTCACAATAAGAACACAGAACTGAAGTTCAGTCTCGTTTTGTCTGTTTCTTCACAATAAGAGCACTGACAAGAAGCTCTAAATGTATTTTTCCCAATATTTTTCTTTTTTTTTTTTACAATAAGAGCACAGAGTAGACGTTAAAAAGCTCGTTTTGTTGTTTTTTTCAAAATAAGAGCATTAAGTAGGCGCTCAAGATCGTTTTTGCAGTTTTTCACAATAAAAGCACACATTAGAAGTTCAAAGTCTTATCTTTTCCAGTTTTTCACAGTTCTTTTAAAACAGTTTTTTGCATTTTTTCACAATAAGAGCTCCGACTAGGCATTGAAAGGCTTGTTTTTGTTTTTTAACAAGAAGAGTAGCAAGTGGGAGCTCAAGGTCTTCTTTTTACAGTTTTTCACAATAAGAGTACAGAGAAGAAGCTTTAAGTGTTGTTTTGTAGGGGCTTTTCACAATAAAAGCACAATTTAGAAGCTCAAAATCTTGTTTTTGTCACAATAAGAGCACCGAAAAGAAGCTCTAAATGTATTTTTCACAATATTTGTCACAGTTGTTTTTGTAGTTTTCCACAGTTTTTTAAAACATATTTTAAAACATGTTTACATATTTTTACCTTTGCTGCTATTTTTTTTACTGTTTTTCATTGTGTTCTTTTTTTATACTGAATTACAGATAATCTAATTTTTTGCCAGTTTTATTCCCATCTAAGTTGCTTTAACTCCTCCTGTTGCTGTTTCATGAATTAATTCTGCGGTTTTTGAAGTTAAAACTGCGTTAATATAAACTCTGCAGGTTTTGTATTTGACATGCGGTCGTCACAAATCAACAGTGAGAGGAGGAAAGATGATCAGTACAGCAGATAACTCTGTAACTGGAGACACGTTGGGCTTTGTGGCCTCGTTTCTGACCGTCGCAGTGCCGGAGTTCACTTAGATTTTGACAGAAACAGTAAATAAACTCTGGATTTTACAGAATATTCAGGTCTAAACGTCCATCCAAGTTCAGGATGCTGCAGGTTTTTGTCGACTCACCAGTGTTGAGGTCCGTGGTTCGTCCTCAGGAGCATCAATCAGAGTGATTACCTGCTCAGATACACCTGTCCAGATACACCTGTTTAGATCACACCTGACTGGACTTTATAAAACTATAAAACCACCATCAGACTACAGAAAGCAGCTGAAGGATCCTCCAGCTCCAACATATCTGCTGCTCTAAACTCCCATCATCCTTTGCTTCTCCTCAGCGGCGCCATGGCAACGGTCAGGTGTCCAGTTTCAGCTCACCTGAAGGAGCTCAGAGTGTCAAGAGAGCACACTGTAAAAAATTAACTTTTTTTTTTTTAAGTTCAAACACAGAGAAGAAGAAATAATTGACGTTTTGATGGTAAAAACAAACAAATTTAATCAAATGAATCATTAATCTTTCAGCGTGTGATCGTTAAATTGCATTATTTCTGTATTTAAATCAACAAAAAATAGATAATTTCTGAAGGTTTTCCATGTGTTTAAACAAACAATATGAACCTGAAGATTTTAAACATTTAATGAGTTCTTTATTCAGCTGCAACTAATGTTTATGATCGATTAATCTGTGGGTTTGGGGATTAATTAATCAGCTGTTTGGTTCTAAAATGTCAGAAAATGTAGATAAAATTTTCCTCAAATGTCGTGTTTAGACCAAAGATCTTCAGTTTACTGTCATAAAAGAGGAAAGAAACCAGAAAATATTCACATTTAAGGGTCCGTGCATATTTTGGCAATTGGGTTTTCCGTTCCGCTCGTTTCATGTAAACAGCTGAAGTGGGTTGTGTTACTGTAATGTGGTACATTTAGTGAATAAAACTGTTCATGGAGACGCTGGTTCACATTAATGTAACGTTTAGAAAACCTAAATGTGATTAAAACAGTGAGGTTAAGGTTCTGTGTTGTCAGTAGTCCTGAATATCTGCTGTCTCTTAAGTTAAACTGGAGAAAACAGTAAATCTACTCTCTAATGGTTAACATTTAATGACTGATTCACATGTTGTAGTACATCTTAGTGCAGATTAGAAAAATAACCTCCCAAAATATGATCAAAGTAATAATTAACAATACAGTTATTGCATTTAAATTACAGCACAGATAAGCTGGATAATAAAATCCTTTCCTCTAAAGCTAAAGTGACTACAGGCCTTTCTGTCTTTCAGTGCTTGGAAAACTATATGAAATAGGAAATCTATCCAGGGACACTTTAAAATGAACTTCTGATGTTGGAGCAGAAATACAATCTAAAAAGTCCATGTTATTTATAGCAAATATGCAGCATTAAAACATCAACACATTCAGGTCAGGAGCTTCATTATTTCCTTTATTGCACATTTAAAAACTACATTGTTTAACTATTGTGAACTTTAAAGATGTGTAAACACATGTAATAAATGGATGAAATACATAATGTGTTGCTGACAGTGAAGTGTAAAAACTGAACAGTAACAAGACAAGTTGTATTATGAAGAGAGGAGCTGAATCTGCAGCATTATTGTTATTACTGGAAGGATGAGGAGGACATCAGTGCTGCTCTTCCTCACAGTGATGAAGGAGAAAAGACTTCAGACAACCACAGCTGGATGTTCATGTTCTCTGTAGCTCTCAGTCCATCAGACTAGATGTTCCCAATGATCCAGACCAAGACTGGAAGGAAAAGACACTAACAGTGAGGAAAAGATCTACAAGGTTCTTTCATTCCAACTGCAGGAACATTAAATATCAGAGTGAACACATCAGGATATGAATGGAACACAATAGAGTGTTGTATTTTGTCCTATTTTTTAATCTTATGGAAATGTTTCTTTTCCTGGTTGAGGCTAAAGACCATTTTACTGCCTTAGATGGACAATAAAGTTTATTCAATTTTATTCTAATGTATCATTAGCATTAGCATGAGCTCCACAGTTATCTCACCATACACTGTTGTAGAGAAAAAACTGAAGCAAAGAACAGAGATATTAACTCAGAACTGAACTGAGAGATTTACATTCATCAGTAACAGTTCTGTGGAGGAATATAAACGTAGATTTATTTATATCTGCTGATCATTAAAACAGCAGTTATCGATCCGTTATGATTGATCAGCTGTGATCTGCAGGAAACTTAGCTACAGCTAACAGTTAACTAGTTTATGACACTGACGAACCTGATGTAGCATCAGTGTTAGTACTAAATGAGGAAAACTCATTTACAGAACAATTTTAAAACACGATGTTAGAACATGTTTATATCAGAGGTTACAGTCTGATGTTAACTTACAGTAACTTCACTGCTTTGTATGTAATGTTGTCCATATGTGGAGAAGAGTACAACTAGTTACAAAAATGACTTACCTGTAGAGTTTATCTTCACTTTTGGACGCTAACGTTGTTAGCAGCAGCAGGTAAACAGCAGAAGGCGTAAATGTGGGCGGGACAGAGAGGCCTCGGCTCGTTAGTCAGTCTGACCAATCGCTGCTCTCCGGCTCTCAGTCTGACCAATCGCTGCTCTCCGGCTCTCAGTCGACCAATCGCTGCTCTCCGGCTCTCAGTCGACCAATCGCTGCTCTCCGGCTCTCAGTCTGACCAATCGCTGCTCCTCAGCTCAGTCAGTCTGACCCATACACAGATATTCATATCTCTGGTAGCTGCAGCTCCCAGTGAACAGGAGGATTTTATTAGAGGAAGTCAGACACAGTCACACAGAGAAACATTAGAACTCACACTGAAACGGAGCTACAGCTCTGTGTCCTGGAGAAGATTTATTTTCAAAGCTACACGTGTGACGGTAATAATCCGTGCCAGAGCAGACCTCATTAGCACTTCCGCTAGCTCGGCTAACCTTTCCGGTCACTCCAGGGACGCTGCTGTCGGTAATGTACCCAGAATATGGATTCATTTTTCGTTTGGGCTTGACAAAGACGAGAACAAAAATATTCAGAGCAAGTGGAGCAGCTAGCTAACGCTTATTACAGTTTGATTTACATTTTCAAAATCACATTTTTTGAAGTCACGTAATTTTTCCGTAAAACAAATCACGGCTTTTATTTTGAAAGACATACCTGGAAACGTTGTTTATCCGTAATTCTGCTAACTTGACTGAACGTGGGCTGCAGTTCCCGTTATTTAAACATCATTATGATGTATAAATGCAGATGGACTTCATATATTTCACTATGCAGACATTTTTATTGCTGTCCAGTACATTTTATAGACATAAACATATTTGATAGAAATATTAGACATGGATTTCTGTTTCCTCATAATAATTTAGTTAATGCAATTAAATGTTCATCAGTGATTAATCTTTATAGTGTGAAACTTTTACTTTGCACCTATATTTTTTTTTAAATGTAGGTCATTTTAAGGTAATAAATTAAAGGATGGTTTTCTTTGGTAAATGAATTTAAGGTTTAATTGACTAAAATCTTTCAATGTTGTGTTTCTTTCAATTTGAAATATCTGGATTTAATTAATACAGCTCAGTCAGTTACATTTTATATTATTAAGAATTCTTATTCAGTTTAACACTAGATGATGTATCACTTCATTGAGTCTTTCAGAGCCAGTTTTTTTCTTTTCAATTATCTGTATTTAAAGTAATATTATTAAAATATAATTGCAATGAATCAGCAGCAACATAAGAAATGACCAGATATACAAAGGAAGTGCAGCTATTTTAATATTTAAAAAATGATCAATCAGTTAGAACATGGTGAAAGTGCAGCTAAAGTTAAGTTAGCGAAACTACGAATAAGCGACGTTTCCTTTTACTTCCAGAAAAATAAAAGCCTCATATTTGCTATTTATTAAACAATCACTAAAAGCAACACTTCAACCAAGTTTGTTTTAGTTTGTTGGTATTTATCGGTGGAGCAGCAGCACATTTTCCACAGACAGTTTTACTGTCTGTTGTCTTGTTTAAATCAGTTTTCAGTTCAGTAATTCAGTCCATCGGCTGATTGGACCAACAGACACTGAAGGACTCTGACAGCTGGTCGGTAATAAATGATAATTTACTGATCGGTGCCGATTTTAATGAACTTCATGTTCAACTTCAGAGTCAGATATAATGTGAGCAGTGAACCCCAGGAGTTGGTGGAGTTTATTTGTGTGTGTTGACCAGAGAAGATAGTTAGCATCCAGTGAATATTAGCTTTAACGTGAATTAGTGATGCTAACCGAGCTAGCTGAGCAGTCCTGATTAGCAGCTAAATGTAGCATCAAGCTAACGATGTTTGTGTTGTTTCCTGTCAGCAGCTGAAGTGTGTTGTGTTCCTGTAATGTGGTTCATTAAGTTCATAAAACTGTTGCTGGTTGACGTTAATGTAACGTTCAGGAAACTTAAATGTGATTAAAATAGTAACGTTAATGTTCTAGTTGTCAGTAATCAGCTTTAATTTGACACTAAAACAGACTCTGATAGTTTTAAATGACATCAGTTTCATTAATTTGTTGAAAATTGTGTCATTTGTTGTGATGTTGCTGCTGATTCATTAAAACCAGATGATCCGTGCTGAAGATATGTTTAGTTCTAATATCAGAAGTACAAGAAGGAAAATGGAAGTTTAGTTCTGCTACATCAAAGATTTCAGGAATAAAATAACTAAATGAGTCTTTATGCCTCAAACTTTATTTTACAATAATGAAATAACCACAGATAATAAAAATATAAATAGAGAAAACCTGAGAGAATAATTTCCTGAAAAGTCTGTGAAGGAAAAGCAGCTTTTTATCCTGAAAGATCAGAATCAGCTCCAACATCTGCATCTGACAGCATCAAGTCAACCAGAAAGAAAAGAAAAAAGAAAATGACTTCTTTCTGATCACATCTGTTCCGCTGCTCACAGGCTGCTGCTGCTCACATTCTTCACATTTATTGTCCACTTTTAAAAGTTCAGCAGACAGATGCTCTGCTTTGAAGTGTGACGATGTTGTCGGTGATGTGGAGAGTGAAGTTTCCGTTTCACCCACAGCGTGCTTTAGGACAGCTGGGTCGGACTTGATGTTTGAAATACTGACCGACAGCTCAGATTTAATTGTCTGTAGTTCTGTTTTGATGGATGTTAAACTTTCACTCAAAGCTGCCAGGAGCTGGGTCTTTAAAATAACCACCGTCTCGTTACAGAGTGAAAGTAGCAGTTCCTCCTGAAGGTCAGAGATTGCAGCATCTGAGGGCCTCTTCAAAAGAAGACGTAGTTGATGAAGACGTTCTGGAGCAGGACCAGAAAGACCACGACCAAGCAGCCTTGAGATCTTAGGCAGCGTCTCCCTCAGGTGGGTGTCAACGGTGTTCACAGTCAGGTCTGTGGTAATCCTGTCAAAAAACAAAACAGAAAAAAATCTAGATTATAAATCAACATGTAACCGAAGCACTCTGTGTATAACGCCATAGTATAGGATGTAGTTCAGAAAATGTCAAAGTATAGTATACTTTTCAAGAATAACATAGTGTGGCCTGTAGTTCATAGTAAAGCATGTCGGCCAAAAAAACCCCATAGATTATTATGTGGTTCAAAAAGCACAAAATGATAGGATGTTGCCTAAAATTGTCATGTTTGATATGTGGTTCAAAAAATGTCATAGTGCAGTATATTGTCAAAATATTATGTTATTCAAGAAAACATCAGAGTATAATATGTCATCTAAAAAATGCCATAGAATAATATTTCATTGCACAAGTAAAAGTATAGTAACTTTTAAAACTGTTCAAATTCTGATATATTGCTAAAGAACGACAGAAAAAACTAAAACAAAAAAAAGGTCATAGTATAGCCTTTGGTCTAAAAACCTCATAGTTTAGTCTTTAGTCCACAAAATGTTTGTCCCAGCTGTCTGAAGTAGATGAAGAGCAACACAAAAACAGTCCAAACGCTGGTTTCCAGAGGGTTAGACGAGTATTTATTTGAAAGAGTAAGTTTACAACAACACAACATGTGAGGGGGTTAAAAGCAAATGGGTGTTAGTAAAATAAAAATAAATAAACAGAACTAAAAGTGAACTTCTGGTTGACATTGATGGACATTCCAACCAGGAACAAAGTAAAAGATAATCAGTAGGAAAAAAAACTCTTCCTGTTCACCTCTTAAAACCCAAAAACACAGCTCAGTAGCATCTTAAACTAAAACTACCAATGGGTTCCCTGTTTTCCTTTGTGAACAATTCAAAGGTCCCTCTCTATCTCCCCACACATCCACCAACCACTGGAACACATCTCCAAAGTTCTGCTGGACCAGCTCAGCTTCCCCTCAGAAGAAGTGCTGCCACCTGCCAGATGAAGGAGCCTTTTGAGAGGCAGCTGGCATCGTGATTGGACTGTACTTTGGTCTGTTCCAATCCAGCTTCAGCTCCAGAGACGGCAGGCGGGACGAGTCAACGGAGGCCGGATGGACGAAGGCATGAAGCTGAGTACAATCCAGAAAACAACAGAGGAGGAGTGCAGCAGCCCAGAGCCAGAACAACCAGAGTAGCATCGTATGTCTCTTAGAAAACATCATATTATAGCCTTTGCTATGAAAAAACGGCATCATATACATCGTAGATTGTACAACTAACAAGTCAAAGGAAAGAGACATACATTGTAGAATTGTAGTAATTGTGGGCTGACTGATTTACTGATGAGCAGTATTTTATTTTTTACTGATTTACGGTAATAAATACATTTAAAAATGGCGCTACTTTGGCTCTGAACCTTTATCTACCTGTGGTCGCTCTGTCTTCTGGAGTGATTTGCTTGGTTATACGTCACGAATAAAACTCCTTTAACTTAACATCTGTAAACAAAACAAAAACGTATCAACAAAGTTTTCTGTTAGAGTTTGTGTTCTTCTAAGTTTAACTCCAAGATTTTAAATACTTTCATTTACTGCAAATGAATATCTACTCCAAATGTCTCACTAATAATCATTATCAGCCTTAAAAACCCACAAAACACCCCTCTATACTGGACCACACTTAGTACAGTCTGGTTCCCCCTTCTATAAATCTGCTTGGAATCTTCCACTTCCTGTTTGTCAAAGTGGCCTTCTACCTGGACAGGTTTTGTTGGAGCTCATGCAACAAACATTTTGGGTAACTGCACTTTAATATGGATGGATGACACTGAATTAGAGTCTGTTTTAATGAGACTGAGTTAAGATGTGTAGCTCTGTCATTAAATAGGAAATTATTTCCCAGAATTCACAGAGAAAAGTCTGAAATGTTTGCTAGGTTAGCGTCCCACATGTTCTTTGGCTCAGCTAAAGCTAACTCTCTCCAACTTCTGGATCTCTTGAGTTGCTTGTTGTTAAAATATCTTGCTAGAGGTGCTGAAGCTCAGAAAGTCTGAGATGTTTGTTCAAAATAAGCTCATTCTCAAGTCTGATCTGAACTGTCCTCTTTTGTTTGAACTTTCCCTAAACTTAGGAGTTAATGACAGAGCAGCACATCCAGACTCAGTCTCATTTATGTAGAGATTAAACTTCAGTGTCATTCATTGATGTTAAAGTGCAGTTTTTCAAATGTTTGTTGCACATGCTCCCGACCAAACCAGTCCAGGTGGAAGACGATGTGCAGAGAAAGCTCCAGAGGATGAATATCACACATTTACGTTGGAAATAAATGTCCTTTAATTAGACATTGTCATGCAAAAGTTGGATTTCCCTTTAATGATGTTCAAATCTTTGTTGAGTGTTTTGTTGATGTTGGTTTCTAAATGTTTTCTGACACTCGGCCCCAAAGATTAAAACCTTTTACTGCTTACAAGCTGCAAAAATTCACACATTATCAACTATCTTTCTGACTAAACTAAGATAAAAAGTGAAAAACTGCCTGATTCCTGCATCATGAATGTAAATCTTTTTGGTTTTTATGACAGTAAACTGAATGTATTTGGGTTTGACATTTTATAAACCAAAACAAGAAATGAATTAGTGGAGAAAACAATCAACAGATTAATGGACAAAGAAAATGTGTTTTCCAACATATATGACTGAATTACTCCAACTTTACAAGATACATACAATTTTAATTTAATTTTATTTATATAACACCAATTACAGGTTAAATTGTCTCAAGACACTTTATTTTTTATATTTTTTTGCCATATTTAAAATATGACAAAGTAAGAAATTTAAACCTCTTGACTAATCCAATTTATTATTTGGTTTTTAAGAGACTAGTGGACAATTAAAATAAGTTTCTCCACTAAAACTAATAAACATGAGGTCAAATAGAAGGAAGAGTTTTAAATACTGCAGTCCCACGACGACAAGAATAAAGTTTGTCAACAAAAAGTAAATCTGCTGGTGGATTCCATTAAAGTCCTAATAAATGATAATAAAGTGTGATACTAAAGGTTTATGGTGCTAAAAATGTCTAAGTAAAGCTATGAAGTTGAACATGTGGATGGAGGTTGATAAAAGTTGACGTCCCTTCATTTCTCTGGAGCGACTCCATGGATTTTATGGATGGTGGTTAAAGACCTGCTCTTCTAGTCATCTTCCTTCTAGTCGCTGTAAAAAGTCAGTCCATCCTGGTCGACTTCAACACCTCTTCATGACAACTTGTTCTGCCTCGGACCTGGTGGAAACTCCAGAAACTGGGGAAAACCTGTGGAGACTCGAAGGACTCGTGGAGACTCGAGGAACTCGTGGGGCGGGGGGAGGTGTGGTGGGTGGTGTGGGGAGGTGGGGGAGTAGAGGGGGGAGGCCGCCACCCACCTCCCCACCTACTCTCCGCCCTGACTCCACCCAGACTCCGCCTTGGCTCCACCCATGTGGTGACTTCAGTAACTACGATGTCAAAGGGACGACGAATTTATTTCTTTTTATCTGATCTGTAGCTCAGTGAGTTAAGGATTTGCCTATGGAGCTGCAGGTCGCTGGTTCAAGACCAGACACTTCTTAAATTTTCTCTAAATTCTGACAAAGACAAAGAAAGAAAACTGCCAGTCGTGGGTCTTGAACCTGCGACCCTCCACTTGGTAGTCTTCTTCTTATCCCCCTGAGCTATTCGCTCAGATACTAATTCTTCTTTTTTTTGCGCATTTATCATCTATTTTTCGTCGTTTTCGAGTTTTTTTTTTAACTCGAGTCTCGACTCGACCGTTTTTCTCAGGAGGTTGGGCTTCAGCCTTTGTGCTGGAGGGTTGAACCCTCAGTTCCAAGATTTTCCAAAGCCTCCACACCTCCCGAGTCCTCAGGACCTGAGCTTTCACACAGTCTGAGGGCTGAAATTTTCTAAGTCCCACAGTAGTTCTCTGTTAGTTTGAACCTTCAGACAGTCTGAGGACTGATATCTTCTAAGTTCCTGAGTAGTTCTCTGTTAGTTTGAACCTTCAGACAGTCTGAGGACTGATATCTTCTAAGTTCCTGAGTAGTTCTCTGTTAGTTTGAACCTTCAGACAGTCTGAGGACTGAAGTTTTAAAAGTTTCTCAGTACTTCTCTGTTAGTTTGAACTTTCTGGTTAACAGAAGCCTTAAAACTTGTGACCATGAGTCTTGATTTCACATTTAGACCATCCATCAGAGTTCTTCTCAGAACTTCACCTGTGGGTTTTTTAGAAATCCTCAACAAACTTTGATTCTCTTCACTGAACAGTAAAGTTTGTGGAGATCAGAAGGTAACATTAGTTTGATCGATGCCTTCAACTACTAGTAGACTTTATCTGGAAAGCAGTTTTCTGAAATGAGTTCTTAGTAAATCTGTCCACAATCAAACCAAGAACATAGAAAGAGGAAAAGTTTGAAGAAACAACTTGATATTTTCATTTCAGACTAGAAAAAGCTTTAAGACCTTGATCTGTTTTTGCTCTTTTTCATTGTTTTATTGTTTCTTCTGTTTAATTTGATCTTCTAAAGTTTAACTGGTGTCTTTTGAAATGTTTTGTCTTTAGTTTGATTCTTCTTAAATGTTTAGTTTTGCTCTTTTCTCACCTTTTATTCTTTTCTAATGTCTGATTTCCAAATGTTTTGTCTTTTTAATGTTTAATTGTTTTTTCAAATGTTTTATCGGCTTGTTTGAAAAATTTCCTTTTCTTTCCCAATGTTTAATTTTTCGATCAAATCTTTAAGGTTTTTCTATTTAAATGTTTTACCATCTTTTAATGTTTAATTTTCTTTTTAAATGCTTCATTGTATTTTCTGTTTAATTCCTATTTAAAGTTTTATTGTCTTTAAGATTTAATTTTCTAATTAAACATTTAATTTTTTAATTAAATGTTTTGTCTTTTTAAAGGTTTAATAATCTAATTAAATGTTTTGTATTTTTTAAATGTTTAATCTTCTTGTTTAATTGTATTTTTTAAATGTTTAATTATCTAAAATATTTCATTTTTAATGTTTAATATTTTTGTTTAAAAAATTGTTTAATTTCATAATTACATGTTTTGCATCTTCTGTTTAATTATCTAATTATTTTGTCTGATTATTATAAGGTAATTGCATTCAATGTTTAATTTTCTTTTTAAAAGTTGTATTGTATTAAATGTTTTTTCCTTTGAGTTAATTGCTTTTTTAAAATGTAGTTTATTTCTTTAATCTTTTTTTTTCTGTCAAGATTTTAACCCCAACCTTAACAATGAAACAAACCCTTAAATCACAATGAATATACTTCTGTTGTCACAATCATGAGTTAGTCAATTATTCACTTTATCAATTCAACTTTATTTGTTTAGCAGCTTTCACAAAGATGACAAAACTAAACAAGCAAAGAGAAAAAAAACTTTGATAAAACTACCATTAAAACTCAAAAATATATTTATAAAAAAACAGATTTAACATGGTAATAAAATGTGTTGTGTCCAGGGGATGGAGGGAGTTTATTGAAGTCTTCTTGGGCTCACATGGGAAATTATTTAAAATAGAAACTTGACATTCAGTCTAAGGAAACTGGAAACTGCAGAGCGACAGAAGAAGCAACAATATCTCCTGTTTTCTCCTTTAATGAGTCGACTCTTCTTGTGCTTTCAGACCAAAGAACTACAGACTCTTCACAACCTGCTCAAACTCTTGGTACAGGACCTCACCACACGGGTCAAGAAGGTTTCCATCTCATTTCTACTCTGAAGATCACCTTCTCCTGCTCAAACTGCTGACAAATGTTTCTGCTGCTCTAAAGTCTGGTCTCCAGAACTTCCTAAAAACTCTCAAAGTCTCTTCTGCTGCAGGTTGCTTTGTAGAACTGTTCCAGAAAACCTCACTAAACCACATGGAGGGGCCTCAAGATAGTCGTCCAAATGAAACTGTACAAAAACCAAACTAGCACAACCCAAACACTAAAGTCTCCTGCAGCCTACCAGAGAACCTCTGAGAACAGAGAATCAGGACAGGAACTCTTACCTTCTGGACAACCAACGCTGGTTCTCAAACAAGAATACAGAATGTGTCTGACCAGAAACCTCTAAAGACTCACTACAGCCAAGATAAAGACACAACTCAGCTGCAGCAAATCCACTAATCACTGCACACATTAGCACCATGTGCTAACTGTGGCTAAAGAACCACATTTACCAAGACAACTATCCAGTACAAAGCCCTAAAACACACCAAGAAACACATTAAAGACAATTTTACTGCTGGAAGCTGCAAGCTGATGCCTAAAGAACAAACTGAAGCAACGGAACCAAACCCGGTTCTGTGGTGAAGAGAAACAGAGGAAATGTTTGTCTGCAGCTAAACAAAGCAGGAAGACACTGAGCTGCTCAGGTGTTCCTGATAACACCAAGCAGCCACCTGGACAGCCAATAGGAACACAGCCACCTGGACAGCCAATAGGAACACAGCCACCTGGACAGCCAATAGGAACACAGCTTACTGGAAGTCCAGAGGGCGGGGTTAGTGAAGGAAATTTAGTTAGTCCAGCATTGAGAGTGTTTTAGGAATTCATTCATTGTGTTGTGAACTTTGAAGGAGCAGAAACTTTACAGCTGCCAAAGATATGAGCTCCAATTCTGGATGTTTTAGGAAATGAAGTTCATCAAATGAACAACTGATTTTTGCTGATAACTCTCATTATTATAGTTCTTGTTTTCTTGTGTTGTAAATAAAGCATTGTAAAACTTGATCTGTGTCTGTAATCTCTTCCCTGCACCTGAGCCTGTGCACTCACCGTGACAAAACTCTGACGTTTTTATCACATTTTGGACGACATACAAAACTATGATGTTTTCAGAGCTGAGGCCACGACTTCACAGTGACTCTCTGAGAGTTTACAGCTAGAAAGTCTGTAATGAGACATAAATGATTCAATTCAATTTTCAATTCAATTTTATTTATATAGTGTCAATTACAGTCAAATTGTCTCGAGACGCTTTACAGAACCCATATGCCTGAACCCCCAGAGCAGCCCTAAGGAGACAGTGGCAGGAAAACATCCTTTTAACAGGGAATAAAACCTTAAGCAGAACCCGGCTCTAATGTGGGGGAACCATCTGCTGCTGGCTGGACGGGTTGAGAGGGACAGAAGAGGTAGAGAGATAGAGATAGAGGGATAGAGGTGGAGATAAAGCATGTTATGAAAGAGGACACTTTAGTGAACAGTTCCAGTAGAAAGGTGATGATGTCTCTGCTGTCAGCTTCACCTCCATCACTCAACATTTATAATCTGCTGTCAAACGCTACACAAACCAAACTGATCACTGGACAACATCAGACCTGAACACCATTAATATGAACATCAGGAAATATTCTCCTGTGATGACAGACCACTGAGTCAACTTTAGTCCTCAGCGTTCTTCAGTCAGATTCTGAAAAACTTGTTGGGGACAAATACAAAGAACAAACCAGTAAAGCTGAATTATCTCCATCAGAACGTCTCACAAACATGTTATCAGGGTTTGCAGCATTAAAAAGACAACTCTGAGCTTTGTGTCCATCAGATCTCTGGAAACAGTGGGACTTCTAGCATTCTGCTCTGATATATTCACACCTCTGAACATTTCCTGATTCCACTCTTCTCTGCAGCAACAAGACACAAAACACCAGAGTTTCTCTCTGAGGAACTGAATATCAGGAAAGATGTCAGATCTGGACTCTGGAACCACTTCCCTCTTTAGAACCAACAGTTGATTTCAGATCAGTAAAATGCTCCATGAGTCCAACACACTTTGCAGCGTCAGTCTTTGTATGATCAGTAGTTTCTGGAGCCTCATGTCCAAGTTAACAAGCTTTAGATAGAAACTGTTGGACAAGTGACTCATTCACTGCACTCATCTCAGGATTATTCTCTACCTGAGGAACCAAATCACTGCTACAGCATCAATATCATCTCATCACTGTCACAGAAAGTTAGCTTTAAATATTTACAGTCATTACTTATCAATCCACAACATTTCAAAAACTACTTCTGAGTCTTTTAAAGGCACAAAAACTGAATATTAGATGTAACACTGCTAACAAAGAACAATACAGATTAATCAGATAAAACCAAAAATAATGTGAAATAAAAACTAAGAACTCAAACTATTTTAAACTCAGTTCACATCAGTGACAGCAAGAATTCCTTCAATCATTTCTGTCAGACTTCAGAAATGTTTGTTCATGGCACAGATCTGATGTTAAACTCTAAAGAGGAGTGAAATAATCTGATCAAATCTGTTTGATTAGAAAAGACTTCAGAAGCTCCTCATGTGAAAATAACTTTACTGCTTCACTGAAAACTGGAAAATGCTTCCACACAAAGAACCTCTACAGTTCTTCATGTGTTTCAGCAGATCTGCATGTTTCCTCCATCAGCCAAAGGAAGAACCTCAGAAGAAAAAACTGCCTGATGAAACAATTATTAGAATTAAATAGAAAAACTGTCTTCATTCATTTAACGGCTTTAAACACAAGAACATGAAAAATCCACATTTTCACAGAGTTTGAAGCAGCTGAAGAACATCTGAGACTAAACACAGCTGACATGATGTTTGAAATAAACAAGTGGAACATTAACAAGAATGAGATGTTCTAGTGAGAACATCTGAAGAACTGAACTACTGATCTACATTGATCATGTTCATCACATCTGGACTCACCCAGCCTTTCTGCAGTTCCTCACAGCTGGAATCAGTCTCAGTTGTCCCTTCCATGATGTTCTGTACTTGCCCAGGTCCAACTCATCCAGAACCTCCTCTGACATCTGCAGCATGTAGGCCAGAGCTGAGCAGTGGATCTCAGAGAGTTCCTTCTCTGATCTGTTCTCTGACTGCAGGAACTCTTGGATCTCCTGATGTACTGAGAGATCCTTCATCTCCATCAGACAGTGGAAGATGTTGATGCTTCTGTCTGGAGATACATAATAACTGTTCATCTCCTTCAGGTTGTTGATGACTCTCTGGATCATTCCTGGACGGTTCTCTGTCCGACCCAGCAGACCTCCTAAGAGTCTCTGGTTGGACTCCAGACAGAGGCCATGAAGGAAGCGAACAAACAGGTCCAGGTGACCATTTCTACTTCTCAGGGATTTCTGCATGACTCTGTCCAGGAACACATCCAGGGATGAGATGTCTGTGTTATCATCATCATCATCATCATCATCATCATCATCATCATCATCATCATCATCATCATCATCATCATCATCATCATCATCATCATCATCAACATAAAGATCATTCCTCTCTTCTCCCAGGAACTTCTCCAGAACCTCAGTGTTCCTGTTGGTGTAACAGTGGAACATGTAGACTGCAGCCAGAAACTCCTGAATGCTCAGATGAACAAAGCAGTAGACTGGTTTCTGGAACATCACACACTCTCTTCTGAAGATATGTGTACAAACTCCTGACAACACAGAGGCCTCTGTCACATCCAGACCACACTGCTCCAGGTCTTCTTGGTAGAACATGATGTTTCCTTTCTCCAGATGTTCAAAGGCCAGCCTCCCCAGCTTCAGAAGAACTTCTCTGTCAGCCTCCATCAGCTCCTGTGGACTCGTCTCATGTCCCTCATGGTACATGTTCTTCTTCCTCTGTGTCTGAACCAGCAGGAAGTGTGAGAACATGTCAGTCAGGGTCTTGGGCAGCTCTCCTCTCTGCTCTGTGGTCAACATGTGCTCCAGAACTGTAGCAGTGATCCAGCAGAACACTGGGAGTCGACACATGAGGTGGAGGTTCCTGGATGTCTTCATGTGGGAGATGATTGTGCTGGAGCGCTCTTCATCACTGAACCTCCTCCTGAAGTACTCCTCCTTCTGACTGTCAGTAAAGCTTCATACTTCTGTTAATCTGTCCACATGTTTAGGAGGGATCTGATTGGCTGCTGCAGGGCGGGAAGTGATCCAGACCAGAGCCGAAGGAAGCAGATTCCCCTCCATGAGGTTCACCAGCAGAACGTCCAGCGATGACTTCTGGCTGACGTCAGACACAACCTTCCTGTTGGTGAAATCCAGTGAAAGTCTGCTTTCATCCCGACCGTCAAAGATGAACACAAGTTTACAGACAGCCAGCTGCTCTGCTGTCACCTTCTGTAATGTTGGATGGAAAACATGGAGCAGCATGAGGAGACTGTGCTGCTCATCTCTGATCAAGTTCAGCTCCCTGAACGGAAGCACCACCACCACACTGACGTCTTGGTTTTCTCCACCCTCTGCCCAGTCCAGAGTGAACTTTAGCACTGAGAAGGTTTTTCCAATACCAGCCACACCGTTGGTCAGGACCACTCTGATGGCTCTCTGCTGCTCAGGTAAGGCTTTGAAGATGTCCTGGCACCTGATGGGAGTGTCATGGAGGCTCTTCTTGGAAGCTGTCTCCAGATGCACCACCTCATGTTGGACATCAGCCTCTCCACTGTGTCCCTCTGTGATGTAGAGCTCAGTGTAGATCCTGTTCAGGAGGGTTCCACCTCCTGCTTCATCACTTCCTTCAGTCGCATGTTCACATCTCCTCCTCAGACTCATCTTATGTTCCTGCAGAACCTCCTGCAGACCAACACCTGCTCACAGACCAAACAATCAGACTCAACAAACACAAACATCCTCCATGTCTGGACAACACAACCACAAGCTCAGTTTCCACACATCAGTCCATCAGCAGATGTTCAGTCTTACTTTGTCCACAGCTGCTGGTTCTGGATCTTTTTCCACACTGGGGACAGGAGGAGTGTCCTGATGGAGCAGACTGGTCCCAGTATGAGCTGATGCACTGTCTGCAGAACCAGTGTCCACAGCTGCTAGAGACTGGATCCTTCAGGACGTCCTGACAGGAAGCACAGCTGGACGGCTGCTCCTCCACACAAACTCCCCTCCTCTTCATCACTCTGTCAACACATTTATTCATCAGATCTCACATCATCTGGAGAAAAACATCCACATCTGACTCCACAGAGCAGAAGAGAACAGTAAAAGTGAGGCTACTGTTCTGAGTTCAGCTGCTAATAAAAAGCTGCTTCCTTTTATTATTAACTCCACTCACTTCTTTTCCCATCAGCTGTCTGATTAAACTCTCACTCATCTGCCTGCAGTTTGCTGTTAATACAAACTCATCACTTTGTGCAGCAGCTTCACAGTAACAGCTTCCATCACAGACAGCTGCTCTGTTCTTCACTGCTTTACTCACTTTGATCAGCTCAGCTCGGCTCACTTCACTTTAACTCAGAGTAGAAATCATGGAGAAACTGTGACAGAGCAGCAGCCTCAGACACACAGCGTTCAGCTTTCATTTCAAACATCTGGATCATCACAACCAGGAACCAATAAGACCAACCACAGCATCAGCTACACATCTGGAGAACATTCTTTCACTCTCAAAGTCTTCGTAGTGGCTTCAACATTGGGCTGAAGATGTTTGAATTTTGGCTGTAAATGGTCAAATCCAGGTTTTCAGCAGTTTTACCACAGAAACACCATCAGAACTTCTGCTTCTAAAACCCAGACCAGGATCATCTCAGTCTGAAAGAGTTCTGCATTCTGACCACTGTGTGACTGTTTCAGCAGAGCATCTTCCTTCATCCTAAAACCTTCATCTTCCATCAGCAGAAACACTTTCTTACTTTGTGTCTGAGGGTTCAGGTTCTTTACTGAAGTCTGGAGGATCATTTTTGGACCAGTCACTCTTCATGGACAGACGGCTGGAGGCTGGAAACTCCTCCTCCTCCTCCTCCTTAGAATCACTCATCTCGTGGACTTCAGTCAGTCTGAGAGGAAAAGCAGCAACACTGACCGAGAGCTCAGGAAATAAGAAAAGTCAAAGGCACACACAAGTTCAGATTCATCTTCATTCAGGTTCTTTGTCCACAGAAGTGAACTCTGAAAAAGTCCTTAGACAGAAAACTGAAAAGTTGTGTTTCCTCTTTCCTTCTTTCCTCGTTGTATTCCACCTCTGATAATAAATCCAAATGTTGTTGCTCTGACCACGTCTACAGTTGATCTCTGACACGTCAAACTCTTCATTTATGTTGGAAAACTGTCATACAAAGTGTTAGAAATACTTTCAGATCCCAGTTTATCAAGGAGAGTTTCCTTCTTCTGGACCTGGTTCTCTGCTGCACCAACAGACTTTTAGTTACTGAGATCTATAAATATCTGTCCAGTTTTAACACGTAGAAGAGGAAGTGAAGCAGTTTCCAGTAAAGATCATTCACCAGATAAAAAGCTTCCTCAGCAATCAGCATTAAAACACTCCTGAGATATAAAAACACAGAGAACACAAATAAATAATACCATGAAACTAACTCTCACCCTGTTGTCCTCCTCTGTCAGCTGTAAAATGGAGTCTGAACTGTTCATTTCCTCATTCTGCTCCATAGTCAGTCAGAGCTGCTCCTCTGATTCCTGGAGATCACATGACTCCAGGTAACTCCACCTAGCTGTGGGCTTCCTGCCTTCAACTCCTGTTCTGATGCTGCTCAGCTGAAGACACATTTACTAACAGAGCTGTGGACAGACTGATCAGAGACACGTTGCTGCTGCAGTTGTTGTTCCAGCACTGAAAGAAGAACATTGTCAGCTGATCAGCATGTTTTCACCACTAATTAGGATCAAACTCTCTCAGGTGTGATCAGTGAACTGGAGCTCTGCAGAGAGACATCCTGAGCTGTTCACCGTCTTCATGGGCCTAAAGTTCAGCCGTCTCCACCTGCAGGTTGCACTTGGGAGTTGGAGTTTTTCTCTCACTGGGAAAAAAGATGGAATCCAGCCATTAACACGTGGCTTTTTATGTAATATTTACTATTATTGCTGATCAAAAAGAGACAGAAGCCACATCACTAATAACTTAAAATCTGTTTCTTAACATGCAGCTTTAAATGAGTTTTACTGCGCACATTTGGGATTGAAACGATGTTTTGTGCTGTTGCTTCTGTCAAATTGTGACACAGCTGCTGTGATTCCAGTCCGCCACCAGATGTCACTGTTCCTCCTCATGGTAAAACCTGAAGCTTTGAAATCTTTTCAGCACAAAAACAAATAAAGTCTCAATGATTCACAAGACTTCATCGGCCCATCACTAATTATTAACACATACAGAAGCCATGTTTGTAGTTTTATAAGAACATATATTGAATCCATGTTTGTAGTTTTTACATTAACACATTGTAGTTTTTATATGGACTCCATAGAGGAGGATGTTGGCAAAGCTCACATCCATCATGGACAATCCCTCTCACCCACTGCATGGCACTGTGGGTGGATCCAGACTATAAGCCGCATCACTGTGGAAATTGAATGAGGTGGTCCTTGAGTCATTTCTGACCTTCCCTGAAAATTTCATCCAAATCCATTGGTCTGTTTTTGAGTAATGTTTCACACAGACAGACAGACAGATTCACAGACAAACATACGCCAATCGTTACATAACTCCGCCGTTCCTTGGCGGAGCAGTAGTAATAATAACAATAACAATAATAATATGAATGCTAATGATGATAATAAATATAATAATAGTAATTATCATAATACTGATCATACAGATGTCAGGTGATGAGCTGCAGAATGAGTTTCAGTAAAAACTTGATCATTTTCTGTTTATGTTTATGCATTTATTTTGGGAGAAAAGTGTCAAAAATCATTAATAAACGTCACTAAAACCTGCAGGAAGTGACATCATGGTGCATTCTGGGCAGCGTTTCTGCAGCTTCTCCCTTTAAATTCCTGCCAGGGTTGTGATTATTGTGGCTATAAATAGACGCAGTGATGCAGCGATGAGTCCTCTGATGACCAGACGTCTCCCAGGCCTTCGTTACGTTACTGCTGCTAATTAGAAAGTCCAGCTGAGCTCACAATGAAGACCAGGACACACAGCGCTGCATTAAGGGGATCATCTTTATTGCCCAAAAAAATCCACCTGAGAGTGAAACAGCACGACACACCAAGCTCTCCTTACCTTCAGTCACTTCACACACCGGAGATCAGATTAGAGAACGAAATACAGCTTCTAAAGGTCAAGGTCATCGCTGAAAATATCCAGACAGGAGTAAAGAGCAACATTTCATGAGTTGTGCATAATCTGAAGCACAATATAAACAATTTAAATGAGATTTTAGAAAAAGAACACCGATCATAATAGAGAACTTTGAATTTTTTTGAATGAAGTTTGGTTTAACAAAGGTTCATTGAAGGGCTGCAACTAAAAATATCCATAAAATCATGAAAATTATGAAAAATATGGATCATTGTTTAATCAAATGTCTTGTTTAGTCCAAAGATCTTCAGTTTACTGTCTTAAAAGAGGAAAGAAACCAGAAAATATTCACATTTAAGAAGCTGAAATCACAGAATTCAGACTGAATTTACTAAAAATGTATTCATCCTGATTGTAAAATCTGCTGGAGGCGACCAAACTTGGAGCTAAAAATCAGGATTTATTCATTAATATTCTCAGTCTAGTTTAAAATGAAATGTTTTTTAATAGAGTTTGGTTTGACAAAGGTTCGTTAAAGGGTTGTAACTAAACATAATTTTAAATATAGATTTAAAAAATTGTTGTTTAGTCTTTAAAATCTCATAAAATGGTGAAAAATGTGGATCAACCCAAAGATCTTCAGTTTACTGACATTGAGGAGGAAAGAAATTAGAAAATATTCATATTTAAGGAGCTGAAATCACTGAATTTAGACTTTTTTCTTCTTGAAAAATGACTTAAACTTATAAATTAATCATCAAAATGAGTTGTTTTGTCTTTAAAATCTCATAAAATGATAAAAAATGTGCATCAATCCAAAGATCTTCAGTTTACTGTCAAAGAGGAGGAAAGACGGCAGAAAATCACAGAATTTAGACTTTTTTTAAAAAATGAAAATATTAATTTAAAATCTGCTTAAGGCGACCAAATGAGAGCTAAAAATCTGAATTCAGTCATAAGTGTTCAGTGTCTGGCTTTAAATTTGAACTTTTTTGAATTAAGTTTGCTTTAACGAAGGTTCATTGAATGGCCTTGATAGGGTTAGCGTTAGGGCTAATGCTAACCCTACAGTCATTGTTGTTCTCTAGTTTTGTTCATTGTGTTTTCTGCAAAATAAATCTTTTTGTTGAAGTGTTTGTTGGTAATTTTGTAAAATACTCTTCTAGTAGCCACAACTAAAGTTCCTTCAAGTGTTGACCAATGAAGATTCCTGCAAAAATCAACTGTCCATGAATCGTTCTCTAATTGTGATCTCCAGTCTTTTCAGCGGATCATCGTATCGCGGCTAAATCTGATCTGAACGTCAGAGTTGCACAGTACCTGGCGTTAAATAAGGAGTTGATTCAAACCTTCATTCAAGACAAAAAAACAAACAAACTAGTCTTCACACAGAACACGCTAACAGATTAACATCACCGATTCACCCCCAAAAAACTTCCTGGCTAAAAGGAAACAGTAGTGCACGAGTTCCTACCATAGAAAAGACATCAAGCAGCGCCTCACTAATCCGGATTCAAGTACAGACTTGGTTCATGATATGCTCTGGATAGGTATCAGTGCCGTTAGCAGAGAAGCTAGTAAAAAAATCATCTTACACCATTAAAAATCTTTTAAAAAATCATCGGCTGCTGCTCATTAATAATGCCACGTTAGGAAAACAAGAAGAACAGAACACAGCTGGGTAAATATCACTTCCTGTCCCTGAAGTCGTCGACTGGAATCGGTCTAAATGGATGCGGGTAGATATCAGACATCGTAGCGACACACAGCAGAGCACAGATGCAGGTTTATGTGAAAGTCTTACAGGCCACATCGTATTATTGTTATTAATATTATTATTATTATTATTACTGTGGACGTTTGCTGGTATTATTCGATAACATGAGTCTTTGGCGAGACTAAGTTTACGTCTCTATGTCTACGAAACAAAAAACCAAATCATGAGAGCTCTCTAAACGCGCTAGAATGCAAGTTTTTACAGATGAGTCACATAATCCAGGAGGATCTTCAAGTATCAGGTGGTGTTTGGAGAGAAGAAGCTCTACATTTGGCATGAACTGGAAACGTCTCCGGACGGCCAATCAGGCTTCTTCTTCCTGTTCGCCGTCCGACCAATCACAGCCTCCGTCGTCACGGAGATGCTAAACTTCAAACTCGGCTCTGAAAATGTTCCGGCCAACTTTCCCGTCAGATGGAAGCTGAAAATGGACGAATACGTGACGTGACACCTCCACCACTATCTGTTAGCCTTCGCCTAAGCTTCGCCTCCCGTCCGACACCTGCCTCCCGTCCGAAGCCCCGCTTCCCGTCCGAAGCCCCGCCCCCTGCGGTCAGGCTTTGGCCTCCAGCAGTTCCAGGAACAGTTTGTGCATCGGCACCCGGCCGTCCTGTTTGATGCTGCAGAAGTGCTGGACGGCTCGAGCCGCCGTCTGCCGGAGCAGCGGCAGCGTCATGATCATCTTTCCGGCCCGGCGAGGATCCTCTGGGTGGTGGAAGGCCTCGTAGTCCTGCAGGGCGCCGTGGAGGACGTCCTGCAGCTGCTGGACCGCCTCCGAGTCCTCGATCTGCATCGAGTCTGAAGAAGGGACGGAAATAAGAGATTAAAGGTCGAGAACATCGATGATTACCTCAAAAACCTGCTGGTGGATTTGAAATGACTCCATTTATCAGCCAGAAACTGTAAAAGAATCATCAGCTTTTCAACTTTCCAACACTCCTTGAGCTACACATCTCATTAATCTAAGCTTAAACCTGTCACATAGATACATGAAATGAAAAAAACAAGACACAAAATGACAAAAATGAGACACAAAACAAGACACAAAATGACAAAAATGAGACACAAAACAAGACACAAAATGACAAAAATGAGACACGAAACACGACAAAGATGAGACAAAATGACATGAGACACGATAAGGTAAAATATGAGAACCAAAGCAACACAAAACTGGAAAAATGGGACACAAAATGACAAAACTGTTCCAAAGATACATAGAACAACAAAAACAAGAAACAAAATGAAAAAAAAAAAACCTACATAAAAACAAGACATAACTCGAAAAATGGGACACAAAATGACCAGAAAATCACAAAACTATCCCAAGGACACATAAAACAACAAAAAGGAGACAAAAAAGAAGAAAAAAACTAAAACAAAACAACACAAAACAAGAACAATGAGACACGAACTAACAAAAAACAAGACTTAAAATGACAAAAACTGTCCCAAAAACACATTTAACAACAAAAGCGAGACACAAATGAAATGTTAAAAATGAGGACCAAAGCAACACAAAACTGGAAAAATGGGACACAAAATGACAAAACTGTCCCAAAAACACATAAAACAACAAAAACAAAAGAAAAATGGGACACAAAATGACAGAAAACAAGACTTCAAATCACAAAACTGCACCAAAACATCCCAATCAGGAACCATTGAAGGACCCATTCCTGACAGTGAAACCCTCCAAAATAAAAGCCACGATCTGCTGGAGGACACATTCCTGACAATAAAACCCTTCAAAATAAAAGCCTGGATCTGCTGGGGACATATTCCTGACGGTGAAACCCTCCAAAATAAAATCCTGGATCTGCTGGAGGACACATTCCTGACAATAAAGCCCACCAAAATAAAAGCAGGATCCATTGGAGGACACATCCACCACAGTGGAACCCTCCAAAATAAAAGCCTGGTACCTGAGTTGGCAAGGGCGATGGCCTTGAGCACCACAAACTCCTCCTTCTCCAGCCCCATGCTCTTGAACTTCTTGACCAGCTGCAGGATGGCGTTGTTGAGGTCCAGCAGACCGGCCAGCCTGGACTGGTTCTCGTCCATCACGTAGTCCTCGGCGTAGACCAGCTTGTCCTCCAGACCCAGAGACCTGAAGACCACCCGCAGGATCAGGATCTCCATCCAGCTGCTCTGCAGGAGACTCATCTGGTCCGCCAGGGACAGGGAGGGGAAGCCTGGAGGAGGACAGGGTTTACTGTCAGGGTGCTTCCTGTTGGGCCCATCAAAATAAAAGATTTTTAATGACGTCTAACATGGAGCTCATAGTAGAAAGAAAACCTCAAAAAAGTGGCAGAAGAATGGTCTGACTAAAAGGAAAAGACACTCTGGTGTGTTTGTGTTTCTTTCAACCAATGAGAACGTTGATGAGCGGAGCTTAGCCCGGGATGCAGTGATGGTGCCCCCTGCAGTGTAATGAATGGAGAATTGGGATTTTTGGTCACAGAAATGCTAAAACTGTCATTAAAACCACAAATTCCCTCAAGCAGGGCTGCCTTACTGCTCCATCTTTATCTAAATTTAGCATTTTTAACATGTAGGTTGCTGCTGGAAGTTGCTGTTGTTGTTTTTTTTATGTAGTAAAGGAGTAAAATGTGAATCAGAAATGAAAAAAACCTATGCTTTATTCTTGTTGAATTTTTATTTGAAATATTTAAATTTTACATATGTTTTAGAGATTTGCTTAATTTTACTGATGAAACTGCAGTTCTCACATGACACATTCAAAGACCATTGGAAAGCTCAAAATGTGATTCAAAATTTGGCAAAACGACTTGAAATTCACACAGATTTACTCAGAAAATGATCCAAAATGCAAAACAATTACCTCAAAATGTCCAAAATGACTCAATAGCTAAACAAAACTACAAAAAATGGCTAAAACAGCTCAGATCATATCCAGAATCGCACAAAAACTGTCCCAAATAAAAAATATTTGTCCCAAACAACTCGAAGTTGATGGAAAAGGACTAAAAACTGCCCAAAACCACAAAAAAGCACGTTAAAATGACACAAAACTGTCGACAGTGACTAAAAAAACTGTCCAAAAAGACTCAAGAATTGTCCAAATGACAAGTATTTGTGTCATAATTAAACCCGTTTTTAAAAAAATTGACAATTTAGAAGTTATCTGAGGGACCTAAAACACAGATAAGAAGCCTAAACATGGAGAAAAATGATCGTGTAGTAAAATATCGGAGGTCACAAGGCCTAACTTTAGTATGAATGAGATTTTTCTCTGCTGGTAAACAGGCTTTCTGAAGGTAGATCAGGATCTCATGAACTCTCATGTCTGTAAACATGAAGCTACGGCCAGTTAGCTCCATGCTAAGCTAACCAAACCGCCTCTTATTCCTCAGGTAAATAAGGGAAAGTTGTAGCTGCTGTTTCTGAGGTCTGGAGGTGAATCACAGCAGAGGACATAACGAAGGACGAGGAGGTGACTTTAATTATCCTCTGCAGGCCCCGCCTCCTCGGACTTACGGTTCCCCGCCACAGGAGGATGATTAAAGCCGCTCACACCTTCGCTGTAATTAAACGGAGGGTTTTAATGGCAGGACGAGGCGTCGTGTTGGTGTTTCTCATCAGCATCTTTACGATCACCGCCAGGATGGAGACACTGGCCCTCGATCGATGGGATTTCATTGGTCGATGGGGATCAGTAACGTGGATGAATCCTCTGGTGATAAATTAACGGGTTTTAGGGACAAATACAAGTTCAATAAATAAGAAGAACAGCGTTCTAAATGGAAGAAGGCTGACTGGATCATACACTGTAAAAAAATACAAAAGATCCTAAACAAAAATAATTGGGTTTTTAGCTGACTTAAAGTGACAATTTGTTAAAAAAAAAAAAAAAAAGGGCGTTTTACCTTATTTTTTATGGTTTACATGTAAGTTTGTTGCTGATTTTTTTTTTTTTTTTTAAACCTAATTTAACCCTCGTGTCATCCTGCGGGTCAAAACTGACCCGTTTTAAAAAATATATATTTTCACAGTGAAACTTCTGATGTCCACATTTTCAACATTTTTGGGAAATCTTTGAACATTTTTTGGTGGAAAAAAGGAAATGTTAAAAATGTTTCTTAAGAATATTCACAAAAAATCAACTAGATTTTTTTGTGAATGTACTTATCAGTAAAACTTTTATTAGAAGTTTTACTGATATATATGGAATCACTTTGGATATTTTTAGGATTTTTTTATAAGATTTTTAATCATTTTTTGAAAATATTTAGAAGAATTTTCTTGCTAAATTTGGGGGATTTAAAAAAAAACTTTAAAGGGAAACTTTAAAGGAATTACTGGAATTTTCTTCCTGAAGGTTTTGCAAATTTTCAGAAATTTGGGGATTTCTTTTCTGAATTTTTGGATTTTTTTCAGACAAGGAAACAATATTTTTTGGTGCCTGTAAATAAAGACAGCAGGAAGGTTAAATCTAATTTAAAAACATCATGTTAAATCTGTAAAATTACTGTTAAAAAACACAATTTTTTGTCATTGAAATATAGTAAGAATTAGGAAAATCTGTGAAAATGATTTGATGTGGACATTTTCTACAGTTTTGTCCATTTTCAATCAATTTGTAAATTATTAATTTCTTTAATTGTAATTGTAATTTTCCTAGACTTCATCTGTAATTTAACAAAACAGGAACAATGTGTAAAATAACCTAAATGTCCAGAATAAAAACCGTTATAAATGGTTCATTATGTGCCTGGTCTCGCCCCAGCTGCCTCTGTCTCTCTCTCACACACTAAAAGGCCAAAAACAACGAGGAAGGTTGGTCTTTCTCCAGCTCTCGGCGCCTTCAGACTTCATCCTCGTCACCGTCAGCCGTCCTGATGGGAGGCGACGTGGAGGGGAGCAGCCGGGACGGCGGCCCCGACACACTCACCTCCCCCTGGGCAGGAAGTCAGACGGCCTGGGCCCCCCTCGGTGTCCTGCCAGTCATCCGGAGCTGATGTGACACGATGGCCGCTACGCTGCCAGGAAGGCCGGCCGTTTCTAAACAGCCTTTATCTGAGCATCTTCTGCTGCTTCCTGCCGTCTGTTTTCACCTCCTCGACCTGCCGCCTCCATCATCAAGCTTCTCCTTCACGACTGGCGTCTCCTCTCAGGCCATTCCTTCCTTCATCGTTTCCCTTTTTATCCCAGCTTCCCCTTTCTGTCTTTCTGTCTGTTTCTATTAAATTGAAAAGGTGATGTCAATTAAAATCTCTCTGTAGAAGGACAACGATTTGAGGAAGAATCTACGGCACACGCAACATCACTCAAATGTCAAATAATTCTAAATTAAACAACCTCTTAATAACTGCATTGTTTCTCAGGTTGACAGTTGAGTATTTCAATCAAGACCAAAAACTTTAGACAGAGCATATTGAAAGTTCAGGCCCCAAAGTAGAGTCCACTTGTGTTTTTCATTCAAAATCACAGAGAGTTTAGACACAACACTAGAATGTCCAAAATGACTTTCTTTAAAATACCTTAAAATTGGTCAGAAATGACTCAAAATTTGTCCAATTCAGGTTAAAAACATCAGGAATGATTCAAAATGTTACCAAAATTGATAGAAAAACTGTCCCAAATCACTAAAAATGAGTCCAAAGTTGCTCAAAATGACTAAAAGTCTGTTCAGAATTAGCCCAATGAACATGTTTGTACTTCCTCAGTTGTGGACCTATGGACTAGGTCCATCTATGACTGCATCATGGCTCCACATGGAAAAGAACTGAACAGAGGAAGTGGAAAAATCACAAAGACTTCATACAAAAGAACAAAGTGAACACCAGGATGGTCAAAATTACTCAAACCTGTTGAACACAAGCCAAAAATATCAAGAATGACTCTAAATTGATCCAAAACAACTCAAAGTTTGTCAAATCGGGTTGAAAAATTGTCCCAAATTATTAAAATTTGTCCTCAAAACTTGCTCAAAATGACTAAAAATCTGTTTAAAATCAGCCTAACTGCATGAACATGGATCTAAACTGAGGTACAGAAGGAGTCATAGTACCACTAATCAACACTAGTCCAGAACAGCTGAAGAGAACAAGCTAACAGGCTAATTTGTTAAAAATGACTCACAATTTGTCAAAAATGACTCAGAATTTTACCAAAGCAACTCCGAACGTGTTCAAAACAAGCTAAAGAATGTCGTAAATGAGTGAAACTGACTCTTGACGTTTGTTAAATGAAATATTCTGACATTAACCAACAACCTTCCTGCTACATTTCAGGTTTTCCTTTTGTGATTTTTAGTTTTTGCCGGCTGCATTTCGCTGCTTTTTATTGTATTTTTTGTGACGTTTCCTGAACTTTGAGCAGAATGTTCCCGACGTCTGGATGAAAGTCGCCTCCCCTCCGGTGGGGATCTGCTGCCTCTCGACCAGAAAAACTTCCACCGGCAGAAGAACCACAAATACCCCATGAGCAGCCTCCATCCATCCGTCAGACAGCAGCTGGAGGGGAGGACGGGGAGCACGGGGGAGGAGGACGGGGGAGGAGGACGGGGAGGACGGGGAGGAGGATGGGGAGGAGGACGGGGGAGGAGGACGAGCAGGACGGGGAGGAGGACGGGGGAGGAGGACGAGGAGGACGGGGAGGAGGACGAGGGAGGAGGACGGGGAGGAGGACGGGGAGGGAGGACGAGGAGGAGGACGGGGAGGACGGGGAGGACGGGGGAGGAGGACGGGGGAGGAGGACGGGGGAGGAGGACGAGGAGGACGGGGAGGAGGACGAGGGAGGAGGACGGGGAGGACGGGGAGGAGGACGGGGGAGGAGGACGAGGAGGACGGGGAGGAGGACGAGGGAGGACGGGGAGGAGGACGGGGAGGACGGGGAGGACGGGGGAGGAGGACGGGGAGGACGGGGGAGGAGGACGGGGAGGACGGGGAGGACGGGGAGGAGGACGGGGGAGGAGGACGGGGAGGACGGGGAGGAGGACGGGGGAGGAGGACGGGGGAGGAGGACGGGGAGGACGGGGAGGACGGGGAGGAGGACGGGGGAGGAGGACGGGGGAGGAGGACGGGGAGGACGGGGAGGACGGGGAGGACGGGGAGGAGGATGGGGAGGACGGGGAGGAGGACGAGGAGGACGGGGGAGGGAGGACGGGGAGGAGGACGGGGAGGACGGGGAGGACGGGGAGGAGGATGGGGAGGAGGATGGGGAGGACGGGGAGGAGGACGAGGGAGGAGGACGAGGGAGGAGGACGGGGAGGAGGACGGGGAGGAGGACGGGGAGGACGGGGAGGACGGGGAGGAGGACGGGGGAGGAGGACGGGGAGGACGGGGAGGAGGACGGGGAGGACGGGGAGGACGGGGAGGACGGGGAGGAGGATGGGGAGGAGGACGGGGAGGACGGGGAGGAGGACGAGGGAGGAGGACGAGGGAGGAGGACGGGAGGAGGACGGGGAGGAGGACGGGGAGGACGGGGAGGACGGGGAGGAGGACGGGGGAGGAGGACGGGGGAGGACGGGGAGGAGGACGGGGAGGACGGGGAGGACGGGGAGGACGGGGAGGAGGACGGGGAGGAGGACGGGGGAGGAGGACGAGGAGGACGGGGAGGAGGACGAGGGAGGAGGACGGGGAGGACGGGGAGGAGGACGGGGAGGACGGGGAGGACGGGGAGGAGGACGGGGAGGAGGACGGGGAGGACGGGGAGAGGACGGGGAGGACGGGGAGGAGGACGGGGGAGGAGGACGAGGAGGACGGGGGAGGAGGACGGGGAGGAGGACGAGGGAGGAGGACGGGGGAGGACGGGGAGGAGGACGAGGGAGGAGGACGGGGAGGAGGACGGGGAGGAGGACGGGAGGGACGGGGAGGAGGACGGGGGAGGAGGACGAGGAGGACGGGGAGGAAGGACGAGGGAGGAGGACGAGGGAGGAGGACGGGGAGGAGGACGGGGGAGGACGGGGAGGACGGGGAGGAGGACGGGGGAGGAGGACGAGGAGGACGGGGAGGAGGACGAGGGAGGAGGACGGGGAGGAGGACGGGGAGGACGGGGAGGACGGGGGAGGAGGACGGGGGAGGAGGACGAGGAGGACGGGGAGGAGGGACGAGGGAGGAGGACGAGGGAGGAGGACGGGGAGGAGGACGGGGGAGGAGGACGGGGATGACGGGGAGGGAGGACGGGGGAGGAGGACGAGGAGGAGGACGAGGAGGAGGACGGGGAGGAGGACGGGGAAGACGGGGAGGACGGGGAGGATGGGGAGGGAGGACGGGGGAGGAGGACGGGGGAGGAGGACGGGGAGGACGGGGAGGACGGGGAGGAGGACGGGGGAGGAGGATGGGGAGGACGGGGAGGAGGACGGGGGAGGAGGACGGGGGGAGGAGGACGGGAGGACGGAGAGGAGGACGGGGAGGACAGGGAGGAGGACGGGGGGAGGAGGACGAGGAGGACGGGGGAGGAGGACGAGGAGGACGGGGGAGGAGGACGAGGAAGAGGACGGGGAGGAGGACGGTGGAGGATGGGGGAGGACGGGGAGAGAGGACGGGGAGGAGGACGGGGAGGGACGGGGGAGGACGGGGAGGACGGGGAGGAGGACGGGGGAGGACGGGGGAGGAGGACGGGGAGGAGGACGGGGAGGACGGGGAGGAGGACGGGGAGGAGGACGGGGGAGGAGGACGGGGAGGACGGGGAGGACGGGGAGGAGGACGGGGGAGGAGGACGGGGAGGACGGGGAGGAGGACGGGGAGGACGGGGAGGAGGACGGGGAGTACAGGGAGGAGGACGGGGGAGGAGGACGAGGAGGACGGGGAGGAGGACGGGGAGGAGGACGGGGAGGAGGACGGGGGAGGAGGACGGAGAGGAGGACGGGGGAGGACGGGGAGGAGGACAGGGGAGGACGGGGGAGGTTTATCCAGCAGAACAATGGAAACAGCGACGCTCTAAACGTTCCGGTTTGCAGAAACTAATGTGAGACTCCTGCAGTGTTTGTGGTGTCAGCAGCCCAGAGACAGACGTCAACACACTCAGGTGTTTCCCAGGTGATGTTTGGAGATAAACTCTCTCATCTAATATTATCACCTGTTTAAACCCTCAACATGCAGCCTGTTTCCTCTTTTAAGCTGATTTTATCACATTTATTACATGAGAGCTTCATAATGTTTGAACTAAACTTTACAGCTGCGTTCACACTTTTAAATCTAAATGAAATGAAACTAATTTAATAGTCAGAATAATCATTTTGGTTCATTTTACGATCAAAGAATAACAAGCCTGACAGTATTATAATGTTTTATTTTAGTCCAATATAAACAGGTTTTTTAAAATCTCAGTGCTTTTACATAATATCCAGAATGTTCTAATAATATTTTGGATATTATGCAAACTCTGAATTATTTTAATTATATCACAGGTCAGGATTAATTTCTAATGATAAATTATATTTACAAATTATATTTAACAAATGTAATAATACACATAATATTAACAAAAAATTCAATAAATTACTTTTAAATATTTATTGTTTGTGTGACAAATTACATTCAGTAAATTAGATTAATAAATATAATAATACATGTAATAATAATAACAATTATTTAACTTAATTTAACTAATTCTATCATAATTTTTATATATATTAATTTTAGATGCTAAATTAATTCAATAATATATGTAATAACAATAGCAATCATTTAATTAAATCTATCTATCTATCTATCTATCTATCTATCTATCTATCTATCTATATATATATATATATATATATATACAACAATATTATATGATAAATTTTATGTCACAAATTTAATAGTAAATGTAATACTCATAACAATAATTTAATTTAACAAATCAAATTATATTTAATAAATGTACTAATAATAAAATTATATAAAAATTCATTAAGAAATTATATTTAGAATTTATACATTAACATTATATTTTTTGGTTTTGAGTTGAGTTTTTTTTTGCCATTAAATTATGAAGCTCTTAGCTAACTGAGCTCCAAATTGAGCCAAAATTGTCCAACATAACTAGAAAAAGTGTTACTCAAAATTTGACCAAAATTACTTAGTAAATTGTCAAACTCTAACTTAAAATGATCCAAAAAGGCTAAAAATTAAGATAGAAATTGCCCAGAAAATGAGCTAAGAGGAACCAGCTAACAAGCTAACTGTCTTAAATGACTTAAATTTCCTCAAAATGTTTTGTCTCCTTCTTCATGGTTGTTTCCATAGACTTTATATCCACTTTATATAGTAATGAAAAATTAAAGCGAAGAGACAAAAACACCAACAAACTGCTTGGAATTTAGCGTCTTTTAGCGGTAATATGATTTAAACGTGAGTTTTCTGAAAATGTGCGTTCTGTACAGTTATGAAGAACTGGTAAGCTAGCTATAAAGACTAAAACTGGGTTTGTATGAGGCTGTAAACATGTTTATTTCTGCTGTGAAGTTGCACATTTTAACATGGAGGTCTATGGAGATTAACTCACTTTGGAAACCAGCCCCTAGTGGACATTTGAGGAACTACAGATTGTCAAGTTTGCCAATAAATCCAGACAAATAAACCCAGTTTATTAAGAATATAACAGGATATTAAATGAATAAACATCTCAAGATACACTTTCTGCATAAAAATGGAGAAACTGACTCTTTGGCAGCACCAAGAGATTTTAGTTTTTCATCTTTACACCTGAAAGCATCCCTAAATTACAAACCAACAGCGTGCAAAGTGCTTCTAAATAGAGCTGCTTCTCATTTGTGAGTATCAAAGCAGGATCTGAGTCTCTGCTGCATGTGATTACAACTGTTGGCGTGGCTCTATGGCAGCGTTTTAATCCCACTAAGCTGTCACAGCGCACTTCCCTCTGCTCTCCAGCCTTTCATCCGAGGAGAAAAAAACCAAAAACCTCCGGACATCCTGCTGTTCCCGTGTCAGAGGAGAAGCTAAGAGCGTTCCAGGAGCCCCGAGGATTTCAGGAAGTGAATTAAAACTTCCAGGTGGTCGATATATTAGGAACACTCTCTGTATAAACCACACAAACACCGAGAGGACGAGACAAGAACCGTTCTTCCTCTGGGCAGTCTGGAGTCAGAACAATCCTCTGATCTGATTAGAGCCTTAATGGAGCTGATGTGTTCGCTGAGCAAACAGCTGACAGAGTCTCGGTCTGGGTTCCTACCTGGGATGTGCTTGGCCCAGCCGATGTTGACCACCAGCTCCCGGTCGGCCAGGTCGCACAGCGTGGTCAGGGCCTTGATGTCGCTCTCCGGTACCGTCGGGTCCGGCATGGCGAAGATGCCCTCCGGTTCGGCCACCAGCAGCAGAGACACCACTTTGTTCTCGACCACGCCGCCTGCAGAGACTGGCAGAGAGTTCAGCGTTATTACAGATTTACAGAAACAAGAAAACAACTTCTCAACACTGAATCATGGTTAGTTTAATTTGGATTTATTGGCAAGAATTTACCCAAAGAAAGACTCATTCATGCCAAAGTGAAAACAAGTTTCTACAAAGTAACTTCAATTAATTTAAAATATAAAACTAAAATAAATGTCTGGGTACGTTTTCATATTATTTAGGTCAATATTTAGTAGACGTAGCATTAGCTGCAGTTCCGGCATTGATCCTGTGTTGGTCTCAATCAGCCTGAACATCATGATGCTGCCACCACCGTGCTTCACATCATGATGCTGCCACCACCATGCTTCACATCATGATGCTGCCACCACCATGCTTCACATCATGATGCTGCCACCACCGTGCTTCACATCATGATGCTGCCACCACCGTGCTTCACATCATGATGCTGCCACCTCTATGATTGGTGTCCACTAAACATATCATCTAGTCTGATGGTCATAAAGCTCCATCCTGGTCTCCTCAGACCAAAGAACCTTCTTCCAGGTGTCTTCAGAGTCTCCACATGTCTTCTGGTGAACTCTAGTTCAGATTTAATTTGAGTTTTTTCCAACAGAGTCTTTCTCTTTGTCTCCATAAAGCTTTGACTGGTGAAGAACAGTTGGATGAACAGTCTCTAACATCTCAGCTGCTGAAGCTGGAACTCCTTCAGAGGAGTCATAGGTGTCTTGGTGGCCTCCCTCACTGGTCACTCTTTTGCTCGGTCACTCAGTTTTAAAGGGCGCCATGTTCTAGGCAAATTCACACATGTTCCATTTGGTTTTATTTTTAATTATTTGACATTATTTTATAGAAATTTGTTTTCACTTTGACATGAAAGATTTTTTTCTTATAAATTCTTGTTCAAAACGCCAAATTACGCTGATAGTGTTTCAGTGTTGAAAAGCAATAAAAAGGGAAAAGTTTAATTCCTAGAAAGTTAGTTTTGGTCCAGACTAAAATCTTCCTGTTGGTTCCAGGATTTCCTCTGTGCCAGAAAAATCTGACTGAGAGATCAAATAAGAAAACTTTCTCCTTCCAAAGTTAAATCAAACATTACAAACCCAATGAGAAAATGTGTAAAAGATGTACTGAATTATGGAACAACGCTGCAGACTGCTCTGTTGACAGCTTCTCAAAATCTCACATCAAACTATTACAAATGTTATGAAAGAAAAGATGACAGAACTCTCAGGCAGCAGCACAGATGAAACCAGAGCTTTAACTCATGTAAAATAACTCCTAAACAGTTCATAAAGACGGTGGTTTGAACTCACAGGTTTTCTTCTGCGGCAGTGAGTTCTGAGGATGCAGATATGGGCTGTTCTCAGCGTCTATTCTCCGTTTATATTTCTGTCTTCCACCTCGAACTCGGTCCAGACGAACACCTGCATGAACAATCACAGGATATTAATGATTCATTTAGCCGACGGTATCCAGATACTGATGATCACAGGGTATAAATGGAAACACATTCACATGAACTGAATATATAAGAACACAAAAAGGTCCTTAAAGTAAAAACCCAATGATGAAAAAATATCTTGTTTGATTTAATGATTAAACTTGAAGTAAAGTGTAATGTCCTGGGTCATGCTACATGCTGCTTTCAGTCATGCAACATGTTGTATTTCATGTTGTGGTTAACTCGTGCAGCATTTGTGCCGTACATAATGTTATAATCACATCACATTGTTTCATATCAATATTGTTTTTTATTAGATCGTAGCGTTGTATGTCGTATACTGTATCACATTGTATCATATCATAGCATATTGTAATGTATTGTACATTATGTTATGTATCATATGGTAACAGATTTTATTGTATCATAGTGTTTTGTGTTTTATTGTATCACATTGTGGCATATCATAGTGCACTGTAGGTTTTATATTGTATCGTATTGTATAGTGTCGTACTGTTTTGTGTTGTATTCTGTCATATTGTATAGATTGTATTGATTTGTTTAGTTTTTAGCACATTGCTTTATATCGTATTATATCATATTGTAACATATTGTATCGTATTGTAGTTTTTTGTATAATATTGTATCATATTGTATCATATTGTATAATATTGTATTGTATTATATAACATTGTATAATATTGTATTGTGTTGTAGCATATTTTATAATATTGTATCATATTGTATCGTATTGTATTGTATTGTATCATACCAGAGCATTTTTTAGCATATAGTATAGTATTGTGTTGTATTGTGTTGTAGCATACTGTGGCATAATGTGGTGTATCGTATTGTGTTGTTTTGTTTTGTGTCGTATCATATCATATTGTTTCATATTGAATGATATCATATAGTCTAGTATATCAGAACTTATTGTATCATATTATCGGCTAACTGATGACATCATGTGTACAGCAGAGTGTTGTTCTGTAAACCTCAGTGGTTCATGGAACTTCTGACACTGAAAGGCTTCACATTAAACTGATCATCAGTCTGAAGGAGAACCAACAGGACGGACTACTCCCTGTAACACAACACCCAGAGGCAACAGTCCACCTGTCACCATGGCGATGAGGATTAAAGGTGGCGGTTGGACGAGGACTGAACCAAGAATAAAAAGAATCCAGAAGCTGCAGCGGTTTGACACCTGATCGTCACCATGGAAACACTCATAGTGGCCCTGAACAGATCCATGAGGGCATCTTTAAGACTATTTACCCCCAGACACCCCCAGAAACACATAGATCTATAAGGGCATCTTTAGGATTATTTACCCCTGGCACCTCCAGGAACACATAGATCCATAAGGGCATCTTTAGGATTATTTACCCCTGACACCTCCAGGAACACATAGATCCATAAGGGCATCTTTAGGATTATTTACCCCTGACACCTCCAGGAACACATAGATCCATAAGGGCATCTTTAGGATTATTTACCCCCGACACCTCCAGGAACACATAGATCCATAAGGGCATCTTTAGGATTATTTACCCCCGGCACCTCCACGAACACATAGATCCATAAGGGCATCTTTAGGATTATTTACCCCAGAAACCTCCAGGAACACATAGATCCATAAGGGCATCTTTAGGATTATTTACCCCCAGACACCTCCAGGAACACATAGATCCATAAGGGCATCTTTAGGATTATTTACCCCTGACACCTCCAGGAACACAAAGATCTATAAGGGCATCTTTAGGATTATTTACCCCTGACACCTCCAGGAACACATAGATCTATAAGGGCATCTTTAGGATTATTTACCCCTGACACCTCCAGGAACACATAGATCTATAAGGGCATCTTTAGGATTATTTACCCCTGGCACCTCCAGGAACACATAGATCCATAAGGGCATCTTTAGGATTATTTACCCCTGACACCTCCAGGAACACATAGATCCATAAGGGAATCTTTAGGATTATTTACCCCTGACACCTCCAGGAACACATAGATCCATAAGGGCATCTTTAGGATTATTTACCCCCGACACCTCCAGGAACACATAGATCCATAAGGGCATCTTTAGGATTATTTACCCCTGGCACCTCCAGGAACACATAGATCCATAAGGGCATCTTTAGGATTATTTACCCCAGAAACCTCCAGGAACACATAGATCCATAAGGGCATCTTTAGGATTATTTACCCCTGGCACCTCCAGGAACACATAGATCCATAAGGGCATCTTTAGGATTATTTACCCCAGAAACCTCCAGGAACACATAGATCCATAAGGGCATCTTCAGGATTATTTACCCCAGACACCTCCAGGAACACATAGATCCATAAGGGCATCTTTAGGATTATTTACCCCCAGACACCCCCAGAAACACATAGTTCTATAAGGGCATCTTTAGGATTATTTACCCCCGACACCTCCAGGAACGCATAGATCCATAAGGGCATCTTTAGGATTATTTACCCCTGACACCTCCAGGAACACATAGATCCATAAGGGCATCTTTAGGATTATTTACCCCCGACACCTCCAGGAACACATAGATCCATAAGGGCATCTTTAGGATTATTTACCCCTGGCACCTCCAGGAACACATAGATCCATAAGGGCATCTTTAGGATTATTTACCCCAGAAACCTCCAGGAACACATAGATCCATAAGGGCATCTTTAGGATTATTTACCCCTGGCACCTCCAGGAACACATAGATCCATAAGGGCATCTTTAGGATTATTTACCCCAGAAACCTCCAGGAACACATAGATCCATAAGGGCATCTTCAGGATTATTTACCCCAGACACCTCCAGGAACACATAGATCCATAAGGGCATCTTTAGGATTATTTACCCCCAGACACCCCCAGAAACACATAGTTCTATAAGGGCATCTTTAGGATTATTTACCCCCGACACCTCCAGGAACACATAGATCCATAAGGGCATCTTTAGGATTATTTACCCCCGACACCTCCAGGAACACATAGATCTATAAGGGCATCTTTAGGATTATTTACCCCTGACACCTCCAGGAACACATAGATCCATAAGGGCATCTTTAGGATTATTTACCCCAGAAACCTCCAGGAACACATAGATCCATAAGGGCATCTTCAGGATTATTTACCCCAGACACCTCCAGGAACACATAGATCCATAAGGGCATCTTTAGGATTATTTACCCCTGACACCTCCAGGAACACATAGATCCATAAGGGCATCTTTAGGATTATTTACCCCAGACACCTCCAGGAACACATAGATCCATAAGGGCATCTTTAGGATTATTTACCCCTGACACCTCCAGGAACACATAGATCCATAAGGGCATCTTTAGGATTATTTACCCCCGACACCTCCAGGAACACATAGATCCATAAGGGCATCTTTAGGATTATTTACCCCCGACACCTCCAGGAATGCCGCTCTTACTGCATCAGATAACAGCGTTGTATAAGCGTGTTTAGTTCCAGGCCGCTGGTTGGAGAAGCTGCTTTCTCTGCTTTTATAGGCTGACATCTCTATAATTCTCTCTTATTTTATAGAACTTCTGCTTTATTACTTAATGTTCCATAAAGAAGGAAGAGGTGAAGGTGAGGTGGAAGAAGATCAACGGCGTGTGAAGTTCACCGTGAACCAACAGGACATTATGAAATATCAAATTAAAGTGTGTGTTTCTACATCTAAAATCAAGCAAAGTTCATGTTTTATTTCTATTTATTTTTAAAGGATTTAGATTTAATAAATGTAGCCCCAAGCGCCAAATCATAAGACGAGCACATTAAAATAAATTAATTAATGAATTAACTGTGATTTTTAAAAAGATATGAACAAACAATATCATAATTTTACAGATATTTGCTGTTTGATTTTTTCTAACATCTAAAAGCTAAAGCTTTAAGATGCTAGTTTCAAGTTTAAGATGCAAATTTTTGCTTTAAGATGCTACTTTTAGCTTTAAGATGCTAGTTTTAGATTTAAGATGTTCGTTTTAGCTTTAAGATTCCAGTTTTAACTTTAAGATGCTAGTTTTAGTTGCTAATTTTAGCTTTAAGATGCTAGTTTTAGCTTCCAGATGCTAGTTTTATGTTTAAGATGCTAGTTTTAGCTTTAAGATGCTAGTTCTAGATTGAAGATGCTAGTTTTAGCTTTAAGATGTTAGTTCTAGATTTAAAATGCTAACTTTAACTTTAAGATGCCAGTTTTAGCTTCCAGATACTAGTGTTATGTTTAAAATGTTAGTTTTAGATTTTAAGATGTTAATTTTAGCTTCCAGATGCTAGTTTTTTGTTTAAGATATTAGTTTTAGCTTTAAGATGTTAGTTTTATGTTGAAGATACTAGTTCTAGATTTGATATGCTAGTTTTAGCTTTAGGATGCTAGTTTCAAGTTTAAGATGCTAGTTTTAGCTCTAAGATGCTAGTTTTAGCTTTAGGATGCTAGTTTCAAGTTTAAGATGCTAGTTTTAGCTCTAAGATGCTAGTTTTGGCTTTACGATGATAGTTTTATGTTTAAGATGCTAGCTCTAGATTTAATATGCTAGTTTTAGCTTTAAGATGCTGCTTTCAGGTTTAACAGCTGCAGAAGGTGAGCGGGGCATTAGTAGAGGGTAGTTTGAGTAAACTAGTTGCCCTCTGACCCCGCTGATGTCACCGGGGGTAAACAGTAAGTGTGGATTAACCTCCAGAGGATCTGTTTGCTTTAGTGGATTTAGCGGAACGTGTTTGCAAACAGCAGCTTAAATCCTCCGCCGCTCCATTTAGTTTGGTTTTATTCAGCCGTTAGCTTGTTGCTGTGGCGCTCAAACAGCTTCCTGCAGCCAAACTCCTTTATTTCCGCCTCTACGGGGTCCCTGAATGCACCGTGACGCCTGGAGACGGTGCGTTCACTGTCAACAATCCCACGCTGCTCAGGTGTAGAGGAAAAGAAACGACAACCAGCCGACAGGATTTGGAGCGAAGTCAGCAGGAAGCTCAGAGTCCGTCTGTTCTGACTTTTCTCAGAAAGCAGATTAAGATGACGCGATTTAAACACCTGAAGCTGCGACCGGAGGATCAAGACTCTGTTTGTTGACCCTCCGACCCTCAACACCAGCTTTAAAAGGCACCAGATCACCTAAAAGACTGAATTCATCAGCTAGAAACTGGACTTTATGTAAAAATATGAGTCCTTTAGGATGTGAGGTTCAGTAAAATCACTAAATCTGAGCTTAAAATGGTCATATGTCATTAAAAGTCACTTTATTCAGCACGTCTTCTTTATGAAATTCTCCAAAAATTAAGAGTTTGCAGCAGATTCTGTTAAAAAAAAAAAAAATCTGTACATGACTAAGTCAGATGTCTTGACTTTCAAAACTAAATTTGGCTTTTTGTCATTTTTTTTCTTATTTGTGTTGTTTCATGTTTCTTTAGGACTGTTTTGTCTCATTTTTGTCATTTTGTATCAAATTTTTATAGTTTTTTGTCTCATTTTTGTCATTTTGTATCAAATTTTTATAGTTTTTTGTGTCATTTTTGGTCTAATCTTTCTTTTTTTTCTCGTTTGTGTTGTTCCATGTCTCTTTAGGATTGCTTTGTCTCCTTTCTGTCGTTTTGTGTCGCGTTTGTGTCATTTTGTATCTCATTTTTGTTGTTTTGTGCCTGGTTTGTGTTGTTTTATGTCTTGCTTTTGTTGCATTGTGTGTCATTTTTGTTATTTTGCGTCTCATTTGTGTTGTTATTTCTCATTTTTGTATAAAATTTTTGTTGTTTTTGTCTCATTTGTGTTGTTTTTGTCATTTTGTTTTTCGTTTCTGTCATTTTGTGTTTCGTCTGTATCATTTTGTACTGTTCTTTTTAGTCTAATCTTTCTTTTTTGTCTTGTTTGCGTTGTTTCATGTCTCTCTCGGACTGTTTTGTCTCCCTTGTGTCATTTTGTGTCTCATTTTTCTTTTGTGTCTCATTTTTTGTTGGCTTCACAGTTAATTTTTACAGAATCCGTCTCCATGTTGTTGTGTTTCCACAGAGCTGCAGGACTTTATATTGTAGAGAAAAACTAAGTTCCAGTGATGGAAACTGAGAGTTGAGCGTTAATCAGAGCTGCACGTTTCTCTGCAGTGTTTCTAAAATATTGAGCACGTTTTGCAGCTTTTACAGCCCTGAGAGGCGACTAAGCAGCCTTAATGAAAGCCTGCCGGGGGTCTATCCGCCTTTTCTTCAGGTCTGTCGTTACGAGACGCGATGGAGCGCGTTACGAGGGCGCTTACGACGGCGCTTACGAGGGGCAGTTCGCATTTCACGGAGGTCCAGGAATCCCAGAAGGCTTCTGGAGGAATTTACGAGGAGGTGGGAGGAGGTGGGGGTCGGGATGCTGCCGAGGCCTCGGCTCTATTAAAAGAAGCTCATTTAGAAGAAGGACACGGCGAGGCGTGAGCGCAGTTTAAACACACAAACACACAACGGCGAGCATCACATTATTAGAGCCGGATCAGGTTTTCACAGCAGACAGATGAGCTGCTGACATGTTGATAGAATCAAACAAACCGGTCTGATGGCAGAAATAAGAGCAGGAGGACATCGACAACAACATGTCTTTTAGATCCTATCCCAACTAGACTGTTCAAGGAGGCTTTACCTTTAATTAATTCCTCAATGTTAGATCTAATTAATCTCTCTCTAGTAACAGGCTATGTACCACAGGCTTTTAAGGTTGCTGGAATCAAACCTTTACTTAAAAAGCCCACTCTAGATCCAGATGTTTTAGCCAACTATAGACCAATTTCCAACCTCCCATTTCTCTCCAAAATTCTGGAAAGAACAGTTGCAAATCAATCATATGAACATTCACAAAGGAATAGCTTGTTTGAAGAGTTTCAGTCAGGCTTCAGAGTGCATCATAGCACAGAAACAGCTCTGGTGAAAGTTACTAATGACCTTCTCATAGCGTCAGATAATGGACTGGTCTCTATACTTATTTTATTGGACCTTAGTGCAGCATTCGATACAATCCACCACAAACTTTTATTACAGCGACTAGAACATTCTATTGGCATTAAAGGGACAGCACTGGACTGGTTTAAATCCTACTTATCAGACAGGTTCCAGTTTGTGCATGTCAACAATGACTCTTCTGAGCATGCTAGGGTTAATCATGGAGTTCCTCAGGGTTCTGTCTTAGGACCCATACTGTTCACATTATACATGCTCCCCTTAGGCAATATTATTAGGAAGCACTGTATTAATTTCCATTGTTACACTGACGACACTCAGTTGTATTTATCTATGAAGCCAGATGAAACTAATCAACGAGCTAGACTGCAAGATTGTCTTAAGGACATAAAGACCTGGATGACCTATAATTTCTTACTACTAAATTCAGACAAGACTGAAGTCATTGTATTTGGCCCCAAACATCTTAGAGAATTGCTTTCAAAGCATATAGTTACTCTGGATGGCATTACATTGGCCTCCAGTACTACTGTGAGGAACCTCGGCGTTATCTTTGACCAGGACATGTCCTTTAACTCGCACATAAAACAAATCTGTAGGACTTCCTTTTTCCACCTGAGAAATATTGTAAAAATCAGGAACATCCTGTCTCAGAGTGATGCAGAAAAACTAGTCCATGCATTTGTTACTTCTAGGCTTGACTACTGTAATTCCTTATTATCAGGTTGTCCCAATAGCTCTCTGAAACATCTACAGCTGATCCAAAATGCTGCAGCCAGAGTACTGATGGGAGTTAGCAAGAGAGATCATATTTCTCCTATACTGGTTTCTCTTCATTGGCTTCCTGTTAAATCTAGAATAGAATTCAAAATCCTTCTTCTGACATATAAAGCTCTTAACAACCAATCTCCATCATATCTTAAAGACCTGATAGTACCATATTATCCTAGCAGAACTCTTCGCTCTCAGGCTTACTTGTTGTTCCTAGAATCTATAAAAGTAGAATGGGAGGCAGAGCCTAACTACACACATTTTTGTACATGTAATATTCTGTTCTATTTTTATTTTTTTGTATTCTTAATTTTGTATTTTTTTGTAGTTTTAATATACATATTTTACACTTCTGTATTTAATTTTTTTGCAGTTTTAATGTTTTACATAATTTTTTACATTGTTGCATTTTAAATTCTGTACCTTTTTTTTAAAAAAAATGCCTTTGAAATTTTCTGACTTCTCCTAAATTTCGCCTTATTTTAAATTTGTTGCACTTTTAATCTTGCGTTATTCAAAAATGTTTGTAGCTGCTTTTAATTCTGCTTTTTATTTGTGATCAAATGAAACATTCATTAACAGGGAGCTTTTTTTTCTATTTAATTGGTTTTCATGGAGGTTAAACATGAGGACAGCAGAAGGAGCTGCAGAGGATTTTAGGATTTTTATCATTTTCCCAGAGGAACACCTGGATGACGTCACCACAGAGGAAACACCTGGATGATGTCACCACAGAGGAACACCTGGATGATGTCACCACAGAGGAACACCTGGATGATGTCACCTGGATGACGTCACCACAGAGGAACACCTGGATGATGTCACCTGGATGACGTCACCACAGAGGAAACACCTGGATGATGTCACCACATAGGAACACCTGGATGATGTCACCACAGAGGAACACCTGGATGACGTCACCACAGAGGAAACACCTGGATGATGTCACCACATAGGAACACCTGGATGATGTCACCACAGAGGAACACCTGGATGATGTCACCTGGATGACGTCACCACAGAGGAACACCTGGATGATGTCACCTGGATGACGTCACCACAGAGGAAACACCTGGATGATGTCACCACATAGGAACACCTGGATGATGTCACCACAGAGGAAACACCTGGATGATGTCACCACAGAGGAACACCTGGATGACGTCACCACATAGGAACACCTGGATGATGTCACCACAGAGGAAACACCTGGAAGATGTCACCACAGAGGAACACCTGGATGACGTCACCACAGAGGAACACCTGGATGATGTCACCACAGAGGAACACCTGGATGATGTCACCACAGAGGAACACCTGGATGATGTCACCTGGATGACGTCACCACAGAGGAACACCTGGATGATGTCACCTGGATGACGTCACCACAGAGGAAACACCTGGATGATGTCACCACATAGGAACACCTGGATGATGTCACCACAGAGGAACACCTGGATGATGTCACCACAGAGGAAACACCTGGATGATGTCACCACAGAGGAACACCTGGATGACGTCACCACAGAGGAAACACCTGGAAGATGTCACCACAGAGGAACACCTGGATGACGTCACCTGGATGACGTCACCACAGAGGAACACCTGGATGATGTCACCTGGATGACGTCACCACAGAGGAAACACCTGGATGATGTCACCACATAGGAACACCTGGATGATGTCACCACAGAGGAACACCTAGATCTCTGCTATTTTTTTTTTTTATTTTTATTTTTTAAAGTTATTTTTTTGGCCTTTTTGTCGGCTTTTTTTTATTAGCTAGGCACAGTGAGAGAGAGACAGGAAACAGGGGAGAAGAGTCAGGAGAAGACATGCAGCAAAGGGCCGCGAGCGGGAATCGAACCCAGGCCGCTGCGTCAGGGACCAGCTCTGTACATGGGTCGCCTGCTCAACGCGTTGAGCTATACGGGCGCCCAGATCTCTGCTATTTTATTGTATTTTTAGTGTCTAACTGTTTTCAGTCTCTCCGGTAGAATCTGAGCTTTAACCCTGAAACTAGATTTAATAAAATTTAACTGGATTTAGAGAGATGCTGCTGGAACTGGAGATTTGTGTCTCATTTTTGTCCTGTTTTTGTCATTTTGCATCTTGCTTTTGAGATGTTGTATCTCATTTATGTCATTTTGCGTCTCATTTGTGTCATTTTGCCTCTCACTCGTGTATCATTTTAGCTGTTTTGTGTCTTGTTTGTGTTGTTTTGTGTCACATTTTTGTTGTTTTTAGAATCTTTTGCATTATTTTGTATCTCATGTGTTGTTTTGTGTCTCGTTTCTGTCATTTTGTGTCTGTTTTCTGTCATTTTGTGTCTCATTTTAGAAGTTTGTGTCTTGTTTGTTTTGTTTTTTTTCGTTTTGTGTCTCATTTTTGTAGTTTTTTTTAATCTTTGGTATTAGTTTGCATTTACTTTGTGTTGTTTTGTATCTTGTTTTGTGTCATTTTGTATCTCATTTTAGGTGTTTTGTGCCTAGTTTTTGTCATTTTGTGTTGTGTTTTAGAAGAACTAAATGCTGCTGTGCTTCCGTTTATCTTTATTTTAACCGTTTAACGTCTGTAGCTGGGATGCAGAAACATCTAATCTTTGGTGTTGGTGTCAGACGGCCGCTGGTATTGAAATGGGTTCAGTAATTTGTGTGTTTATCTGCTGCTCACACCTCCAGCCTGGCTCTGCTCCAGGTCTATTTTCGAGTCCAGGACGAGCATTGTTCCTCCTGTTTACGGCACACACTGGGCTTTAACTGTCACAGTTTAAGGTTTCACTGCACTTCAGAGACGCCAGTGCAGCTTCAGACGCTGACAATCAGGTTTTTGTTTCCACGAATAAAGAAGACGACTCTGACGGCCCGTCCATCCCTCAGACAGCAACAAAAACTGACAAAAGTGAGATACAAAATGGTATCTTGTATCTTGCTTTTGTTATTGTGTCTCATCTTTGTCATTTTGTGTCTCGTTTTTGTCATTTTGTCTCGTTTTTGACATTTTGTCTCGTTTTTGTCTTTTTGTGTCTCATTTTTGATATTATGTGTCTCATTTGTATCATTTTGTGTCTCATTTTGCCGTTTTGTGTCTTTTTTTGTCATTTGGTGTCTCATTTTAGACATTCTGTGTCTCATTTTTGACATTGTGTCTAATTTTTGCCATTTTGTGTCACGTTTTTGTCTTTTTGTGTCTCATTTTGCGTCTTGTTTTTGTCATTTTGTGTCTCATTTTTGCTGTTTTGTGTTTGCTTTTTGCCATTTAGTTTCATTTGTGTCATTTCATGACTCATTTGTGTTGTTTTGTGTCATTTTCTGTTTCATTTTAGTCATTTTGTGCCTCAGTTTTTCATGTAATTTTTGTTATTTTGTTTCATTGTTTTGCAGGTTTAGACACTGATCAGGTTTTTGTTTCCAGGAATAAAGAAGCTCTGAACCGCTGCCAGTCTGCCGCCCCGTCGATCCCCCAGAAAGCAACTCAAAGTGTTTATTTTAGGTCTGAAAGTGGTTTTCTGTGTTCAGCTGACCTTCTCTCAGCATCCCCACCGTCAGACACTTGACAAAGCGACAGGCCTGGCAGGATTTCCTCCTCCTCTTGGTGATCTCACACTCGCTGGAGGCCGGGCAGCTGTACTCGATGTTACCTGGAGGAGGAAGAGGGAATATTTAGCATCTTTTAATTAGAATACGGCAAAATTATCATGTTGAGACGTCATTATTTTCTGATTTTATGTCAAAAAATATTTGGAAATTAAACAGGAGATTTTAAACTTGTTAAATAAAATGGAAAGCAGGAAAAAACAACAACACAAAAAACGCTGAAATATCCTGACTGGAAACTGATTTAATTCTAATATGACCAAATATTCAGACGTCTTTATTTACAGTATTGAGGTCAAAAAGTAGCTACTTTGAAAGTACGAGCATTAGATCATAAACTTATTGATAGATAGATAGATGGATGGATGGATGGATGGATGGATGGATGGATGGATGGATGGATGGATGGATGGATGGACAGACAGACAGATAGATATAGATAGATAGATAGGTATTAGCTGCTTTGTGTCTCGTTTATGTCGTTTTGTCTCATTTTGTCTCATTTTTGTCATTTTGTGTCTCATTTGTGTCTTTTTGTGCTTCGTTTTTGACATTTTAAGTTTGTTTTTTGTCATTTTGTGTCTCGTTTATATCGTTTTGTGTCTGGTTAATTTGCAGTTTCCACCTTAAACTGAGGCGACCTTGATGACCTCTAATAAGCTCATCTAAAAAACACGATGATATTCTCATAAATTCATATTTATGCAGTCTTTAGGATGCTGTTTAGTTCATTTCTGAGATGTTACTGTCTGTGTTTTGTCCTCATCGCTGTCAGTTTTCTGCTCTCAGACACCAGAACACCATCAGAGCTGCTGTTAATCCCGGAGGCGTCGGTCCAGTCAGCTGCCGTCCTCCGTCTCTAACAGGAAGCTTCCGACTCTAAAATCCTTTCAAACTTCCTCTCCTGACGCTATCTGCAGCCCCAAACATGTTGACTGTAAGCAACAGCAGAGTTTAGATCTTTATTTAGAGCTGCTGCAGCATCAGGGCTGTTTGGACCAAAACAAACGTCTCAAACGGGTTTAACAGGAACATTCTGAACCCTGGAGTCATACATGTTCTTCTACACGCCTGTTACCTTGGATGGTCCTCTTGAAGAAGGCCTTGCAGGCTTCACACGAGGCCACGCCGTAGTGGTAACCGGACGCCACGTCGCCGCACACCAAGCAAACCCGCTTAGCCACCGAACCGAGCATGAACTCACACTTCACCTGGCCGTCGTCCTCGAACCTCCTGGACAGGAAACAGCAGCAGGAAGAGTTCAGTTTACCACAGAAAATAGAGAAAAATGTGAAGTACAGACGAGAAAATATCAGCAAGAAGAGTTCAATTTAACACAGAAAACAGAGACAAATATGATGTAGAGGGCAAGAAAAGTCTGGAAAATCATTTAAAAGTCAACTTACAGTAATCAGATTACTTCTAAGTACAACAGTAGTGTTTTTGTTCTGATGTCAAATTAAAAAATATCAGTTAAAATTTAAAATTCAGGCCCCGAAGTAGAAACGTAATGTGACAAAAACAAGACACAAAATGACAAAAACAAGACACAAAATATCAAAAACAGACGCAAAATGACAAAAATCAGACACAAAATGACAAAAACAGACACAAAATGACAAAAATCAGACACAAAATGACAAAAAACAAGACAGAAAAGGCAAAAGCGAGACACAAAATGACATAAACGAGACACAAAATGACACAGATGAGACCCAAAATGATAAAAGAGATAAAATTACAAAAAAGAGGCACAAAATGACAAAAACAAGATACAAAATGACAAAAACGAGACACAAAATGGCAAAAATGAGACAAAATGACACAAACAAGACACAAAATGACAAAAAAGAGACACAAAATGATACAGACAAGACACAAAATGACATAAATGAGACACAAAATGACACAGATGAGACACAAAATGATACAGATGAGACACAAAATGATAAAAGAGACAAAATTACAAAAAACTGACACAAAATGACAAAAAAGAGACAAAAAATGGGACACAATGATAAAAAAAACAGACACAAAATGAGAAAAACGAGACACAAAATGACACAAATGAGACACAAAATTACAAAAAACAGACACAAAATGACAAAAACGAGACACAAAATGAGAAAAACAAGACAAAATAACAAAAATGAGAAACAAAATTACAAAAATGTGACGCAAAATGACAAAAACGAGACACAAAATGACAAAAACGAGACACAAAATAACAAAAATGAGAAACAAAATGACAAAAATGAGACACAAAATGACAAAAATGACACACAAAATGACAAAAACGAGACACAAAATGACAAAAACGAGACGCTGAAAAATGAGAAACAAAATGACAAAAATGAGACACAAAATGATAAAAATGAGACACAAAATGCCAAAAATGACACAAAATGACAAAAATGACAAAATTGAGAAACAAAATGACAAAAATGAGACACTGAGACTCTAACTTTTGATTTCTTCAGTCCTTCAGGTCACATTTTGAGAATTTTGGGTTAATTTTAACGTTATTAGTAATATTGGACTCATTTTTAGTAATTTAGGACAATTTTAAGCTTATTTAGGGCAGGTTTTAAGCTGATTTGGCCAAATTTTACTTATATTTGACAGGTTTTAATTAATTTTAGACACATTCTGAGAAATTTTGGGCAAATTAGCAAGTTAGCTTGTTCATCGTTGCTTGTTTTAGATGAGTATTGAGTAATTTGGACAAATATATGTGTATAAACTCTGGTTTAGTTTCTATGAGTTTCTACTTTTTGGCCTGAATTTTTAATCTAGTCTTTCTAAAGTGTTTGTTTTTGATTGTTTCTAAGAGCAAACATTCACCTGCTGGCTGCTCCAGTGTTGTTCAGTCCTGCTGCGTGCCCGTAGAGTCCAGGTGAGTCCAGTCCATTGGTCAGACCGGGGCCCTTGGTTAAGGGGCCGTAGCTGGAGTTGGTGTCCGAGGAGGAGCTCCCTGGGCTGGGCTGAGCCGGGCTGATGTCCCCCTGGGAGCTGGGGCTGGAGGGTTCCCTCTTTATGGAGGAGGGAGCGGTGGGGTCGAGGCCCCTCACCGACATCCTGCCCAGAAGCCTGCAGGGAAACGAAAGCATTTAATGTTTATGGACGGACGGAGTCACCTTGGAGATAATATTAATTCAGGTCGTTAGTTTTACTGGTCAGGCTTCGTTTACTCAGACAGGAATCATGTGATGAGCAGCTTCAGATAATCAATACGTCTTTATGGGTTCCTATGTTCTCACAAACAATCACAGGTGTGTATTGTTACACCACACACTCAGACACACACCATCCGAAGCAGCCGTTTGTGATTTCCCACATATGCAAAGCTGCTGTCCATTACACTGCTTTGTTTTCTGAGAGGACATTGGTTAGACAAACTTATGGAAATGGACAAAGCAGCAATCATCCGCATCATCTTCCATTAAAACCACCAGTTTAAAGAGGCCGGAGCATACTGGGAACCAGTTTAAAGAGGCCGGAACATACTAGAAACCAGTTTAAAGAGGCCGGAACATACTAGAAACCAGTTTAAAGAGGCCGGAGCATACTAGAAACCAGTTTAAAGAGGCCGGAGCATACTGGGAACCAGTTTAAAGAGACTGAAATATACCCCCAGTATGTTTCAGCCTCTTTAAACTGAGAAACTTTGGACACTATTGAAAAATATCGGTGTTATTGTTATTTTTATTTGCATAGATTCATAAATAAACGTCAGAATGTCCTGTAATATTTACACATATTGGATTTATCTTCCTGTATTGTTGCTGTAATGAATCTTTTTCTGCTGCTGCGTGTGAACCGAAGCATCGCGACTCTATTATTGGATTAAGATGTGACCACAACAGACTCTCTGTCACCGACAAGAAACTGCATCTGAAACCAGCTGAAGTGAACAGTAGGCTGGCAGGCATGTGATCTGCACACACACTCAACACACACACACACACACACACACACACACACACTCAACACACACACACATTGAACATGCACTCGTGGCGGCATCAGTCCACAGTGATGTAAAAATAAAAGCTCCTCCACACACTCTTCAGATTCCAGCGGTCTGAACATGCTAAAGCCTCCTGCACACACACCGACACACACACTAACACACACTGACACACACACACACACACACACACACACACACACACACACACACACACACACACACACACACACACCAACACACACTGACACACACACACACACACACACACACACACACACACACACACCAACACACACTCTTTAAAGCACGTGTCTCCATAAACACCTTCACACTCAGCCAACTGTCCGCCTGCAGCCTGAACCTCCTCCAGGTTTGTGCTCTGCTGGTTCTGTTGTTTCCTGACATGTAAATCAGAACCGTCCTGATGACAGATTATTTGTTATTCAAAGACGCTGGCTGCTTTTAACCACCCGCTGAGTAAACCACGGCCACGCGCTGCTGAGAGCTCTATGAGGCTGCAGACGAGGAGGTGAAGACGAAGTACAGCAGGACACTAAGAAAACTGATGGAAACCAGCAGTGATAGCAGGAAGTGCTGCTTTAATGATGCTGGAATTTATCCACTGAAACAAGAACATTTCCTAAAGTTCTACACTCAAATTTAATTTTGATGTACTTTACCGGAATATTGCCAGTTATTTTTAAGGTGCAGACTTAAATTAAAATGTTTAAAATACAACAAACAGTCCCAGATTAAAACTTTGCATTTTTTCTTCTGCTTTACATTTTAAATGTCTTTAAGTTGTTAATAGCTTCAATAAATAATGATATTTTCCCTCTAAACTGCTCACTAATTCCAATAAATATGTCACTAATACAACAACAATAATGATAGTAATAATAATGATAAATATACAATCAGAATAAAGAACAGATTAAAACAAAACATACTGATATTTGACACACCCACACCCACATATATATATATATATATATATATATATATATATATATATATATATACATATATATATATATATATATATATATATAATAAAAAACTTTTTTACCTTGAAACTTTTTTAATCATTTAAAAATGATCAAAAAAGGGTTCAAGGTATTTTTAGTATTACAGCATTTAGTATAGCTTCAGTATTATTATTAATATATAAAATTAATTAATATACAAAAATAAAATAATATATAAATAACAAATACAAATATAAAAAGACAGACAAAGAATATTTAAAAGATAAACAAAAATATCAAAACATACAAAAAAATTCTTTTTTGCTGAATTATTGGAACACTTATTAATCTAATAGAAAATATTTTTAAAAACCCAGATAAAAATATTTTAAAATGATTGAAAAAGGGTTCAAGGTATTTTTAGTATTCTAGCATTTAGTATAGTTTCAGTATTATTATCATATAAAATCAATTAATATACAAAAATAAAATAAATAAAAAATAAAACATGAAAAAACAGCAAAAGAATATTTTAAAAAAAATTTTAAAAGTATATATATATATATATATATATATATATATAAAAATAAAAAATTTAGATTTCTTGATATTTTTATTTAAATTTTAATAAATAATTATTCAATAATAATAATAATAATAATAATAATAATAATAATAATAATAATAACAATAATATAATAAGAGGAAGAAGAATAACAATAATATTACAAAAGATTTTTAAATATTGTTGATATTTGATATATATTTTAAATATATGTATATTATTTAACATTTTTTAAAGAATTAAGAATATTTTTTATCTGGAAAAAGTCATGTTATTTGTTTTTTTTTTTTTTTATAAACATTCCTTTGGCGATTTTAAATATTTGTTGATAGAACATTTAGATTTGTTGATATTTTTATTTTTTTATTGCTATAATTACCATTGACCACTTTCAATTTTTAAAATACAGAATTTTCTTTCAAATAAAGCAAACATCTATGAAGTAGTTCTATTTTATTTTTAATACAGTAAAAAAATAAAATGCTGTAAAAAATGTAAAAAAAACATGCTTCTGTAATGTTCAAAACTTAAATCACAGCATAAATCTGTACAATAATGTTTTAGCAGATTTGAAGCAGTAATTACATTTTTTTTACTACTTTTAAATTTATATGTAATCATTTTAATTTCATATTTTTAATGTGGATTTTGGTTTGTTTTCTTTGTTTTTTTTCCCGTGATAATACTAGTTATTATCTGTAATTTAACAAAACTGGGAAAATCTGTAAAACAACAGTAAAATATTGAAGAAATTACAGCTGAAACTTGGTGAAAATATTCGTTTTGTGTGTGAGTTTGTGTTGTTTTCAGAAGAAGAGGAGGAGGAGGAAGTTACAAGACGGAGTGTGAAAACAGGAGGAGGGGCAGTAAGGCAGAATAAAGAGGGCAGTTAACCTGAGGGTGGTAAAAGAAGAGCGAGTTTCTTTGAAATGTTCAGACAAAGAAGCAGGATGGAGACGAAAACACGTCTGACAGAGTTTCTTCATATCTAAGAACAAACGGACCTTATTTTTTAACTACGGCATCCCACAGGGGTCAATCCTGGGCCCCACTTCATTCTACAAAAACACTTTTTTTTATTTCCACGCCGATGACACACAGTCGTATCTTGATGTTTTAATTAATTAGGAGATCTGATTAGAACCTTAAAATAACTGACGACATTTGACAAACAGAGCCACTGCACTGTAAAAACAAAATACGTTAGAAAAATCCTGCAGTAAATGTGGAAGAAAAAAATATGTAAAACATGGTGGAATATTCAAAAACTACGCAAATATCTGTAAGATTTATTCACAGTTCTTTGGTGCTGTAAAGGCCAGAGAACCTGAAGTAGAACCTTTATTTATGGTTCTTTGGTGCTTTAAAGACCAGAGAACCTCTAGTAGAACCTTTAATTATGGTTCTTTGGTGCTTTAAAGACTAGATAACTGCCATTAGAACCTTGATTTACGATTCTTGGGTGCTTTAAAGACCAGAGAACCTCTTTTTACTGTTCTTCGGTACTTTGAAGACCAGAGAACCTTTATTTGCGTTCTTTGGCACTTTAAAGGCCAGAGAACCTCCAGAGAACCTCCAGAGAACCGTTATTTACGGTTCCGTGCTCTCTGAGAACCTACTTGTTGACCTCTTCGCCTCTGGTGATCCAGGTCAACGGGGTCTCAGTGTTTTCTCCAATAATCCACAGATGAGCAGGATCAGCAGAACCCAAACAGCCGTTTCTAAGAGCCTTAAACACGGATGTCGTGACACCAGGATCACCTGTGGATCATCTGAGACACACCTGAGACACACCTGTGGATCATCTGAGACACACCTGAGACACACCTGGGAAACATCTGAGACACACCTGAAACACACCTGAGAGACACCTAAGAAACACCTGAGATACACCTGAGACACACCTGAGACACACCTGGGAAACATCTGAGAATCACCTGAGAAACATCTGAGAAACACCTGAGATACACCTGAGAATCACCTGAGAAATATCTGAGAAACACCTGAGACACACCTGGGAAACATCTGAGACACACCTGAGACACACCTGGGAAACATCTGAGAAACACCTGTGGTTCACCTGAGAATCATCTGAGAAACATCTGAGAAACACCTGAGAATCATCAAAGAAAACACCTGGAAAAACACCTGTAGATCACCTGAGACACAAATGAGAAACACCTAAAAACAACTGAAAAATACCTGAGAAACACCTGAGAAGCACATGAGAAATACCTGTGGATCATCTGAGAAACACCTGAGAATCACCAAAGAAAAACCTGAGACACACCTGAGAAACACCCAAGAAATACCTGAGAATCACCTGAGGCACACCTAGCTACTATAAAAATGTATTTTTAACTTTAATTTTACAGATTTTTCCTGTTTTGTTCAATTACTCCAAATATTAAGAAAAAATAGCAGAAAAAAGTTTTATTTTTTATTAATTTAATTCATTCATTTTTCATTTTTATTTTACCATTTGAAAAAAATTAAAAATCACAGAAAAAATGAGTAAATGTGCATGTAAACCATAAAAAAAGCACAATTTAAATTTAAGAGTAAATCTGAATGTAAGTAATTTTATTATAAAACAGATTTAAGTCATTTTTAATTAACACTATAAAGGCTGTATTATCATGGTGATAGTTCTGAGTCATTTCTTAATTAAAACAGTATAAATTCTACGATTGCAGCTACTTACTGGGTGTCTAGGTGTTATTTTAAGTCATTATATTATAAAACAGTCGCTTCCTCAGTGTCAGAGTGGTAGATTTAAGTCATTTTTAAAATCTAAAACACTATAAATAATGTAGTTGTAGTTATTTATTGGGTGTCAGGGTGGTATTTTTAAGTATAAAAACATTTTAAGTTTTATAGTTGGAGTTACTTACTCTGTGTCAGGGTGGTAGATTTAAGTCATTTCTGAATAATAGTATTCACTCAGTATCTGGGTGGTATTTTAGAGTATTTTTAAAAGTACTTACTCAGTATCTGGGTGGTATTTTAGAGTATTTTTTAAAGTACTTACTCAGTATCTGGGTGGTATTTTGGAGTATTTTTTAAAGTACTTACTCAGTATCTGGGTGGTATTTTGGAGTATTTTTTAAAGTACTTACTCAGTATCTGGGTGGTATTTTAGAGTATTTTTTAAAGTACTTACTCAGTATCTGGGTGGTATTTTAGAGTATTTTTTAAAGTACTTACTCAGTATCTGGGTGGTATTTTAGAGTATTTTTTAAAGTACTTACTCAGTATCTGGGTGGTATTTTAGAGTATTTTTTAAAGTACTTACTCAGTATCTGGGTGGTATTTTGGAGTATTTTTTAAAGTACTTACTCAGTATCTGGGTGGTATTTTAGAGTATTTTTTAAAGTACTTACTCAGTATCTGGGTGGTATTTTAGAGTATTTTTTAAAGTACTTACTCAGTATCTGGGTGGTATTTTAGAGTATTTTTTAAAGTACTTACTCAGTATCTGGGTGGTATTTTAGAGTATTTTTTAAAGTACTTACTCAGTATCTGGGTGGTATTTTAGAGTATTTTTTAAAGTACTTACTCAGTATCTGGGTGGTATTTTGGAGTATTTTTTAAAGTACTTACTCAGTATCTGGGTGGTATTTTAGAGTATTTTTTAAAGTACTTACTCAGTATCTGGGTGGTATTTTAGAGTATTTTTTAAAGTACTTACTCAGTATCTGGGTGGTATTTTAGAGTATTTTTTAAAGTACTTACTCAGTATCTGGGTGGTATTTTAGAGTATTTTTTAAAGTACTTACTCAGTATCTGGGTGGTATTTTAGAGTATTTTTTAAAGTACTTACTCAGTATCTGGGTGGTATTTTAGAGTATTTTTTAAAGTACTTACTCAGTATCTGGGTGGTATTTTGGAGTATTTTTTAAAGTACTTACTCAGTATCTGGGTGGTATTTTGGAGTATTTTTTAAAGTACTTACTCAGTATCTGGGTGGTATTTTGGAGTATTTTTTAAAGTACTTACTCAGTATCTGGGTGGTATTTTGGAGTATTTTTTAAAGTACTTACTCAGTATCTGGGTGGTATTTTAGAGTATTTTTTAAAGTACTTACTCAGTATCTGGGTGGTATTTTGGAGTATTTTTTAAAGTACTTACTCAGTATCTGGGTGGTATTTTAGAGTATTTTTTAAAGTACTTACTCAGTATCTGGGTGGTAGGTGAAACACTCGGGCAGGTAGAGGTCGACTAAATCCATGAGTTTTTTTCTAACATGCTCTGATGAGGAGAAGATTCTGGTTTAGGGTCCTGGTTCTGATCAGGTCCAGATCTAGTTCTGGTTCTGATCAGGTCCAGATCTAGCCTGGTTCTGGTCAGGTCCAGATCTTCCCTGGTTCTGATCAGGTCCAGATCTAATCCTGGTTCTGGAGGATCAGAACCTCTGCTGAGGAGAAGCTGCAGGTTTTATCTCCTGGTTCTGGTCCAGGTCTTCTGATCAGGTCCAGATCTAGTCCTGGTTGTGGAGGATCTAGTCGTGGTTGTGGTTCAGGTCCAGATGTAGTCCTGGTTGTGGATCAGAACCTGGTCCTGGTTGATCAGAGTGTCCAGGTCCTGTCCCTGCTGCTGACCGGCTCAGACTGAAGGTTTCTCTCATCTCCCTCTCAGTTTCCTCTGGGGGCAGAGCAGGCTGCTGATTGGCTGCCGGCTCGGCCAATCAGAGGAGGAGCTGCCGGGGCAGGTGGAGCCGACAGGAAGCAGTTTAACAGGTTAGACTAGATCCAGAATGTCTGATTTACCAGTTTTTATCTGCTTCATCTGTTTTTATTCCATTTTTATCAGTTTTTATCACAGAAACAGAAGTTTATTCTGTCTTTTCTTTGTGTTTTCTTTATTTTATCCTGATTCTCTGCAGTTTAATAAATTATTCATTTAACGTCAGATCTCTAAAACCAGCATCTAAAATCAGCTTTTAAATCAGATTCTTTGCACATTTTGAGTTGTTTACACCATTTTCAGGTGAATATTTCTATTATTTGCATTTTTTTGGACTGTTTTTATTGTATTTGTTTAATAAATGATTAGTTTTATATCAGATCTCTACAACGTTCAGCTTTTAAATCAGACTCTTTTCATACTTTGAGTTGTTTACATCATTTCCAGGTGAATATTTATACAGTTTACATCTGTTTTTTAGTGAAATTGTTGTATTTAGTTTAATAAATGATATTTCTATCAGATCTTGTTGTCCCTCAGCTTTTTAAATCATTTTGGAAACTTTGAATATTTTTTAAACACATTTTGTAGAAAATTTATGACAGCAAGTCAAAAGAATACAGATAAACGGTGAAATTCAGAGATGAAAAAAATGAAATAATAAGTCACAAATTTGAGAAAAAGGTCTGAATTATAAGAAAAATGCCAGAAATCATGATACAAAAATAATAATTCTGACTTCAGCATCAGAATTATGACAAAATATTTTTGAAACAAATTAAATAAAAACGGTCAAAAATATAAATACAGGTGACACAAAAGTCAGATGCAAGTCAAAATATAGGAAAATAAAGTTTTTGATAGAAAGTCAAAATAGAATAAATGTAAATATACATATATATACATTCATGTATATATACATTTAGTCATATATATAAATAAATAAATAAATAAATAAATAAATAAATAAATAAATAAATAAATAAATAAATAAATATATATATATATATATATATATATATATATATATATATATATATATATATATATATATATATATATATATATATATATATATATATATGTGATTCTGTGTAGGTTCTGTTGTGTTGATTTTACATATTTTTGTTGTAGTTTTGCATCTTTTCAGGACGACTGCGTGTTTTTGATATTTTTTGGGGTGATTTTGTGGTTTTTGGTGATTTTTCTTCTTTTTTTGTGTTGGTTTTACATATTTTTAGGACAAATTTGTGTGTTTTGTGAATATTTATATTTTTTGCTACTCTGTGGGTTTTTATGATTTTTTTGTGTGTTTTTGGTTATTTTGAGATTTTTCTGTTGTGATTTTTCTTCTTTTTTGTGTTGATTTTGTATATTTTTGTGGTAGTTTTGTATCTTTTTAGGACGACTTTGCGTGTTTTTGTGCCATTGAAATTTTTTGGGTGATTTTGTGTTCTTTTGTTGTGATTTCTTTGTTCCGTGCACGGCTTTCTGCTTCTCTTTCCGTGTGCACGTGTTGTCGGCCAGTGAAAGCGTCACTTTGGGCTTCAGGCCAGCAGCTGATTAACTCAGATAAAAGAGCAGCAGTGAGTCAGTCCAGGACAAAGAGGAAAATACTCCATTTACAGACAACAGAGGAGATCCTGCTGCTCTGAATTCACTTTTAAAAAGATCTTTTAAGGGTTGTAGGTAAAGATTATCATCAATATTAATTAGTTAGTATTAGTCTCTTAATTAGATTTTCAATTAATCAGTTAAATGTTTGTAACAATCAACTTCAGACGGGTTTTAATGAACCAGTTTGGACAGAAAATGAAAAATTAGAGTCTTTATTTCCACCAATGTGACACTTGGAGTTGGAGATTTTTGTCCTGAAACTGAAATAAAACCTAAATATAAAAACATGTCACACACTAGCAGCAGATAATTAGTTAGTAAAGAGTTTAACTGACTATTAACTGGTAGTTTCTGTCTTAATTTGCTTTAACAAATAGTCTCTGATTTTTTTTACACAAAAATAAATCAGATTTTCTCTGTTTTTTCTTTTAAAACGCAGAATCTGTACATAAAAAACTTCAGCAATAATATTTACATAATGAAAACTTGAAATTAAGGAAAATAAAATGGTGTGACTGACTATTAACTGTTCATTTTTCTCTCTAAATACATCCTGATAATATTTTTGCTGTGAATTCTTGCAGCCATGAGAGCTGTGCTCCTCTAAAACCTAAAGATATCTAATTTAAAATGATTAAAAACAACAAATTTTCACCTCTAACAAGCTGGAACCAGTAAAAACTCAGCTGTTTTTTTCTCAGGAAATGATTTAAACTGTAGTTAAAGTCATTTATTATTTTAAAAAGCATCTCAGATGAAGGATTTTACCTCCAGAAACCAACAACTGATTGTGTTTCCTTTAATCTCTCTGACCTTCAAAGCTTTTGAACTCATGAAACATCTGATAAGCTGCAGATATGAAGCTCATTTCTGTTTGTTTTTGCACAGAAACCATCCAGATTGTGAATTAAATTGATAAAGATTTTGCAAACCTGCACTGTACCAACAAATATTTATCAGCTTTTCCTCAATAAATAACTTAAACTGTAGTTAAAGTAATCTATTACTTGACCTTCAAAGCTTTTAGCCATTGAAATAAACTCATGCAAGTCTGTTGTTTTGACTGAATTGAGTCAAACTTTACCAGAATAATTTAAAATTTGTCCCAGATGATATAAAAACTGTGCAAAATGTATTAAAAATCTCCAAAATCAATAAAATATAGTCCAAAATTACTAATAAATTGTCCAGTCGACTCAAAATTGTCCAAAGGAACTCAAAATATAACTAAACTTGTCCAAAAGTACTTAAACAATCTCCAAAATGATCTGAAAATATTCAAAAATGAGCTTAACTTTCTTCTAAATCAAGTCAAACTTTCCCAAAATATCTAAAATTTGTCCCAAATGATATAAAAATTGTGCAAAATATGTTTAAAAAATGTCCAGAATCTCTTTCAAAGGGTCCAAAGTAATTCAAAATTGTCCAAAATGGCTATATTATTTCATAAGTCACAATTTGGGCTTGATACAGTATTTCAAAAGCATTACTATTACTATTTTTTCTCCTTGCTATCACAAAATCCATGTTTCTTTAAAACATTTTTGACTCATTATTTCACGAGTCACATTTTTGTGTCACATGTTTTTATTTTTACCCTTTATCTTAAAATCTTGTGTAATTTTGTGTCTAATTTTTGTCATTTTGTGTCTCATTTTTATCAGTGTATCTCATTCATGTCAATTCGTGTCTCATTTATGTCATTTTATGTCATATTTTTGACATTTTTTGTCTTATTTTGTCATTTTGTGTCTCATTTATGTCATTTTGTCTCATTTGTGTCATTTTGTGTCTCATTTATGCCATTTTGTGTCTCATTTTTATCATTTTGTATCTCATTCATGGTATTTTGTGTCTCATTTGTGTCAGTTTGTGTCTCATTTATGTCATTTTGTGTCTTATTTTTGTCATTTTGTGTCTCATTTATGCCATTTTATGTCTTATTTTTGTCTTTTTGGTCTCATTTGTGTCATTTTGTGTCCGTTTTTGTCATTTTGTGTCTGATTTTGTCATTTTGTGTCTTGTTTGTGTAATTTTGTGTCTTGTTTGCATCATCTCATCCTGAAGGTTTTCAAGGATAGAACTTCTCCACTTTTAAACGACACTTGGGCCTCAGATTCGTGCAGACGTCAGGGTGAGTTTGTTGACTTTCTTCTTCGTTGGTGCCGAAGCGACGACATCACCTGAGCTAATCTGAGCTCAGATAAAGTCCAGACAGCCGACTGCATGAAGAGGCTTTTATCTCATTACGGCTCACGAAGCAGGCGACCGACACACACGTTAAAGCTGCAACACACACTTTAAAGCTGAAACACACACTTTAAAGCTGAAACACACACTTTAAAGCTGCAACACACACTGCAGCTGTAAACGAACGGTGACGGCAAACACCAGAGTCGACGCACAGCAGATAAAAACGGACGGCAAACAGTTTTATCTGACGTTTCAAACACAGCATCACATAGAAATAATCTTGTATAAACCATTCAGGAAACAGTTTTTATCTCCTGGTGGCTTTTAGTCCACTGGTCTTTATCTGCTTTAGTTTTGTAGCTCAGAAGAAACAAAAGGCTGAAATTTAAACACAGATTATTGATTTGATCTGATAAATGTTCCGTTATTTTCTTTGGCACAACAACAATAGCTGGACGCACTCGAGTGAAGGCGACAAACAAACCTCTGACAGAAAGGGAAGAAAGAACGTCGTTTCTAGAGGTTTATGTTTCTACCTGACCTCCATCCACCTCTGAGGAGGGAAAATGCCTCCACCAGTTCTGACTCAATTCTGTCATTTTCAAATCTCGTTTGTGTTGCTCTCTGTTGTTTTGTGTCTCATTCGTGTCGTTTTGTCTCATTTTTTGTCATTTTGTGCCTCATTTTGTGTCTCGTTTTTGCTTTATTTGTCTAATTTGTATCATTTTTTGTCTCACTTTTGTCATTTTGTGTCAAGTTTATATCATTTTGTGTCTCGTTTGTATCATTTTGTGTCTCGTTCGTATCATTTTGTGTGAGGTTGATGTCATTTTGTGTCTCATTTTAGTGATTTTGTGTCAAGTTTGTATCATTTTGTGTCTTGTTTTATCATTTTGTGTCCTTTTTTGTCATTTTTTGTCTCATTTTTATCATTTTGTGTCTCATTTGTGTTATTTTGTGTCTTGTTTGTATCATTTTGTGTCTCATTTTTGTCATTTTGTGTCTAGTTGTTATTTTGTCTCTCATTTGTGTCATTTTGTGTCTCGTTTTTGCTTTATTTGTCTAATTTGTATCATTTTGTGTCTTGTTTTGGTCATTTTGTGTCTCAGTTTTGCTGTTTTGAAATTGTTTGTCTTTTGTGTTGTTCTGTGTCTTGTTTCTATCTTTTTTTTTCTAATTTGTGTCATTTTGTGTCTCAGTTGTGTTGTTTTGTGTCTCATTTGTGTATTTTTTGTCTCATTGTCCATATGTGTCTTGGTTGTGTTGTTTCGTGTGTCTTTGTGTCTCCTTCTTGTCATGTTTTTTGTTCATTTCACAGCCTTGGTTTGGGAAACGATATGGAAAACAAAACGCTGCTGGATCAGATTCTGGATCGATCTGAGGAAGCTTCTGGGAGGAGAACCAGAGGAGAACCAGGGGAGAACCGGAGGAGAACCGGGGGAGAACCAGGGGAGAACCAGAGGAGAACCAGGGAAGAACCAAGGGAGAACCGGGGGAGAACCAGAGGAGAACCAGGGGAGAACCAGGGGAGAACCAGAGGAGAACCAGGGGAAAACCAGGGGAAAACCAGGTGAGAACCAGGGGAGAACCGGAGGAGGACCGGAGGAGAACCAGGGTAGAACTGGAGGAGAACCAGGGGAGAACCGGAGGAGAACCAGGGTAGAACCAGGGTAGAACCGGAGGAGAACTGGAGGAGAACTGGAGGAGAACCGGGGGAGAACCAGAGGAGAACCAGACGAGAACCAGGGGAGAACCAGATGAGAACCAGGGGAGAACCAGGGGAGAACCAGAGGAGAACCAGGGGAGAATTACAGGAGAACCAGGAGAGAACCGGAGGAGAACCAGGGGAGAATTACTGGAGAACCAGAGGAGAACCAGATGAGAACCAGGGGAGAACCAGGGGAGAATTACAGGAGAACCAAGGGAGAACCAGAGGAGAACAAGGGGAGAACCGGAGGAGAACCAGGGGAGAATTACAGGAGAACCAGGGGAGAACTGGAGGAGAACCGGAGGAGAACCAGGGGAGAACCGGAGGAGAACCAGAGGAAACCAGGGGAGAACCAGGGGAGAACTGGAGGAGAACCGGAGGAGAACCAGGGTAGAACCGGAGGAAAACTGGAGGAGAACCAGGGGAGAACCAGAGGAGAACCAGGGGAGAATTACAGGAGAACCAGGGGAGAACCGCGGGAGAACCAGGGGAGAACCGGAGGAGAACCAGGGGAGAATTACAGGAGAACCAGAGGAGAACCAGATGAGAACCAGGGGAGAACCAGGGGAGAATTACAAGAGAACCAGAGGAGAACCAGATGAGAACCGGAGGAGAACCAGGGGAGAACCGGAGGAGAACCAGATGAGAACCAGGGGAGAACCAGATGAGAACCATGGGAATGTTCCTCAGGATTTAACGTCTCATTATTCATATCAGCGCCCCCTGGTGGAGGAATCCTGCAGAACGTCGGCCTGAAGTCTGATCCTGATTTATGCATCTTTAAACCTCTGAGCAGTTTCTGTTTCCTCACTGTGCTCATTTTTCACTACAGTTACTTTCTGAAGAATTTATTTGAACTTAATTTCAGCACTGATGTTTTTTTCCACTTTGACTTTTGGTTCTTTAGCTTAATAATAGAAGTTTTAATTCCACCGCTGATGTTTTTATTCCAGTTTAATCCTGCTCTACTCTCACAGCTGCTTCCTTCTAAACTGCTTGAAGGTCAAATTATCCAAAATGTCCCCAAAAGTAACAAAACATCTTGGAGAAAATGCAAAACTTTGCTGAAAAAACTTATTTTTTTGGTCATTTTGCAAAATTTTTCCATAAAAATGTATTTTTTTAATCTGTCCAGTTGGTAGTTTTGCTTAATAATCTAAGTTTTAATTCCACTGCTGATGTTTTTATCCCAGTTTTAACCTCCTCTCCTCTCCCTCCTGCCTCCCAGACATGTCTCAGCTGATTTTATCTGAATCTGTCCATCAGCAGATGAACTCTGTCTGCTGACGTCTGGAACTTTTCTCAACACTCCGTCCATCTCATCTCTTTTATCTCTTTTATCTCCACAGGTGGAGGCTGAAGCCCTGCAGCTGAAAAAACACTGAAAACAAACCTGTCCGACTGCTTTCACCTCCAGGTCTGAGTCTCTACCTGCTCCAGGTCTGAGTCTTCAGGTCTGAGTCTCTACCTGCTCTACAGGTGAGAATCCTCTGTCCTCTGCTGTCCTTCAACAGATTCTACTCAGCATTAGGCAGCTCTGATCTGTTTCCTCTGCTGCTCTGGAAAAGTCTTCCAGTTCACCTGAGAGTCACCTGGTTGTACACACACACACACACACACACACACACACACACACACACACACACACACACACACACACACACACACACACACACACACACACACACACGTGCTGCATCATGTCGTGTGTGTCGTTGTGTTTCTACTCACTGTGGAGGAGATCCGCTCCTTCTGCTTTCATCCACAGCTGCAGTCCGTCAGTCGTCTCAAGGACAAACGCTTTGCCGCCGCCGAGCAGCGATGCAGCAGCAAATACACACACACACACACACACACACACACACACACACACACACACACACACACACACACACACACACACACACACACGCACACATGCACGCACACACGCACACACACACACACACACACACACACACACACATACACTCAGAGGAACACACACTCAGCTGCTCTGGATGTGAGTTCACCTGACTGCTGCTGCTGGAGGATGAGGAGGATGAAGAGGATGAAGAGGAGGATGAGGAGGACACAGCACCAGAGGAGGAGGAGGAGGAGGAGGAGGAAGACGAGGGCTCAGAGCAGCAGAGCATCGAGTTTCATGTCCGTTGACTCAGCGACTGGATGTTGATGAAACATTAAAGCTGCAAGAAACGAAAATAAAAGCAGGAAGTTCCACAAGATCAGGTTCAGTTTCTAGCAGCTTTAGAATATAATAAATATCAGAATTTATGTGCAATATTTCATATTTAATTACTCAGTTTCATAATAAAACATTTTATTATCATGTGCTATATGATCAGGTTTATACATAACGCTTCATTTTTTTGTGTAACAATAAAATTTAATTTGCAAAACTACAAAATCATTTGGAAAATTTCAGTTTCATGTTCAATATATCATATTTAATTTTTAGGTGCATTACAGCTTCAAATGGAATATTTTACATTTAAATTTCAGGTTGTGCTCATATGTTTACATACGCTGTCAGAATTGATGATTTATTGGCCATTTTTCAGAGGATATGAATGAAAAGAGAAAAACTCTTCTTTCCCTCATGGTTTGTGGTTGGGTGAAGCCATTTCCTGTCAAACTGTGTTTACTCTTTATAAATCATAACAACAACAGAAACGACCCAAATGACCTTGATCAACAGCCTACATACCCCAGGTCTAAATGCCATCTATTGCCTCCTTTAACATCAATGACAGTTTGAAGTCTTTTGTGGTGGTTTGTGAGGTCCTTTATTTTCTCAGATGGTAAAGTTGCCCATTCTTCTTGGAAAAAAGCCTCCAGTTCCTGTAAGTTCCTGGGCTGCTAAGGTTAGTGACTGGTCTAATGGGGCTTCTGGTGTAGCACCTTGGGCCATGAGCATGAGTTCTTGAATGGATAGTGGGGTTGCTGGAGCCGGTACTTGGGCACCTGGGATCACTGGAGGACCTTGGGTTGGTGGTGGTGGTGGGTGGGGTTGGGGGGGGTGGGGGGGGGTGGGGGGGGGTTGGGGGTGGGGGGGCGCTGCACAGTGGCGTAGTGGTTAGCACTTTCGCCTTGCAGCTAGAAGATCCCTGGTTCACGTCCCGGCTTTCCCGGGATCTTTCTGCATGGAGTTTGCATGTTCTCCCTGTGCATGCGTGGGTTTTCTCCGGGTTCTCCGGCTTCCTCCCACAGTCCAAAAATATGCTGAGGTTAATTGATCATTCTAAATTGTCCGTAGGTGTGAATGTGAGAGTGATTGTTTGTCTCTGTATGTAGCCCTGTGACAGACTGGTGACCTGTCTAGGGTGTCCCCTGCCTTCACCTGAGTCAGCTGGGATAGACTCCAGCCCCCCATGACCCTAGTGAGGATTAAGCGGTGTATAAATAATGGATGGATGGATGGATGGATGGATGGATGGGTTGGTGGGGGACCTTGGGTTGGTGGTACCCGTATTTGGGCACCTTGGGTCACTGGAGGACCTTGGGTTGGTGGGGGACCTTGGTCATCTTGGATTGGTGGTTGACCTTGGACACCTTGGGTTGGTTAGGGTTAGCCTAGCACCACATTTTTTTTTTTTTTTTTTTTACTGTATTTCAGCTGCAGTTATTTGTGGGTTTTCTTTGCATCCCGAACAATTTTCTTGCCAGTTGTGGCTGAAATTTTTGTTGATCTACCCGACCGTGGTTTGGTTTCAACAGAATCTCTCATTTTCCACTTCTTAGAGTTTGAACTCTGCTGATTGGCATTCTCTGTTCCTTGGATATCTTTTTATATCCCTTTCCAGTTTTATACGGTTCAGTTACCTTTTTCCAGGGTAATTTGGGTCGTATCTGTTGTCACAATGACTTAAAAAGAGTAAACAGTTATTTGATAATAAATTATTATTATTATTCACCTTTATTTATTCAAGAAGTTCCATTGAGATTAGAGATCTCTTGGCCAAGGTAGCAGCTGAACAAAATGGCTTCACCCAACAACCACTAACCAACCTTATCGTTCATATTCTCTGAAAAATGGCCGAAAATCACAAATTCTGCCAGAGTATGTAAACTTATGAACACACCTGTATAAAATAAAACCACAATAAAGCTGATTGTCTCCATCTTCAATCAAATCAACAGAAAACAACACAAAGTTCAGACAGTTTTCACATTTAATGAACGTTTTTCTGTCACTCACACTCACATTTATTTCATTTGGACAAGCAGAATTAAAAAATAAACAAACAAAAACAAACCAAAAACATCCTTTTGGTTAAAATGAAGCTGTTTAGAGACAAAAAAAAAAATTCTGTTCGTCAATCTCTCAGCTGCACTTTAGTTTTCATCCACAGAAATCTTCTGAAAGATTCTATTTTTTACCCACAAATCATTTAAAAACCTGTTTTCTCTTTAATCTAATTAAACTTCGAAGCCTCGTCTACATGTAGCTTTAAAACTTGACTTTTTTGTGTTTTTACATCCATAAAATTTAAATGTTTGGAAAAATACGTCCACAGTGAACATAATTAGAAACTACTGGGGCTGCAACTAATTAGAATAATTATTATTATTTATTGATTAGTCCATTAGTTGTTTGGGCCTGAAAATGATGGAAGAAAGTGATGAAAAAAATCAAAAAAAAATCTTCAGTTTTCTGTCATAAAGGAAGAAAAAAAATTTTTGTCACGAAGGAAGAAAAAAACCAAAAATATTCAGTTATCTGAAAAAAGAAAAAAACTCAAAAATATACAATTGTCTGTCATAAAGGTGGAAAAATATATATAAAATCTTCTGTAACAGAAAAAGAAAAAAAATCTTAAATATTCTGTCAGAGGAAGAAAAAAATCCCTAAAATATTAAATTTTCTGTAACAGAAGAAAAAACTCTAAAAATATTCAGTTTTCTGTAATAAAGGATGAAAAAAACAAAAATATTCAGTTTTCTGTCACTGAGGAAGAAAAAAAAAACTAAAAAGATTACATTTCCTACTGCCAGGTCGTGTTTGCAAATGTCTGCAAACATTTTAAACTGGTAAAATAAAGCTTGAATAAATAAAATAAAAAATCATAGGGAAAAATATGTAGACTTACAGTAATTTTTCTTCAATTTCTGATACAATCACAACCAAACCGTACAGTGCACGACTAGATTTACATTTCTGACCATTTTCTAGATTAAGCAATCAGCTAAAAATGAGGATTTATTCATAAATATTCTCTATCTGGTTTAAATTTGAATGTTTTTGGATGGAGTTTGGTTTGATGAGGGTTTATTAAAGGGCTGAAACTAAAGACTAGTTTAAATATTGATTTAAAAATTGGTTGTTTTGTCTTTAAAATGTCAGAAAATGGTGAAAAATGTTTAGCAGAGTTTCCTCAAATGTCTAGTTTTGTCCAAAGATATTCAGTTTAATGTCATAAAAGAGGAAATAAACAAGAAAATATTCACATTTAAGACACTGACATCACAAAATTTAGACCTTTTTTCTTACTCAAGCTGAATAATTCTAAAAATGACTGCAGATTAATCAAACTGTCGATAACTAATCGATTAATCGTTGTCTCCCTGTCTTCAGCAGCTTCTTTCAGTCTCATGTTTCGAGTGATTCTGTAGACGGAATAAAACATCTGTGCTCATGTGGACGAGGCTGGAGTCTGGATTTATATTAGCATCAGATATTTAGGAGCTTTAAATGTGAACAGAAACATTCTTCTGTAACCGGTTCTCCATGTCATATTAAAGGAAAAGTCCCAGCAGCTCGTTCAGAAGCTTAAATTATTCGTTTCATCCTTAAAGTCGCTGCTACATTTCAGAGTTTTATCTTCATCCTTTAATGAATCAGATTCCCGCCGTCATCGGGAACCTGAAGTCTCTGAGGTACTTGGAGTTCTTGTGCAACATGTGACGGAACCGTGGACCAGAACCATAGACCAAAACCAGGTAGCTCTCCGGTGTTTCCTAAAGTTTCTCAGAGCCGTTTTTTTTCATTCCTCCTCTAGATGAGGAGTCCGTTCGGCTTCCTGCTGCTTCCCCAATATGGGAAAGCTCCTCCTCCTCCTCGGAGCGTTGCCGTGACGACCATCCTCCGGCGGTTCAGTTGAAGCCCAGCCCGGTGCCTTTGGGTCTCTGGGTGGCTCTGATGGGCTCGGTGATGCCCCGTCCCTCCGGGCCCAGGCCCATCCCGGGGCTCCAGCCCATGCTCTGCAGCATCCGGCTGCCCACGTTGGAGTCTGGGATGGGGGCGGCGTTCTCCCCGACCACGCCTGGAGCACAGACCACAGGTTGGACCACAGCAGGGTTAAAATCAGGTAAAAACCACCAAAATAAAAACTACGAGATGGAGCTGGTCGGACCAACACTCTACCTATAATGTAGCACGAGCAGTTTTATATTTACATTTGTTTTTCCCCATACGTACATTTTATATTTATGCTCACAAAATGAGACACAAATGACAAAAATGGCACACAAAACAAAAATGAGACAAATTGATAAAAATGAGACACAAAATGACAAAAACAAGACACAAAATTACAAAAACGACACAAAATAACAAAAACGAGACGCAAATTGACAAAAACGACACACAAAAAGTCAAAAATGAGACAAAATGACAAAAGTGAAACACTAAAAGGCAGAAATGAGACAAAATGACAAAAACGAGACAAAAAATGGTAAAAAAAAGACACAAAATTACAAAAACGACAAAAATGACACACAAAATGGTAAAAACTAGACAAAATGACAAAAATGAGACACAAAATGACAAAAAGGAGAACAAAAACAACAGCCTCGAGCAAATTTTAAAAACGTGCATCGGAATAAAATATAAATATCAACACATTTTTAGAACTCCTGATTATACAAACTAATTTCAGCACCTCAGTGTTGCACAACACAAACTTAAGACATCATATTAATAGAACTTAACCCACTTCTCAAGCACTTTATTATTAAACAATTAGTTATTTACCTGGTTAGCTCCTTAACAATAATAAAACAGAGTCATTTAAGGTTCCAGTTGCTCAAATGTGAATATTTGCTGATTTTTATATTATTTTAAATTAGATTTTCAGCAATTTGTCAAAGAAAATTCAAATATTTGACTTTTTTTGTATTTAAAAGGAAATAAATCTCTAAAACAATGTCAGTAGGCAAACTTTTAACTGAAATTGTTAAGTTTTGAGTTTTATGAGTGGATTTAGCAGCTACAAAGACGATACTGTGGTCTGCAATCCAAATTTATTTGCAAACATAGGCAGTAAATTTTAGATTTTAGAGATATTTTTATCAATTTTTTGCATTTGAAATATCCTGATCACTAAAATAGTGTCAGTAGATGAGTTAATCATTTAAATTTTCATGTTTTTGTGATTTATTTACAGGTCTAGCAGCAGCTTTTCCAACTTTAATTTATTAAAACGCAGCTTTTTGCCTCCAGGCTTTGCCCTCCATGTCATCAATTTAATCACATTTCCCGTCGAGGAAAGGAAACTACTCCCACGTCTGCCTCTGACATTTTGTCCTCCGTCTTCCTGGAAGCTCATGGAGGACGACCAATTATACCGTTAATCCTCTTTTTGTTTCGGTGAAGCTCATTTACGGACGTGACTGCTGTGAATGAGTTTCAGACGTGTGAACGCAGCATTTTAAACTACATTTCAGCACTTTATAGTGGAGTTAGTCAGTAGTTTTCTCTATTTAATGATTGAACGCTGAAATAAGGACCTCATAAACACACCAGCAGCTTTAATAGGTGTGCTATCTTGAAAAAAAATCTCCCAAATTTTTAATAAGACAAAACAAAAATAATGGGAAAATTTGTGAGATTCTTAATTTTGTTACAGTGAACTTATGTGTCATTTAAGATTTTGTTCGGAAAAATATCCAAATCTGGCCTTAAAATTGAGATAGTTTATAAAAATTACTATATGTCTCAGACATAAAACGACACAAATGAGACACAAAATAACAGAAACGAGACAGAAAATGAAAAAAATGAAACAAAAAAAGACAGAAATGAGACACAAAATTGCAGAAATGTGACAAAATGACAGAGACACAAAATGGCCCAAATGAAACAAAAAAGGACAGAAATGAGACACAGAATAGCAAAAGAGACACAAAATGACAAAAATGAGGCACAAAATGACACAAACAAGACACAAAATGACAGAAAGGAGAAAAAATGACAGAAAGGAGACAAAATGACAAAAAACATGACACAAAATGACAAAAACCATGACACAAAATGACAAAAACCAGACACAAAATGGCAAAAATGAAACAAAGAATGACAGAAAAGAGACATAAAATGACAAAAATAAAAACTTTACTAATCGTGGTATCAGCACTTCATTGTGCAGACAGTTTTTAGGTGTAAATTAGGTATAAAATGAGGAACAGCATCAGTCTCACTACATTCTAAAGGGATTTGGATTTACAGCTTTAAGCTCCGCCCTCCTGGCCTCCCTCCTCCAGAAGAACCAGCCGGCCCAGAGGTAAGGAGTGTTTCTGGAGGAGGCTAACTGGCTGAGGGCTAATCCAGCTTCTGAGCCAGCTGAGTCCCGTCCAACAACGACGCTTAGGAGGAAAAGCAGCTAAAGCCGGTTTAATAAAGCGACCAGAGGAAGAGGAAAAGGAGCAGTAAAAGCTCCACACTTCCTCCCCTGGAGCTCACATGTGCCAGACAGAAGGACTCCTGCCGAGCCAGAACCTGGGTGGAAGGCCGGGCCGGTGGAGAGGTGGCAGATGGTGCTGGAGGTGCAGCGAGGTGAGGACAGGTACCTGAGGGGGCGGTGGAGCCGAGGGGGGCGGCTTTCCGTCGTCGCTTCACGTCTCCGGTGCAGAGAGAGCCCAGATGTCCGCTGGTCTGTCTGCAAAGCCACCAGCAGGGAGAGGAGGTGCTTAGTTAGACACAGAATAACACCAGCAAACATTACAAATTAGACTGCAGCAGAAAGAAAATTAAACCTTTAAAACCCAAAAATCCTGCAGACACACATCTAGTCAGGAAAATTAACCACATCTGGGTTTGAAATTGTGATATTTCATCAAAATCACTTCATTCTACATGTCTCACTTTAAAAAAATGACAAAAATAAACAGTTTACTAAAGCCAGATTCTGTTAAATTAAAAAAAAAAAAAAAAAAAAATATGTTCGGCAACGTTGGATTTGAGCTTTTTTTTTTTTTTTTTTTTTAAATATTTGCAGAACAAAAGAAATCTATAAAATTCAGTTGAATCATCAGAAAAATTGTGACGGGAGGAAGACAGGGATTACTATAACGGGAAAAAATAAATCTAATTAAAGCTGCAAGCAGAACTGAACGGGTCAGCGAATCAAAGCATGTCCACCAGGTGGCGCTGCGACCGACAGTGTATTTCTACCTATGGCCTTTTTGATGGCAACCCATCAAAACCGTCCATGTGGTGGCGCTATCACTGTGAATGTATATCCGTCTATGGATGTGATCAGGACCGGACTCTGATCACACATGTAAAGTTTTACGTATATTGAAGCATGTACAGGCTATTTAGACAGCACTTCCTGTTTCATGGCGAATTGTTGAAATTTCACAGGCCACCATTTCCACACACTCAGACTTTTGCAGATCATATTGGTAACTTCTGATCACCAATGCCTGTTGTACATCCTGGCCAAATTTTAGCTCTGTCGGTGTTACCCTGTTTGAGTTGATAGCTTCTGAAAACGTCTAAAAATTACCTAAAATCGTCCAAAATATGACACATACTTCAAAATGGCTGACTTCCTGTTGTACTTAAGGCATGGGTGCTAATTACATTTTTGTGCATTTTGATAAGTTACATATGTGTATCAAATTTCACAGCTCTAGGTCACACATCCTGGTCGTAGAGCCTGTCTAAATATAAGTTTAACACCCACAGATATGAGCTTTTATGGATTTATCTGACTGACCAGAGAGGGTAGTTAAAAAAGAATCTACACGTGGGTCAAGATTAGAGCTTGACCACACGAAACACCATTAAAAGTGTTTGAAATTGATTCATTTTTCATCCCTAAATATGAAGGAACTCACTGGACGTCAAGAAGTTTCTCCGGCACGTATTTACTCACAACGTTTGGGTGCTACCGAAGCAGGAGTGTGCCGCAACTCTTTATTTATAGTAGAATTAAATCTATATTAGGTGATAATTCTTCTCCTCACCTGCTGGCTGTTTTAACTGAGCAGCTCCTCCGATGTCCTCGGTCTGTTCGAGGGTCCCAGTGCAGCTGAAGACAAACCAAAGAACAAAACTTAAAGTTATTCCTGCAGTAAAACTCTGCATTTTCACCCATTTTTAAAGGAAATAACAGGAAGTATAGAAGAGGTTTCTCACCTGTCCGTGTTCTCTCCTGGATCCTGAGCTGAACCAAGGCCTGGTGGAGAAACAACAACATCATTGCAACGCAGCAGCTTTCCAAACATAAACCAGTATTTATCCTCATCATGTCTGACTGAACCGTCCACAGAATCTTCTACAGATTTCATCCTGCTGCAGAACAACGGAGCATTTTAATACTTCTAACTGATCCACTGCACTCAAGCAAAAAACCTGGAACAAACGTGGAGCTGGTAAATCAGTATATTACTGCCAACTCTCTGGCTGATGCTGTGTTTATCTACAGTCAAATAAAATCATCTGTATAGAGTCTGCTGTGATCTATGTGAGTTTTATCGGCTTGTTTACGGCGTTCAAACTGATTTACGGTGATTTTACCGTGAGTTGTTGTTTTATGGACTACACTTAGATGAAAGACGCAGCTCACAAGAAGCTTTTTTTCCATCTTAACTGTCTTTAATGAGATAAAATGCAACTTAAAGTGCTTTAAAATTACAACAGCAGATTATACAGAAAATACATGAAGGATAAGAAGAAAAAATAAAGCTAGAAACTCACTCGTGGGCGTCCTGGTTCTGTCTGCTCAGCCTTTCGTTGAAGCCTTGACTCGAGCTTCCCTGCAGCCCGGCGTCAGATACCTGCTGGTTTCCATGGAGACGACTCAACCTGGCCTGGAACCCTGACGACGGAAAGTTTATCAGCAATTAAATCCGAGGTATGATTACTGAAATTTAGGTCTGTAGAGGTCAGACTGAATAAAGTTCAAATAAAACTTTGTTGTACCTTTATTCTAGCTGTGGAACAGCACAAAAGGTACATTTCACAGGTTTTTTAACATCTGAAATGCTGAAAGTGTAATTTATATACTACTCATTTGAATGAATGAAGTTAAAATTGACACAAAGTGACCAGAAGTGGCAAAAATTACTCAAAATTTATCTGAAATAATGAAAATATTTTCAAAATGACTCAAAAATTGGCCACAAATAACCTGAAACGTGTCCAAAAACACTCAATATGGCTCTAAAATAACATGAATCTTGGCTAAAATGATCAAATTTGTTAAATATTACCTAGAATTTAGGCAAAATGACTCAAAAATTAGTCCCAAATGATCTGAAACATGTCCTAAAAGACATATGTGTCTAAAATGACTTAGAATTTCGCCAAAATGACCAAAATCTTGCAAAATGAATCAAAATATGTCCATATTTCATGTCCATAGATGACAATCTGAATCAAATGTTAAATGTATTGATCTTCAAAATGACTCTGTTTACAAAATGACTTGAAATTTGGCTGAATGAAGTTAAAACTTTGTCAAAGTGACCAAAATTGGTAAAAATTACTAGAAATTTATCTGAAATGACTCAAAAATTGGCTCCATATGACTTGAAACATGTGATAAAAGGTCCAATACATCTCCAAAATAATGAGGAAATTTGCCAGTGATCAAAATTGTTAAAAATGACTCAAACCTTGTCAGAAATAATGAAAAATATTTTTCAAAAGGATTAAAAAAAATCGGCCCCAAATGACTTGAAACATGTCCTAAAAGACCCAATATGTGTCTAAAATGACCTAGAAATCGTCGGTGTGGCTGCATTTGATTCAAAAATGGAAGTTTTAACTTCACAAACAGGCAGTTTCTGAATCACCAACATGTCAGATCATCTATAAACAGCTCAAAAATGATCATTTCAGCATGTCAGATGTGGAAAAAAAGCAGCAAAAAGTCACTTTAGTGTTTTCACGAATAAAATAAAAGTTTCACAAATCAAACACTGTGTCTTAAAGAGCCTCTGTGGGATAATCTAGGTCAGATTAGACACCTTTAAGTCAAAGTTTAATGCAGTTTAGAGGCAGGAAAAGAAGTTAAATGTTGTATTTTCACAATTAGAATAAACTTTTCATAAATGTTCAGGCCTCTGTTGGATAATCCAGGAAGATTATATGAGAATTTTAGAGCCAAAACCAAAGAAAAGACATTTTATTCCCTGTTATTTAATCAATCACTTCATTATGATGATGCTGGATGTTTGTGTGGAGTGTTCGCCCCCTGCTGGTCATGAATGAAATTACACCACACTGTTACCTTGATGTGACTGCATTTTAACTGTGTCCACATTTAATAAATGAATCTTTATGTGCATATTATATTATCTTAAAAACATCATTACACATATCCTTTTTAATATATAACATTTTTTGCATGATGTTTTGCAAAAACATTTCATTATCAGGGTTTCATAAGGATGAATCTGAACTCCGGCTCACCTCTCTGCGCTCCAGGAGTCATGAGAGGAAACGATCCAGTGAGGATGCTGTTGAAGACCGGGTCAGCCAGGTCCAGTTCCTCGGACCCGGTCTCCCTCTCCCACCAGGGAACCACTCCCGCTATCCCACAGGCCCCTCCGGGTCCAGAACCAGAACCCGGCTCGCCCTCGTAGAACCAGTCGCTCTGCTCATCGTCTCCTGGAGGAAAGACGACAGAAAATGTGATGAGGAATGATTGCCATTATCATCAGGAGGACACATCAGCAAAACCACCAGAAAAAGAAGTAAAACCACCAGAAAAAGAAGTAAAACCACCAGAAAGAGAAGTAAAACCACTAGTAAAAGCTGAAAAGCCACCACAAGCTGCCATAAAACCGCCATAAAAATAATAATACATATATCACTGTTGTTCATTTTTATTTATTTTAGTTACCATGTAAATAACTACGCCAGATATGTGTAAATAAACAAAACAGAAATTTACAAAAAGAAAACTCTGTACAGCAAAGTTAAACGGATCGTTTACCATTTTTTGATTATTTTCCATTTTTTGATTATTCATTATTTTTTTTGATTATTTACCTTTTTTGACTGTTTACTATTGTTTAGATTATTTACCATTTTTTGATTATTTACCTTTTTTGATTATTTACTAACTTGTGATTATTTCCCATTTTTTGATTATTTACTATGTTTTGGCTTTGTACCATTTTTTTTGATAATTATTATATGATTTTCCATTTTTTGACTATTTACTATTTTTTGAATTTTTTTACTATTCTGATTATTTCCCATTTTTTGACTATTTACTATTTTTTGACTATTTACTATTTTTTGATTATTTACCATTTCTTGATTATTTACCACGTTTTTGAATCATTTAATACCTTGTCTCCCTTCGTCGTTAGTGTAGAGTCCTCCGTCGCTGCTGTTGCTGACACTGCTGGTCTCACTAGAGAAAAAAATACAAAAACAGAAATTAGAACAAGAGTGTAAACCAAAAAGCAGCAGGGACTGAGTATTAACGAGGTATATTTGACATTAGTTGTCTGAAAACATCAACGTTTTTAACCTCACCAGCTCATATCTCACAATTAAACCAGAAATAAACCCCCAAAACGACAGTTCCTTACTCTGTAGTAAGACGTAAACAGTATTCTGTGAAAAAATATAGTCAATAAACTGCTTAGATCTGAGGCTTAAGAGATTAATGCCTTACGTGTTTTTTACAGAAACAGTGTTTTGTATTTATTCAAAGAAGCCACTGTTCTCAAACTGCATAAATGATCTAAATATAAGCTGCCATAAAGGGTCCTGTCCCTAAAAGTAGTCAGCAGACATATTTCTGACTAAACGTTGATGTTTGACTTCCAGCTCGTCTCTTCTTACCTGTTCCTACACACTCACTAAAACAGAACTCAGCAGCAGAGGAACGTCTGGACTCACAGGCCATAAAGACAAAGTCACTAACCACCTGTCACTCATGTCCTCATCTGAGCCCTTGGGCTCTTCCAGCTCCATCTTGTCCTTGGAGGCTCCCAGCGGGGAGCAGACGGGGTCCTCGCTCTCCACCACCACCCCTTCATCTGCAGCCTCCAGCCCCGGCCTGTGGGAGGCCAGCTTCCTCTTCTTCACCCGGTTCTTCCCCCCTCCAGACATCACCAGGCCTCCTCCACAGAGCTCCATGGGACCCAGTCTGGGGGGCCGCCCGCCCCCCCGGGCTTTGGGGACCGGCGGGGGCCCCAGCATGGTGCAGGAGGGAGGTTCCGGTTCTGCTGGCGGGTCCACGGCCATGCGTTTGACTTTACGGCGCCGTCTGAGGCTGCGGGTTCCCTCCGTGGACCCCAACACGCCCACGTCGTCCGGCCACAGCGGCCTCTTGCTCCGGCCGACCTCAGCCGTGTGGGGGTTTCTCCGTTTGGGGCCGAGCTGCTCGTCCGAGTCGCTGTTATCGCGGCCATGGCTGTTGGCAGCAGAGACGCCTCCGGTGCTGGCTCGGTAGTCCTGAAACATAAAACAAACATGTGGAGCTGAGGCTAAAATAAGAAACTCAAGTATGTCAGTTAGGATAAAAATGCAGTGAGGCTGGATTTATAAAACACTTTAACCCTCCTGTTGTCTTCATTTACGGACACCAAAAAAAATTCTTCCCTTGTCTGAAAAAAAATCCAAAAACTAAGCAAAATATTCCCCAAATTTATAAAAAATTGGCGAAATCTTCAGGAAGAAAATTCCAATAATTAAAAGTTTTATTTTTTAAAAACAAAATCCCCAAATTTGGCAAGACATAAAAATGTAAAAAATTAAAAAAAATTTAAAAATGTAAATGTGTCCAAAATGACTCGAAACTTGACCAAAATATTTTTTAAAAATAACAAAAATTTGATAAAAATGGCTCAAAATGTGTCTATAATATGATAAAAATGCTTAAAATAACAAAAATTTCATCAAAATGGCTCAAAATGTGTCCATAATATCATAAACATGCCTAAAATGACTGGAAACTTGTCCAAAATAACAAAAACTTGATCAAAATGGCTCAAAATGTGTCCATAATATCACCAAAATGCCCCAAGTCTCAACCACACTGACTCGAAACTTGTCAAAAATGACTCAAACCTCAACCAAACTGACAGAAAATTTGTCCAAAACTAGTTTGAAAATTGTCCAGTGACTCAAAAACTAGCAGGACAATATATCACTGTAAAAAATGAACCCACCGAGTAAAAATCACCCCTGAAGTTTACAGTAGAACTTAATTATTCAGGTACTACTGACACACAATGGGATGTTGGAGATAAATGGAGACTATTCATCTGATTTATTTAAAAAACTAAATACGATTCATCCGCTACAGCACAACAAAAATAATGTTGATAGTGAAACACAGTAGTACTAGAAAGGCTACAACCTCTATCAGATAATATAATGATCTAGACTGTTAAAAGTGTGGATGTCTCTTCCCACCTTGTGTTCCTCCACGCTGGACTCGGAGCCCTCGCTGAGGTGTCCCGTCTCCCAGGGCGGGTGTGGGTTGTCGGAGCGTCTCTTCCTGCCTCGTCGTTTCCGAGCCTGCCTCTTCAGCAGGCAGCCGACGGCCAGAGCGTGATCTCCTCCGTCTCCAAAGCCGCCGCGAGCCGCCTGCTCCGAGCTCTCCTCCAGCGCTGACACCAGGTCGTGGACCAGCTCGTCCATCGTCCGGCGAAAGTGCCTGAAATGGTGGAAAAAGAGGAGGACATTCAGCTACACACCTGGACGTCTGAGCAGCCAAGACTTTAAGCATTCAACTATAAGACTGGACTCATTAACAGCAAAAAATGACTTATTATTGTCTACAAAATGACTGTTTTACTGAAACACATCAGATGTAAACTACCAAAAATTAAAACCGTTGCAGAGAAACTGTCTAGATTGATTCAAAAATTGTCTGAAATCACTTAAAACATGCCAAAAATGAATTTAAACAGTCCAAAATGACTTTTAAACTTGCTTAAAGTGTCCAAAATGACTTTAAATGCAGGTTTCACTCCTGTCATATCCCTCTATAATGGAGGGAACTTGAGAACACTCTCCGTTTGAGAGAAACTGTACAGATTAGTTCAAAAATCACTTCAAACTTCGCTAAATAGACCTGAAATGTGTCCAAAATTAATGAAAATGGTCAAAAACAACTCAATTAGTGTCTAAAATAAGAGACAACTGTCCAAAATTATTTTAAAACCATTTATAATGACTTAAAATGTGTCCAAAATGACCTTCAATTGTCCAGAAGATGTTAAAAAATGTTTACGATTACTGGAAATTGTTCAAAATGCTTCAAAAATTGTTCAAAGTGACTTAAAACATGTCTGAAATCACTTAAAACGTAATGTTAGCTCCTGTCATACCCCTTCATCCTCCACAACTCTCTCTGTTTGCTTTCATGCAGGTCTCCCAGAGCACACTAATCTGAAGCCTCTCGTCACCCACAGATATCCTCTGCTGGAGCCAACAGAAACCAGTGATTGTCTTTTTGAGACAAGCTTTATTCTCTAAAAACACCCACAGCACTCCAGTGATCTATCAGAGGACTATGGTCGGTACTGGGTCTAAACTTGATGATATCCAGTCCAGGTCACTACTAGAAACCTAAATTTGGACTTTTTTTCTTAATTTAAAACGCTTTCATCCCTATTCACTTTAATTTATTGGGGCTGGCTTGTGTATTGAACTTTGTTGTGTTACCATCAAAATTATCACCCATGCACCTCACTGAGTCGGCCAAAGTGATAAAAATCCAATCAGACCTTTGTTCTGCTTCTGTTCTTTGTCAAAAATGACCAATAACCATCAGTCTAGACTTAAAGCAATCATTTGAGCATGATAAAGTTCTCAGCTGTTCTCACTCAGCCCTGCCTTCCCCCACACCAACAACTCACACACAAGAGGAATGCATTTAGTTTGTTTAGCTAACAAGGAGCACACCATCCCCCATGCATTAAGAACTGTTTCTGAGCCAATCAGGAGTGGTTTGGACAAATATAGGCTAACAGGATGCTAATTAGCTTTGTGCAAAGTTTGTAGACATACTATTTAGATTCCTGTTGCTTAAAAAAACGACAAAATCCCAGGAGACATTCACTATTGATCAAAACAAACCTAAATCAAAGCCTGACTGCTGACATGCTAACACCGTTAGATAAGCTAGCTGTGAACTCTGTGACACTGGAGTCAGATGATTCCACACAACTTACATAATATACTGATGTTTTCATCCAGTAAAGTCAGAGCCAACAAAAAATTAAGTTCCTGCTCCAAACTTGGTGTAATAAATCGAATCAAAGACTCGACACTGTTAACAAACTACCCTCAAACTGAAAACATCGCGTCTATGCTCTAGTTAGCAACTTCAGCTTTGTATGCTAATGTTTTCTTGCTAGTTAGCAGAGTAGTTTCAGTAAGATAGCTACATAAAAATGACATAAGATTCAGTCACAGCCAGCACAGACTAAAGTCACTGCTCCAAACTTGGTGTAATAAATCGAATCAAAGACTCGACACTGTTAAACTCTCCTCAAACTGAAAACATCGCTTCTATGCTCTTGGTAGCAAGTTCAGCTTTGTATGCTAATGTTTTCTCGCTACTTAGCAGGGTAGTTTCAGTGAGATAGCTACATAAAAATTACATAATAATCAAATGTTTTCGTCGAGGAAAGGTAGAGCCACCACAGACTGAAGTCATTGCTCCAAACTTGGTGTAATAAATCTAATCAAAGACTTGACATCGTTAACAAACCCTCCTCAAACCGAACACATCGCTTCTGTGCTCTACCTAGCAACTTTAGCTTTGCATGCTAATGTGTTCTTGCTTGTTAACAGGCTACTTTAAGCCAGATTGTTGCACACAATTTCACAATATTGTAGTATTTTTGTCGAGTAAAGTCAGAGCCAACATAGACTCAAAACTCACTGCAATAAATGCAATTTAAGACGTTTTAATATCATTAGTAAACTCTCTTCAAACTGAAAACATCGCTTCTGTGCTCTAGTTAGCAATTTTAGCTTTGTATGCTGTTTTCTTGCTAGTTCGCAGACTAGTTTACGTAAGATAGCTACATAAAAATTACATAATATTCTAATGTTTTCGTAAAGTCAGAGCCAACATAGAATTATACCAAAAGTAGCTGTAATAAATCTAAGAGGCAAACTCTCCTCAAACCGAGCAAGCACCGCTTCTGTGTTTTAGTTAGCAACTTTGGCTTCAAATGCTAACGTTTTCTTGCTAGTCAGCAGCCTAATCTAAGTTAGTATTTAGTAGCCAGTTAACTACCGATATTCAACGACACTGGCAGCGTAAACTTGTGGTTAGTCTGAACGACTGTCGCCGTGAATTAAACAAACCAACCGTTTGTTACCGAGAGGAGCCGAGCTGCTGCTGCTAGCCTGTTAGCACAGCTAGCTTCGGCTCCGTTAACCGTCTCGATCCGCAGAAAGGACGTGAACAAGCCGCTACGTGTGTGTGTGTTTTTCAAAGACCACCTACCAGCCAGTTCCCGCTTTGCCGATGGTTTTTAAATTAGCTGCACGGAACATTAAAGCCTCCCGGTACCGGATACGTTCAGCCAGAAACAACGGACACGCAGCGACACTCCGCAGACAGCATTCTGACACAAAAGCTAAAGATCGGCTAGCTGGGATCGATAAGCCACCGGAGGAGGGGACCGTGAAAGCAGCAGGAGGCGCCGCGGTGCGTTCAGGGGCTGCACGGAAATTTAAAGTTCTGACTTGAGAGCACACTTGTTTGGGGGAGAATTTCTGGCATTCTGATGAGTTTTTTTCTTCATTTTATTGCATTAATTCATGATAGAAATGTCGTTATTTCTGTAAAAGAAAACACGAATAACGTGCAGTAAGCTCCTCAGACATCCTGCATTACGTTAAAATACTGGCTAAAGCTCTTGTGCAGACTTTTAAAGCCTGCAGGGTTGAAACTTACTTTAAAAAGCTCTAGAAACAAGTGGTACAACCAACAATAAAACAACAACAATGAATAAAACAGACATAAATTGAACAGAACTATCTTAAATTACTCTCTTTGTCCAAAATTTAGTAGTAAATGTTCAAAATGACTTAGACACTTGTCCAAAATAATTCAAAATGTTGTTGAAAATTAGCTAAAACTATTCAAAATCAACTCAAACATTACCTATATAATTTGAAACTTACTAACAAAGTTAGTTTAAAACCATCAAAAATGACCCAGAAATTGCCCAAATAGCTTCAGAATTTTCCAATAACCAGTTTCTTCAGCAAGAAATGACCACATCCTGATCTGCATGTGCAGGAAAACCGGGGAATGACTTCACAGGAGCTTCAGCAGCAGTGGTCAGACCAAACTAGTGTCCAGTGTTCCACCCGGCTTTTAGACCATGGCTGAAGGTCCTACAAGGCTGTCAAGAAGCCCCTGATCATTGAGAGACAGAGGTTAGTGTGACGTTGTTGGACCCAAGCACACAAGAACTGGACAGAAAGGAACTGGAAGAAGATTCTGTGGTCAGAAGAGTCCAAAGTTGGTCCAAAATAACTCAAAACTGCCCCAAAGTGAGTTAAAAAGTTCCAAAATGACTCAAAATGTGTCCAAAATGACTTTAAACTGTCTAAACATGACCTGGAATTAGTCCAAAATTCTTCTAAAATGACTCAAAATTTGTTCAAAATGACTCAAGATTTGTTTAACTGTTTAATTAGCTCAAAATGAGTTAAAACTAGTGTCCATGTCCAGTTTCCAGCTTTATCTTCCTCCTGCTAATGTGAGGGTAGCAGAAGGCCAGGAGAAGCATCATCTCCAGCATGTACAGTACCTACTGTCAAGCATGGTGGAGGCAGTATCATGGTTTGGTGATGCATGAATGCTGCTGGTGTTGGTCATCTCACATTGAACTCTGCAGTATTGTGTCATTCTCCAAACCCACATGCTGCCTTCTGCACATGCTCTGTTCCGTCGAGGTCCAAACTGGATGTTCTACCAGATAATGCCCCTTGAGCTCATCCAGGACCAGTAGAACTTGGCTGCAGCAGCTCAGTATCCAGGTCTTAGAGGGACCAGCTCAATCCCTGGACATGAGCCCCTGTGGTAGATTATCAGAATGTCTGTTTCAAAGTGTAAATCAAAGAATTTAGAAGAATTAAAACCAGTAATTCAAGAAGAATGGGACCAGATGATCCCTGAACAGTGTGAAAGGCTGGTGGAGAACCTCCATCCAGGATTAGAGCTCTGCTGTGTGCTAATGACAGGACTACTAAATATTAATAATTAATTAATTTGGGGGTTTTTTTTGTTCAGTTTTGAACACATTCTCTGTAATTTGTTGACTTTGATACCGACAGTGTTGAGAACTGACAGATTAAAACTGTCAAGAATTTAGTTTTGGTAGTTTTTCTTGTAAACAATGAACAAAAAACATAGTTTGTATTTGTTTTTGTCTATCTAATGCAGCCACACCTTTAGAAACACACAAAAAAATTTCGCCACAAATATTTCATGATAATATTTGAGATTGTGTAAAATTTTAAGGGTATCTGAAAAAAAATTCCACCACTATAAATGATTCATATCAAATTTCTAGTGGCTCATATTTCTGATTGTACTTAAGACCCAGATTATTGTTTGATAAAATGTTTAATAAAAAAAAAAAAAAAAAGTTTAATTTTTAAAAAAATCATGTTAATGATAATAAGGATAAAAATTGATCTAAAAATTAGCATACTTGTTTTATTATCAGGAAAGTATTGTGCCAATTTTCTTCCTGCATTTATTCTCATAATTATCATCTGACTGAAACTATTTCCTTCGGGATGAAGTTTTCTTTTTTCCTGTAAATCAGAGTCTTTGAACGCCTCTCCACAGGTGTGTTTCCTGTGTTGAACACCAGGTGGCGCTGCAGTCTGTTTGTCTCATGGACTTTCTATAAAGTTCTTTATATACAGCCTGTAGTTTGTCTGCAGTCTGCCAGCTGGAAATGAAAGACCGTGATGTCGGATTCATTTCAGTCTCTGGACTTCAGCAGGAGACAGCTGCTGTTTGTCTGAATGTCAGCGAACACAACAACAACAACAACAACAACAGCAACAGGTGTGTCCGGTTGTGTTTTCACTAATGACAGAGTTGCACCTTGAAAACACTGAGAGGAATTTAAATTCATGAGATTAAATCCTCTGAGAATGAAAATGTTTTTATTTATGCAAAGAAAAACACAGAATTCAGCCTCCAGGTGAAAGGAGCACAAAGATTGAATTATTGAAAAACTTGTGTAAAAAATGACTTTAAATGCGTCCAAAATTAGCTTAAAGCCGTTCGAAACCACTTAGAAATGTCCAAAATGACCTTCAACTGGCCAAAATTTGATTTGTAGAAAATGTCCATGATTATTTGAAATTTGTCCAAAATGACTTGAAACATGTCGGAAATGAGCTTAAATGGTTGAAAATGAGTTTTAAACTGTGCTGAATGACTCCAAAATATCCTAAATTATTTTTAAAAAACTGTACAAAATGAGTAAAAAATGTCCAGGATCACTTGAAACATGTCTAAAATGAGTTTAAAACCATTAAAATAATTTGGAACTCGTCATAAATGAGTCAAATATTGTCCTAAATCACCTGAAACTTTTCTAAAATGACTAGAAATGTGTCCAGAATTAATCTCCAAAACATCCTAAATGAATAAAAAAAGAGTCCTAAATGACTGAATGTCTTGCTGAGCTCCACCAGCAGCAGAAGATCTGTAATCAGATGAAGGTTACATAAAGTTTGTGACCTGAGTACTAATAAGAATTTATTTCTGCTGGAACTCGCTTCTTTCTGGCAGAAACCAGAAGTCGCTTCTGGTCCAACTGGGTCAGAACTGGTTTTAGTTCCAGATCTGGCAGAAGTCCATCCTGTTCCTGTAGGTTTACTATCTGCCTCCTGTTCATGGAGGTTTTAACACTTTACTGATCACTGAAATGTTGAAAATGGAAAGTAGTTTTCCACCGGAACCTTTCATCTCTGTGGAAACGGATCACAGGCAGAAATAGAAGCTGAGTTTATTCATTTATTTTACAAAGGAGGTGTACAGGATGTTTTTTTTTTGCAGTTTAGTAGGGTCTATCATGTCAATTTACATAATAAATAATATTACTGGAACTTAAACTTAATATTTCGTTTAGCATGATAAATACTAATATTCTAAAAAAAAATCAAAACAACTAATAATAAAATAATATGAAAAATATAGATAGCAAACAAAAGTTTACAAAAAATGATCCAAAAAATTCTGAAAAATATAAAAAGAACAAAAAGTATCAAAATGTCAAGAAATATATACATAAAAATTATAATAGTTTAAAAAAAAACAAAGCAAAAAAAAATGTCAAAACCTTTTTTAAAAGTTATCAAAATATTTTAAATAAAAAATAATCAGCTATTTTTTTTTTTACCTTATAATATTGTAGGATCCTGACCATAATATTTAATTTAGTCTGGTACATTTGGTTAATTAATAATATCGTAGGATCCCAACATTAATATTTACATTAACATGTTAATTGATATTTTATGTAATTTTCTTAACTCTAATTAATATTCTAAATTAGTCAGGCAATTTTTAGACCTCGTACTATTGTATAAAGTTGCATGATTAATAACATTGTAGGTTTTTTCAACCATAGTATTTACTCTGGTTAGATAAATTTGCACATGTAATTAGATACTGATAATACTTAATAATTTTATATTTAATTTAATCAGGTATGTTTACATAATTAATAATATTGTAGGATCCCGGCCTTAATATTTAAATGTGTAAATTCATGATTATTGTAATTTTTTGCTCTAAATCTCTTTAAATGACTGCCTGTTGTTTAACCCTCATTTCATCCTGCAGGTCAAACTGATCTGTTTTAAAGTCTGAAAATGTGGAAAAAAATATATTTTCACAGTGAAACTTCTGATGTCCACATTTTCAACATTTTTGGGAAATCTTTGAACATTTTTTGGTGGAAAAAAAGAAACGTTAACAATGTTTCTTAAGAACATTCACATAAAAATCAACCAAAATCCAGCAAATTTTGATGGATTTTGGTTGATTTTTATGTGAATGTTCTTAAATAAAATATTAGAAGTTTTACTGATATATATGGAAGCACTTTAGATATTTTTAGGATTTTTTTGGAAGATTTTTACTCATTTTTTGAAGAATTTTCTTGCCAAATTTGGGGGATTTTTTTTAAAATAAAACTTTTAAGGAAAACTTTTAAGGAATGATTGGAATTTTCTTCCTGAAGTTTTTGCAAATTTTCAGAAATTTGTGGAATTTTTTTGCAGAATTTTTGAATATTTTTCAGACAAGGAAACAATATATTTTGGTGCCTGTAAATGAGGACAGCAGGAGGGTTAAAACCTGCTCTATAAACAGCACTGAAGTGATTTCTGGGTGTTTTTTACATGTCTTTTTAATCAGGTTATGGTTTTTATTTGAATATAATTATGACTGGTGGCATCCTGACAGACAAACATGCTGTAAATGTGAGCCGCTCTTCGCTCCTCGGATTCCTCAGAAGTCAGAGGTTCTGCTGCTGATGAGCAGCAGGTCCGGATTGGGTTTCTGAGCCGGGGGGCCACGTAACTTTAGGAGGACGCTGACCACTCGTCCTCAGTCCACAGGAGACCTGAACGAGCCCCGAGAGCGAAGACTCCACACGGAACCAGAACTTCTGTCCACCATGGAACCATGACGACGGCCGAGGATGGAGCCGAGCTGGAGGAGCAGCAGGACCACACCTGGAGCTGGGTAGGTCCACCAGAACCCACCTCAGACAGCTCAGGTCCTGGTCTGGTTCTAAACAAACACCAGTCAGAGAGGTTCAGCAGTAGAGGTCCTTCACAGTTCCTCTAATCCTCCGTGAAAGACGAGCTGCCGACTGAAACTCTGGAAGGAGGAAGACCAAAAGAAACAAGAAAAAAAAATGGGTCAAAGGGGCAGAAGAGGTGAAAGCAGGAAGGAGTTAAAGCCTGAAGAAAAGTAGGTTATGTGGTTAGAAAACATTAACCAGGAACAAATACAGCAGAAGAAATTGTGTAAAAAAAGATAAATCTGCCAGCAAGATGACCTCACGGAATATATAGATAAATGTATATATATGTTGTTAAAAAAAGACGGTAAAAATGGTTAAAAAGAGCAAAATGAAATGTGAGTACAGCTGCACACTGTTTTTAGGAAGAAACCAGGAGAGAATTATTGAAAGCAAAAATATATAAATTAATTTAATCATAAAATAAATATTCAAAAAAATCTAAACAATTACCAGAAAATATTATAATATGATAATAAAACAATAAAAAAATAAACATAATGAAAAAAGTTTTACAAAATATACTTGAAAAATAACTAAGCATAAAAAGATCAAAAAGTTTTGAAATGTCAAGAATTATTCAAAAATATCTTTTAAAAAAGCAAAATATAATATCAAAACCGTTTTAAAAAGCTAAAATTTTTTTTATCAAAATCTATAAAAATATCTAAAAAAATATAAGAAGTTAAAAAAATCAGAAAAAGCATTGAAATGTCAAGAAATGTTCAAAAATATCAAATTTATTTTAAAAAGCAAAATTAAATGTCAAAGCCTTTTCATAAAGCTGTCAGAAATATTTTAATTTAAAAACTAATCAGCTAACATATGAGCATAGCGACACACCAGCTTTAGGAAGAAACCAGGACAGAATTATTAAGAATAAATAAATAAATATTATAAAATAAATCAATAAAATAAAAACTATTACCAGAAAATAAAGACTTCTTTAATATTGAAAAAAACTTTACAAAAACATATTTAAAAAAAAATCAAAAAGTATCAAAATGTCAAGAAATAGTACAAACAATTATAATAATAAAAGCTGCATAAAATATCACATTTTTAAAAAAAAAAAGCTATCAAAGATGTTTTAAATTAATAATTAAAAAAATAATCAGCTGACATATAAGCATGACTCCACACTGCTTCTTTGAAAAAATGTGAAGGAATATATTAAATATTTAAACTAAAATCTGAAATATCCATTAAAAATATAAAGCAAGAGATTGTTTATTAACATTATCAAAAATAATCAATTAGAAAGAAATATCAAAATTAAATTCATTTTTTAAATGTCAAAACTTTTTCCAAAAAATGTATTAAAAAAAAAAAAAAATATTTCTTTATGTGTGTTTAATGGGAAAAAATGGAGAAAAATAGTAAAAATATTCATCCAAAATATAAGTACATTGATAATATAATAATAATATTAATAATCTTTTTTAAAAAAATCTAAAATAGAAAAAAATATTTTAAAATATATGCAAATCAAAAATTAGTAGAAGTAATAGATATATATGTATTTATTGTAATTACATTTATAATTTTTTAAATATCAAAAAGTATAAAAATCAAGAAATTTACAGAAATGTGAAAAACATGTAAACAAAGAATTTGGGGGGATAAATATAATAAATATTTCTCCATTTTTATTTTAAATATCAATGAAAATATGAGTCTGACGACACACTGTTGTTTGGAAGAAAAATGAAGCTTTTAGATAAATGTTGTGGAGCAGAAAGTTGGATGTTTCCCTCATGTTTTTACTCCAGTGAAGAACAAATACCTCAGATCTGCAGAACTTTTCAAACCTTCTCTTCTGATCTTCAGCTTCTCTCATGACTCTCAGCCCACAGCGGCTCGGCCAATCAGACGCCTCGATAGAAGTGTGTCAAAAGGTTGTGCAATGAGAGTGAAACGCTGTGAGTCACCGGAAAAATTAAAAAAGAATGATTTGTTCTGTTTCCTGTGTATCTAAAGAGTTGCAATAGAGGCGATGAAAACAGCTGGAAAACACATTTATTCATCGTTATTATTACGTACAATAAAAACACAGAGAAAATAAGACACTCAAACGTTAGAAAATGACAAATAAACAGTAAAAATACTTCATAACGAGGAAAAGTCCTGCACGGAAAATGTAATTTCACCAAAGATATACATATATAAATGTGTATAAATGTGCTTAAAGTGTTAAAAGTGCTCTAGAAATACACATTAATGCTGCTTTACATGATATTATTTCATTATTTTTACTCATACATGCATGTAAAAGTAAGATTTAGACTCATTTTTATTCTCATTCTGCATTAATCTGTTCACTATTTTGAATTGATCAATAGTTTGGTTTGTAAAAATTTAGAAAATAGTGAGAAACGCCTTAACAAGTGTTACTGTGATTTAAATTAGTCGCCAGTTAATTTTCTGCTAATTGATTGATTAAATAATCCTTTCAGCTGCATGTTTTGTAACAAAATATCATAATTTTTGAGGTTTTTGTGCACTTTTTATGCAAAATATTCAATCAAGAAAGCTGTCAGATAAATGCAGTGAAGTAAAAATTATTTATTCTGAAATGTAGTGGACTAGAAATAGGAAATTTCTTCATAAGAAAAGACAAAAAAAAAGACTGAAAATCCCAATATTAACTAAATTAATCGATTAATCGTTTCAGATGAACTTGTAGGAAATGTTGGGTGGTTAAAGTTAGAGTTAAACATCATGTTTTATTCTGCAAAAAGTCAGAAAAATGTCGTGTCTTCATAAGAAAAGGCCATAAAAATTAATAAAATTAAAAAATTGTCATTTCAGTTGCGCCTGTAGAAACTTTAAAGTGGTTTAATTTATAACAAAACATCAGATTTTAATATGCTTAATGTGCAAAAATCAGCAAAAAACTGTCAGATACATGTAGTAAAGTAAAAATATTGCAGCGTAAAAGTAGAAAAGACAGCAGAAACGCAGTCATAGGAGCTTAAAATCAAAATAGCTGCAGATTTTAGCAACTTCATAATTGATTTTTTGACTAATTGTTTGATTTTTATAAATTTAATGTGACAAGAAATGTTGTTTCAAGCGCTCAAAATCAAAATAGCTGCACATTTTAACAACTTACTAATTGATTTAATCAACTAATTATTTCAGCTGCACTTGAATAAACTTTTAGGTGATTTAATTTAAAACAAAACATCAGATTTTAATATGTTTTATGTGCAAAAATGTGTTAAAAATTGACAAATAAAAGTAGAAAAGACACAAGCAGTCATAAGATCTCAAAAGATAACAGTAGAGAAGACAGTCAGTCCTTGTATCTGCAAACAGAGTGGAACAGTTTGTTTTTATCACATTACTGTGATTATTTAGTGACTGTTCAGGACATTAAAGTGCACCAACAGCAGATGAAAGATCCTCTGCAGCTGATATCTTCCTGGCAGAGCAGCTTGTTCTTAGAAACGTGTTGCTGAGGTTCAGATGTCCTCCGAGAACCCGCTGACTCCAACAGGAAGCTAAAACATACAGAGAACGTTCTGGAAACCAAAACTAAACCTCTCAAAACTTCCTCATAATGTATATAATATATAAAATAATCATTTAAAAAATAACATAAAAAATCTGACTTACAGATATCAATATATATATATAAAAATAAAAAACATACATTTAAAAAAATACCAAAAATCAAGATATTAAAAATACATATTTAAAAAAAGCATAATAAATAAATAGAAAAATTTCTAATATTTAAAAAATAATTTAAAATATCAAAAAACACAAAAGAACATAAAAAGAAATATCAAATATTTATCATATAAAAAATGTTTTTATAATATCGCCAAAAAAAATGTAACGTAAAAAATACACAAAAATAAAGAAATTTTGAAAAAAAATCCTAAATTATATATTTACAAAATGTAAAGAAATATCAAAAAAATAAAATTAATTTAAAAAATTTGAAATACTATTGACAAAAAATCTGACCCAAAAATTTTTTATATCTAAAAATATTGAAGAATTATTTTATAAAAATTAAAGAAATGGTTGCAAATCAAAGAATATTAAACAGCTATATACATATTAAAATTATTTTAAAATGCCAAGTATAGCAAAAAAATCAAAAATATTATAAAATGTTAAAGACAAAATCAAATAAATATCCACAAAAAAATAAAGAAAATTTCAAAAGTAGCAAAGAAATTGCAAAAATATTATCCCTCAACCCCCCAAAAATCCTAAATTATATAATTACACAATATAAAGAAATATAATTAAAACAGTCATTTAAAAAATTTAAAATGCAATAAAAAATGTGACTTAAAAGAATAATATATATATAAACAACTGAATTAATAAATTATTTAGAAATATTAACTTAGCAAAAATAGCAAATATCTGTATATAAAAATATTTTAAAATGCCAAATATAGCAAAACATATTTAAAAATCAAAAACATTAAAGAATGTTAAAGATAAAACTAGTTAAGTATCCCCCAAAAATAAAGACAAATTGAAAAATAGCAAAAACATTATCCAAAAGAAATAATCCTTAATGAAATATTTACAAAATATAAAGAAATATCATTTAAAAAAAGCATAAAATAAAATCCAACAAATATGAATTAAAAGATATAAACATATACATGTTAAGAAATTAAAAAATAAATAAAAGAAAAAACATATCAAACATTATAATTCCACTGTTTAGTCTCTAACTATGTGTTCTATTTTTATATTATTCATTGAGTCAAATCTACATCTTCTAAAAGTCAAATATTTCCCTCTGAGATGTGGTGGAAGGAGAAAGTAGTACTACATGGAAGTACTCCAGTAAAAGTACTTGGATACTTTTGCAGTTTCTTTGTGTATTTAGTGCATCAGAAGTGAAACCAGCTTCACACTTCTTCTTCCTCACATGCAGCTCAGATACTACATGGGCGTGCACGTGAGAGCGTGCACGTGAGAGCGTGCACGTGCTCTGGTTGTTTCAGTTTATCTTTAGTCAGACAGAAAAACTGCAGAAACAGGAGGAAGAGTTTCTTTGTTATCAGAGACACGACGTTTCTGGGGTGAACAAAGAATGAAATGAAGCAGAATCAGAGTCAGAATGAAACGTTTATTAACCGTCAGGTTCAGTTTGTGTGTCTCAGCTTTGTGTCTCAGCTTTGTGTCTCAGGTTTGTGTGTCTCAGCTTTGTGTCTCAGGTTTGTGTGTCTCAGCTTTGTGTGTCTCAGCTTTGTGTCTCAGGTTTGTGTTTCTCAGCTTTGTGTGTCTCAGCTTTGTGTCTCAGCTTTGTGTGTCTCAGCTTTGTGTGTCTCAGGTTTGTGTGTCTCAGCTTTGTGTGTCTCAGCTTTGTGTGTCTCAGCTTTGTGTGTCTGTCGTCTGTTGTCAGTTTGTAGCTTCAGTGTTTCATTTATCTCATTAAACTGCAGCCTCAGCAGACATCATGCACTTTTAGAAATACACACATTATTATTATTATTATTATTATTATTATTATTATTAGTAGTAGTAGTAGTAGTAGTAGTAGTAGTAGTAATAATAATCGTTTTTATTGGAGCACTTTTCACAATGCAGGTTACAACACCGTAAAGAAAATTCTATTTTAAAAAAGTAAAAATCTGGCAGCAAACTCAGCAGAAAAAAACTTTTAAAAATTGTGAAACAAACAACAAAACAAAACAAAAAGTTGAAAATATCTATTATTATTATTATTATTATTATTATTATTATTATTATTATTATTATTATTATTATTATTATTATTATTATTATTATTATTATTATTATTATTATTATTCATAATACTAAAAATGACAATAATAATAATATTAAAAATAAATCATTGAATATTGTATCAGATATTTAAATATCTGATTTAAATATTAATAATAACTTTAATTTATCTTTAACAGCTCATAAAACTCACTAAATTTATCAAGAATGTATTTTTGGTATTATATTTATATATTTGTAGTTTTATAGTTATTATTATAAAATAGATTCAGACAAAACTTTATTGATTCGTGCATCTTTTATCACATTCCATCATCAGTATTTATTACTCTGCGATACGTATTTCTGCATTAGGAGTATTTTAATGAAGTATAAACTAAAATACTGCAGTTTTCAGTGTACCAGGGGAGTATTTCTAGTACTAACTGGTATTTCTTGACTCTGGTGTTCATCTCTGGTGAACCACATCCTCCTCTTCCTCCTCCTCCTCTTCCTCTCTGGGTCTCATGTTCAAACAGCTAACAGGTCATGTGATCTGAGGCTGCGCTGTGATTGGCTGAAAACATCACCTCACTGCTTCACACTGACGCAGCTTCATCTCGACTCAGTTTCTCACTCCTCAGTTTCACTCTGAAAGTTCACTCAAGGTCACCTTTCTGACATGATCTGAGCGGCTACAGCCCAGATATTAAATATATGAATAATTTAATCATTCTGTGTGCATATTTTATCATCAATCGCTCCTTTAGTTTTCACTTTTTCACCATAAACTGTACTGAAATCAGCCAGTTTGATAAAAAAATATAAAGCTAAAAGCTTCTATTAAATTAATAAACTTAATAATAAGTCACATTTTTCCATTTAATGTTCTCTAATCTATGTCTGTTCTCTGGGTGCTGCTGATTTTACTTGATTGCTTGTTTATTGGTTTTTTTTTCAGTCTCTATTTTTTTTTAAAAAAACATTAAAAAAAATAGATGTTTTCAGCAGCTTTTAACTGTTTTTTTTGGTACAATTTGCTGTTATTTTACAGATTTTCTCAGATTTGAGTTAAACTAAAGTAAAAGCACAGAAAATAAACATATTAATCTACATGTTATCCATCAAATCAAATCAAATTATTTTAATTTAAAAATCGGTCTAAAATATACATAATGTCTGCATCAAAAATCAGGATTTTTACAAATATTAATTTATTCTTTTGCAACATTTGAGCATAAAATTACACTATTATTTGCTGTAGTTTAGTATTTTACAGATAAACATGTTACAGATAACTATGGTTATTAAATTTTTTAAAAAATACATAAATCACAGTTAGAAAAATGAATTATTTTTTTCAACTGTTATTTTACAGATTTTTCCTGTTTTGTTAAATTATTGATTATAACTAGTAAAATCACAGAAAAAGTATTACTTTACATGTTCATTTTAAAAAAGTCATAAACTTAAACAATTTTTATTACAAATAATAATTTGTTATTTTATAACACTTGAGGATAAAGTTACACTATTATCTGCTGTATTTAAAATAGCTAAAAAATATATTTTTACAGATATTTGTTTTTATATTTTTTAAAAATTCCATTTTTTTCTACTGCTATGTTACAGATTTTTCCTGTTTTGTTAAATTGCTGATTATAACTAATAAAATCTCAGAGAAAAAGCATTAATTTAAGCATTGACTTAACAAAAACTGTTGCAAGCTGTAAAAAAAATCTGTATTTTTTTTCTAGGAATAATTATTTGTGACCGTAAAATAACACAGTTTTACTGTATTTAATGCAGACAAAAATCCAATTAATTTTAAAGATATGTTTTATGTTTTTTCACATTTTTAATGGTTTTTGAACATTAATTATTTAATATTAACATTAATTATGTAGTCTAGCATCCATTTTATGTAATTTTTCTGGCCAACTTGCTGCCAATTTTTTAACAGAATCATTCATTTTGTTCTGATTTTGTTGTTGTTTCTGTTTAGCAGTCAATTCTGCAGTACATAATGACTATTTTAATAACAATTTCTTCCCAAAAAGGGAAATATTGCTCTCCATACTCATCGCAGCTGCTCGATACAACTTACTGTAGAAAAAAACATATTATTCCCTTTATATTTTCCCCCAAAATACACAAAATTATCAATAAAGTTCCTAAAATAGGCTGAATTCATATGTTAAATGTAAAATAACATGTAAACCAGTAACCTAAACATTCTTGTTTACACTTAACCTTATGTTGTCTTCATTTATGGGCACCAAAAAATATTGTTTCCTTGTCTGAAAAAAATCTGAAATTCAGCAAAAAAATCCCCCAAATTTCTGAAAATTTGCAAAACCTTCAGGAAGAAAATTCCAATAATTCCTTAAAAGTTTCTCTTGAAAGTTTTATTTTTTAAAAATCCCCCAAATTTGGCAAAAATTGTAAATATTTTCAAAAAATGAGTAAAAATCTTCCCAAAAATTCTTAAAAATATCTAAAGTGATTCTATATATATCAGTAAAAACCAAATCCAGTGAAATTCATTGGGTTTTGGTTGATTTTTTTGTGAATGTTCTTAAGAAACATTTTTAACATTTCTTTTTTTCCACCAAAAAATGTTCAAAAATTTCCCAAAAACGTTGAAAACTTGGACATCAGAGGTTTCACAGTGAAAATATTTTTTTCCCCAAATTTTCAAACTTTAAAACGGGTCAGTTTTGACCCGCAGGACGACACGAGGGTTAATTGACATGATTTTTGTATTGATTTTATATATATATAAAGATAATCTCATTTGGGTAACCCTCCTGTGGGTTATAATCTTTAAAACTGTCTTTTTGGAGCATTTCTATCATTTTATGCCCATTTTAGTAGCTGCAGTCACGTTTTGTCAGCCAGAAAACGGATTTATCTGACTTTAACTCGTCATTTAAAGCAAGTTGAACTGGTAAACTGGATTTAATTTGGGGGACTGAGCAGGAAAAACGACGACAAGGAGGATTTTGGTTCAACTCCAGTGAAGTCTGGCGGCAAAACTCCTTCATGGCTGCTCTAAAAGATCCAAACTCCTCCATCTGTGCGCGTTTGTCGCCTGATTCCTTCAGATTTCTGCTGTTTGTTGCAGCAGAAGCCAGAAGGAGACCTTTACGCAGCTGACGATGGCACAGTGCCATCCACACTTTTACGCACCACTCAGCTGTTCCGCCGTGATTCTCGCCGCCACTGTGGCAGCTGCAGTGCCGCATTTCGCAACTCGCCAGCTCGAATCTGATTGGCCAGAGGGCTGCGGCTGACGTCACGGCGCAGTGACACGGAGCTGTGCAGTGACACGGAACTGCGGAGTGAAACGGAGCCGCCAGAGTAGGAGACGAGGCGGTCGGAGCGGTGCGTCTTTACGCGTAAAACCAGAATCCCGACCGGCAGCTGCGCTGCTGCTGCTGGAGTCTGAGGAGGAAACGCTGCTGTTTGTGTGGATTTAAGCTGCTGGAATATTCAGATTCACGAGGTATGAGGCTGTTTTTATACCGATTTACCCGCAGCTGCCTGTTAGATGTGACGACTTTCTGAGCAGAACCGTTTCTCATCAACAACAAACTGGTGCAAAAAACATTCACTGCTGCCGCTTTCTACCAAATATCTGTTGTAGTGAGTACCAGAAACTCCTAAAATGTGTTTTCTGAACCTATTCCGCACATTATATTGAACCCAGAGTGTCCATTTCACCTGATTTTTGCAGAACCTGACAGAAAGATTTACATTTTTATGATGCAAGCACCAAATGTAACTCAGGTCTGCATAAATAAATACATTCCTACCTAAATTAATGAAGAAACAACACAAATTATTACACAAAAACTTTCACTGCTGCCACTTTCTTCCAAAATATCTGTTGTGTTGAGTACAAAAAACTCCTAAAATGTGTTTTTGAACGTATTCTACACATTATATTAAACCCAGAGTGTGTATTTTTGCAGAAGTTGACAGAATTATTCAGATTTCTATGATGCAAACTCCAGATTTAACTCATGTTTCTGCATTTTTCTTCCAGATTTCTGTTTTTTTGAGTTCTGAAAAGGTGTTTTCAGTCCAGTTCTGATGACAAATGTGATCGTTTTTGTCATTTTTATTCATTTTTCCACCAACAGCCTCACGATAATGGAGATTTTAAGGTGTTTTGCGTCTTATTTTAGGACTAATGTGTCTATTAATTTCTGCAAAAATTTCAGATTTTTGCAGAAATTGATGCAGTATCTAGATTTCTGTGATGATAACCACAGCATTCTGGGTTTCCCTTTATGTAAATAAACACATTTGCAGCAGAAAAGATACAAATTGTTGCATAAAAACCTCCACTGCTGCCACTTTCTTCCTAATTTCTGTTGTGTTGAGTCCTGAAAATATATTTCAGTCCAGTTCTGATGAGGAATGGGATGGTTTTAGTCATTTTTACTTATTTTAAAGGTATTTTGCATCTTATTTTAGGACTAAAGTGCTCATTAAACCTGATTTTTGCAGAAGCTGATGGATTATTCAGGTTTCTAGCTCCAGATTTAACTCATGCGTTGTGTGTTTTCTGCTCGGGGAGGATGTGCATGAGTCACCTGTTTCAGGTTTGAATTTCCCTTTAAATGAGGGAAAAGTCGAGCTGCTGCTGCTTCAGAGGATCAGATCCTTCCAGTGAATGTTCCTGTTTCTGCTTCATCTGCAGACGTCTATTTTTAGGCTGCACCTAAACTCCTCTGTTTGCAGCAGTTTGAAACTCGACTCCTCGGCTGGAAAATCCTCTTAATAATTCACCACAGCGAAGGTCGTCCACCAGCAGATATTAGGAGCTCTAAAATTAGTTCCCTGATCTTCAGGCGGATCCGGGATGACGTGTTGGCGTCGCTCCATCCTCTTCGAGACCCTCGTCTGGTTCCAGCTGCAGGGAGTTCTGGAGGAAATACGAAGGAGTGGAGGCTGACAGAAGGTTTAATGCAACGATCTCTGTCTTTTCTGCATCAATTTAGGCTGAAAGTGTTTTTATTTGTGCAAAAGGAGACACAGAGTGTAGAAACATGAGTTAAATCTGGTGTTTACATCATAGAAACCTGCAAAAATCAGGTTAAATAGACACTTTAGTCCTAAAATAAGATGCAGAATCCCTTTAAATCTCCTTTATTATGAGGCTGTTGGTGGAAAAATAAATCAAAATGACAAAACGATCCCATTCCTCATCAGAACTGGGCTGAAAACATATTTTCAGGCTCAACGAAACAGAAATTTGGAAGAAAGTGGCAGCAGTGAAGATTTTTATGAACAATTTATGCTGGAAATATGTTTATTTATGCAAAAAGAAACACAAAATGCAGAAATATGAGTTAAATCTGGAGTTTGCATCATAGAAATCTAAATAACTCAGTCAGCTTCTGCAAAAATCTGATTGAATAGACACTCTGGGTTCAATATAATGTGTAGAATACATTCAGAAAACACATTTTAGGGGTTTTAGGTTCTCAATACAACATAAATTAGGACAAAAGCAGCAGTGAAGGTTTTTATGCAACAATATGTGTTTTTTTATGCTTCAATTTATGCTAGAATTGTGTTTATTCATGTAAAATAAACACAGAATGTTGTGGTTGTTGGTGTTTGCATCACAGAAACCTGAATATTGCTTCAAGTTCAGCAAAAAATCAGGTTATATTTTCACTTTTGGCTTAAAATATTCTGCAAAACACCTTAAAATGTCCTTTATTATGAGGCTCCCGGTGGAAAAATAAATCAAAACGTTTTTCTGTCTGCACAATATTTTATATTTGCTTCTAACTGATCATACAGATGAACTAATTCCTCATCAGAATCTCAGTAAAAATACATTTTCAGGTGCTTTTATAACTCAACAAAAGGAAAGTTCTGCTGATATTTTCACCAGGAAGTTTTCTTTCAGTTGCCAGAAAAAATCTTGCTCAAAACTGAACGTTACAAAAAAAAAACTTCTTCTTTTATCATCATTTAACATTATGGGATTTTTTTTTTTTAGATTCTTTCATCTGTTCTATTGATGAAACAGCTTCAACATTTGTATTTGCTGTTATTTTTTACTCCTTTTTAACAGATGTTTCTGTAAACCTTGTTGCTAAATGCTCAGCTTTTTTTAAAGATCATATTTTACAGTGTACACAGTAAAAATTCCACATTAAAATGAAGCTTAAACAACATCTAAACCTTTATATCATCAGGAGTTTCAGGAATCAAATGAAACTTTGATTTTCTTGGGTTTCTGTTTAACATTTCTAATATTATAGAGTTTACTATGAGAGGACTTAAAAAGAAACCTGAGTTCATTTAGAAATGGATCTAGTCAGTCCAACGTCTGCAGGTTTGCCTCCTCCTTCTTCAGTCTCCTTGAACTTCTCTGATCTCTGCTCAACCAATGAGCTTCATGGAAACTTATGACATCACCTCCAGCTGAGCGGTCTGACCTCTGACCTCTGGAGAAGCTTTCTTCTGTTTCCTGGTTTTACCTCTGAGATCTGACTCTGGATCAGTCTGAGATCAGATCGTGAAGGTCGACCAGCAGCTGTGTGATTTAAACCCAATTATCACGATTCTCTTCTGACTTTACACTCTAAAAAAACACCTGTGAAATAATGATATTTTTAGCAGTAAAGCTGCAGTAAAACTGTATATTTTATAGCTACACATTGAAAAAACTAATTATATTAATGATTTTTGATGATGACATTGTTTTTTATTTTTAGTTTTTTTGCAGTTAACATGTAAATCAATATTTTTTTCCTGTAATTTTACAAGAAATAAATTTTTTTAACACACAACACCATAACATAATGACAAATATCAGTAAAAATAATGTTATTTTTGCAAATGGAATAAATAAATAAATATACATTAAAATTAATTGAAATACAATTTTTCTTAGATTTTACACATTTTTAAAAAATCTGTAATTTAAAAATAAAAACAGGTAAAATCTGTATATATATATATATATATATATATATATATATATATATATATATATATATATATATATATATATATATATACACACACTATTTTTCAGTCCTAAATGTACAAATTTTTTTGCTTTAAATGATGGTGAATATCTTTAAAATGATACATTGTAAAAATGAATTATTGTAAAAATACAGACTTATTTATTTACTTTATCAGAATTTTTGCTCTTTTTTTACAGTAAATAATTTTTTTTCAGTTATTTTGCCACTTATCATCTGTAGTTTAACACAGAAAGGAAAATCTGTAAAACTGAAGTAAAATGAGATAAAATGTTCACCTTTTCCCATCTAAATTGATATTTTTTTACTGCGTTTCTCTCCGTCCTCAGACCCGTCTGACCATGAACTACGTGGGCCAGCTGGCCGGTCAGGTGTTCGTCCAGGTGAAGGAACTTTATCGAGGTCTGAATCCGGCGACGCTGTCCGGCTGCATCGACGTCATCGTGGTCCGGCGGCCCGACGGCTCGCTGCAGTGTTCGCCGTTCCACGTTCGCTTCGGGAAGCTGGGCGTCCTGAGGTCCAGGGAGAAAGTGGTGAGGAGATGAAGAGCAGAATAAAAGTAGAATCATTTAAAAAAACAAGATAATTAATGTTTCCTGAGTCAGGAGTTAGTTTTGTTTGCAGTTTCATCAAGTTTTTAGACAGTTTTTAAACAGATTAATTGGTTTTCAGGACAGCCAGGAATGATATTTTATAAAATACTAAAAAAAATCTAAAAATATGAGAAACAATTTTTAAAAATTCTTAAAAATATCAGAAACAAAGAATAAAAAAATATAGGAAACTAGCAAAAATTTGTTTCAAAAATTGTTTCAAAAAATCAAACATTCAATTTCAAAGCATCAATAAATGTCTTTTTAAAAAGTGTCAAACATCTTTATTTAAACAAACATTTTAAATGTCAAATATTTCCAAAAATATATTTTAAAAAATAAAATTTCAGAAAATATTACAGATTAAATACAGTTAAATATTCAGGAATAATATTTTTTAAAATGCTTAAAAAATAATAATAAAAATCTAAAAATATCAGAAACTAATATTTAAAAAAATAGAAAAATAGCAAAAAAATATTGTTTAAAACAAATATTCAATTTAAAGCATCAAAAACATATACAAAAATATATTTAAAAAAAGCAAAAAATTCAGAAAATATTACAGATTAAATCAGTTACATATCCAGAAAAATAAAAGCCTAAAATATCAGAAACTAATATTTAAAAAGTCTAGAAAAATAGCAAAACAAATTGTTTAAAAAAAGTCAAACATTCAATTTAACAGCATGAAAAAGGAAATATATTCATAATGTCAAATATTTCCAAATATATATCTATAAAAACGCAAAAATTTCTGAAAATATTACAGATTCAATCAGTTAAGAAGCAAAATTCTTTTTTTAAAAATAGCAAAAAAGTACCTCAAAAATATGGAAAATATACATTTAAAAAATATCAAAAAATAGTTGTTTAAAAATATGTAAACAAAACAATACAAAATGTAAAAATTCATCAATGTGAGAGAATAAATAAAGTCAATAAAAACAATAAATTAAGGAAAATCTCTGCAAAGTTTCCTGACTTTTTAAAGTTTCTGGGAATAAATTTAACTTTTTTCAGGTTTTCAGGAGAAACTTGAGCATTTTTCTGGCCTCCAGGAGTCCGTCTTTGTGTAAAAATGTTTAATTTTCTATTTTTTTTCTGCAGGTGGACATGGAAATCAACGGGGAGCCGGTGGATCTGCACATGAAGCTGGGCGACAACGGAGAAGCTTTCTTTGTTCAGGAGACAGAAAACGATCAGGTGACGTTTTAAGGTTTTTATCTGAACCTGTGAGGAGCTTTAAAAACATTTATCTGGTTTATCTGAAGCATCCCGGCTGCTCTAAAAGGCCTCATTGACTGAAATAAAACCAGGATAGAAATGAAAACAGAAAGACGTCGGTGTTGACGGCGTCTCCAAACCTCCTCCTCTCTCAGCTGGAATTTCTCCTCAAAGCGTCGCTCTGTTTGCTGCTGGAGGCTGAATTTTCTGACCTACATTCAAAAAACCTGCTCTCTAACCTGCTCTAGAAAGTCTGGATGTCGTCAACGTGACCCTAAAAACTTCAGTTTCACCTCCAGTTTCTGGGTTTATGAAGAAGAAGTTTAGAAGATGAGGAAGTTTCCTGCTGAGAATTCTACAGTTTCTGCTTCTGAAAAACTCAGAAAATATTCACAGTGAAGCAGCTGAAATCTCAGACTTTTGACTTCACCAAGCACCTCTAAAAAATGTAAAAGTCAAATATATCAAAATATAACAAAACATTAAAGATAAAACTAGTTAAACATAACAGAAAAATATCACATATATGTGTTTAAATGTACAGAACAGAATCTGGACTTTATTTAAAATGTATTGATATTAATTATTCAGGTTTCAGGGTAGCTGGAAATTAATTTAATAGTTGACAAGCAATTGATATATTGATCTTAAAAAAATAGAAAATATCTAAAAACATTTTTCAGAAAAATATAATCTCAAATATATATTTAAAATATAGCTTCCAAAAAAAAGTTGGAGTAGTGAGTCAGTTGATTCATTACTCTAAAAAAGTCAAAAATTTACAAAGTTTTTTAATAACAAATTTTCAAAAATTCAGATATCCTTAAGAAAAAATTTTGTAAAAAATGTAGTTTAAAAAAATACATCAAATATATTTAGATTTTTTTTAAAAATAGTTTAAAAAAGAGAAACATACAGAAAAAAATCTAAATCTTCAATCTTAAATTAATTTTAAAATTTCAAATATAGGAAAAAATATTTTTAAACCACAAATACAGAAAATTCTGAAAATCCCAGAAAAATATCAAAACACACCCAAAAAAATCACAGATATACACTAAAAACACATTAAATAAACACATAAAACACACTAAAAAATTATAAAAATATCACAAATATATATATAGAACAATATCAATAAAAATCTCCTTAAGAAGAATTTCAATTTAAATTTATAAACATCAACAAAGAAAACCTAAATAATAAAATTGTCACAAATATATATTTAGAAAAAAATCCCAAGAAGAATTTAAAATTGAATTTAAAAATAGCGTAAAATATATTTTTAATAACAAAATTCAAAAAATGTAAATATATGATTTTTTTTTAAAAAATCCCCAATATAGAAAATCCCAGAAAAATATAAAAATATACTATTAAAAAAGTAACACAAATATATGTTTAAATAAATATAGAAAAATATCAAAACACACCAAAAATAATTGCAGATATACACTTAAAAACACATTAAATAAACACACAAAACACACAAAAAATTATAGAAAATATCACAAATATCAACAAATAAATTTAAATGTCAAACATCCTCATAAACATATTATATTCGTGTTGTTAAATATATCCAAAAATATCTAAAATTAAAGCAATTAAGCAATCCTGGTGCAGAAATGAGCTGATAGAAAGTTAAATTTAACCCCCAGTTTTTCTATTTTTACCTCCAGTTTTAATGTTTTTATTGTTAAATTTAACCCTCAGTCGTTCTATTTTTACCTCCACTTTTAATGTTTTTAGTGTTAAATTTAACCCCCAGTTTTTCTATTTTTACCTCCAGTTTTAAAGTTTTTAGTGTTAAATTTAACGCTCCATCGTTCTATTTTTACTCCAGTTTCAGTGTTTTTGAAGCTCACTTTTAAAGCTTCACGTGAGGCGGTTTTTCCTGCAGACTTTCCTCTTTTTCCATCTGGTTTTTAAACTGTTCTTTAATGTGAAACATGTTGTGGAATCCTAAGGCCAGTAACCTCCTAAATCAATCAAATAAATTAATTAACTATCAGAGAATTACTGGACCAGCTCTCCATCTAACGGGTCCGGTTCCCGTAGCCCATATGGGTCAACCCAGATGAGATCTGAGGAACGTTTAAGCTGGTAAGCGAGAAAATTCACCTAGCTTCTAACTGCCTCCATCCAGACGCCTATCCTGCTTCCTCTGATAACTAACTCAACTGAGTAGCCACTTTCCAATGGTCAAATTAATTACCAGTCACGTCTGTTAACGGCAGCTTTTCTCTCATCGGATTCTGCACTTGGTAAGTTGCTAGGTTTAAATTTAGAGGTTAAGGAATGGATAACCCCAAGGATAAGTTTAAAAAAGGCCACCCTCGGCCCCAACGACTAGGTAATCTGACAGAACCTGTTTTAGATGTAATGCACACAATAACCTGACTTTTTACAAACTGAGAAGATATATGTGATTAATTCATTATCATGATAAAAATAAATAGAATTTCCAATCTGTTAACTTTAATTGCAGGATAAATGTTTTATTATAATCTCAGCAGGAAAATAGCAATAGCCCATAAATCATCAGACAACCAATTAAACATTAATTTCTATAACAATCCTCTAATATGACCCCTAACTGGAACTATGCTTTTATCTAAGAAGAGCAATAATCACCCAAACTATGTAATTTGGAGGGGGAGAGCAGACGGTGTGGCCACACCTGCTGCTCACCTGAAGACCGATGCCCCGCTGGGCTCTGCTCCAGGGAGGAGGTGGAGAGAGAGTTCAGTCCAGATTTAGATCTGCTTGTATCCATTTTTGTTCTTTGGGCCAGTAAAAACTTTGTTAATCCATTCTGGTGTTAATCCTTTGGAAATAGTAGAGTTCAGTTATATTCCTTCAGTCAGCGTTATTTTTAGATCACAGTCTTTTGTAATCCTCAAACAGTGCAGAAAGAGCACTCCTTCAGTCCATAATTCCAATAGAACAGATATTCCTTTGCAGATCATGTTGAATCCCCCGTCCGAGTTACGTGGTAAAATCCCCTTTGCTCAGAGCATTTCTACCCTGGCTTGCAACGAGTGACCACCTCGCAACGACTCCCAACTCGTGTCTCGATCCAGTGCAATTTATACAACAACTGAACCTGTTGCATATGCAATGACTGCACACTTAATTAACATACGTGATGACAGCATCCATCCCCCTCCTTACTCGTGCACTGCTTCCATCCACTGACCTCATGGCCTCTGCGTGCTCTGGAGGAACTAAAACCATCTACTCTGGACTGTTCCACCAGCCCCCCCCCCAACTCATCCTAAGACCCCTCCATGTTTGAGGAACTGAAACTAACTGTTTGGACTGTTTGGACCCTTCCACTCAGTCTCACTTCTCTATCAATGTATTTGCTCCATCTGCAGCTCAGAGCAGGCCTCCGGTCAGGAAACAGATGTCAGACTCACAAAAATCCCCGACGTCTACCTCGAGGTTAATAACCTTTACTGTGAACACTTGACCCCAGTTCACCTCAGCTCTTGACTTCTCACTTCATTACTAAGTTAAAAACCTTAGTTTTAACAGTAATCAAGACTCTTTCTAAAACATCTCAGTTTCATAGTAATCAAAACTCTTAAAAGCATTTCCATTCAATAAAGCATTAGTTCCTCATATTTGTCATATCAAAAACATCAGTTTCCCTGGTAACCAAAAACATCACTTTTCACAGTGAGTTGCTATTCTGACTTAGTTACTTCTTAAACAAAGATTATAAAAATGGGTATTTGTGTTAGCTTTAACACACTTATTAGGTTATAGCATGAATCAGTTATAAATCACAGGTTATAATATCACAATGTTCCCTTATTTAGCTGTTATTCTGCCAGAGTCTCCCCCTTGTGGCTGATTCTGGGATCTCATACCTCCATGTTTCTCAACAATGTGCAGCTGCGGATGGATTCTCTCCAGACTGGTGTCAGATTCCAGCTCCTTTTCTTTCTTCTTGGCTTGTGGAGGGAAAAACGTGAGGCGCTGGATCGACCACAAATCATTCTCTGGACTCCAGTTTTTCTTCCTTTTTTCCACCAGTCGCCACATGTTCGTTTTCTCTGGAGATTCCTGGAAAGAATGATCTTTTCCTAGAAGGAGATGCTTGTTCCACAGAACAGAAACATGTAGGAGGTGATTTATGGAGGATTTTAAACAAAAACACGCTGGATGTGATTTCTGGAGGATTTTAACGTCCACTTTTTAGGCAGCAGAGATGCTGGATGTGAGGTTGAGGCTGAATAGTTTCCTGTTGATGTCAGAGGTTTATTTCAAACCGTCACGTGTTGGTTCTTCTGCTACAAAACAATCAGGAGAAAAGCTTTCTGCTGCAGAAACCTTCAGGATTTCTGCTTTAAAAGCTGCTTAAAGTCACACTTTCTGCACGTTTTCACTGTTTAGTATTTAGATGTTTAGTATAAGTAAAAACATTCAATTAAAGGTGGAAGTCCTGCATGAAAATCAGATTTAAATAAAAGCACAACTGGAGATAAAGTTTCAAAGTAAAAGTTCTCGTTTGGATTGTGTGAATCTGGTGATTAATTTCTGGATGAATCGATCAGTTGTTTTGTATCTAAAATATCAGAAAATGGAGAGAAATGTGGATCAGAGTTTCCTCAAATGTCCAAAGATCTTCAGTTTACTGTCACGGAGGAAAGAAACCAGAAAATATTCACATTTAAGGAGCTGAAATCACAGAATTTAGACTTTTTTTATTAGTTGACCATCAATTGATTCATTGATCTAAAATAAGATTATCTTTTTAAAAAGTCTTGATTTTTACTTAAAAATACCAAAAATAGTAAAGAAATATGAACTATGAAGCAATGAAACGTCAAACACCTAAAAAAAAAGTAAAATGTCAAATGTAAATGTCAAAATATAAAGAAATATTAAAGATAAAAGTAGCTAAATATAACAGAAAAATATAAAAAAAAATACCAATAAAAAAATGGAACAAAGATTTTAAAAATCTGTATTTATTTTTTGAAAACATAATCAATATTCCAGTTTAAAACATTAAAAAATATTTTTGATAAAGGCTAAAAATCTAAAAAAAAAATCCCAAACTGTCTTTTAAAAAGAACAAACATATTTTAAAAGATTTTTGATTTAAAATGTCAAATATATTTAAAAATATTCAAAAATAATAAAGTATTCATGATTAAACCAGTTAAATCCCAAAGAAAATAAAGAGCAAAAATTTAAAATGTCGAAAAATACCTTTAAAAAAAAAATTCTAAAAAATCTAAATTGTAATAAAAAAAATTACAAATATTTTCTAAAATAATTAAACCCTTAGTTGTAAACCACTGGTTCCATCTGTGTTTTGTGTTTTTAAAGCTTTTTGTTCTATTAATTGTCTGAATTCTGGATCTTATAAATCTGTCAGATAAAAGTAGAAAAGTAAAAAGTTCAGTATTTCCCTCTGAAATGTGGTGAAGTGGAAGTAGGAAGTAGCAGAAAACAAATATTAAACTAAAAAGAGCCTCATCGGTATCTTTGTTGTGACCTTCCTTCACTTCCTGTCCAAACAGGAAGTGGTTCCCTCCTACCTGGCCACGTCTCCCATCCTGTCCGACGACGCCTCCCTGATGAGGAGCTCCGGACCTCCCGTCCAGACTCTGGGCTCGCTGGGCGGAGAGACGAAGAAGAGGAGGAAGAGGAGGAGGAAGTCCAGAGCCGACAGCGTGAGGAGGGAGGAGAGCGGAGATTATTCAGCCGACGACGACGACGTGTTCAGCATCGAGATGAGCTCCGACGACGACGACAGGTAGGAAAAATAAATAATAATAAGAAGAAAATATATGCTTAGATGTTCAGCATCGAGATGAGCTCCGACGACGAGGAGACGGGAATGGACAGGTGGGACAAATAAATAAAAAAACAGGAGAAGAAACCAGACACGACACAAATAGGTGTTCAGATAAATGTAGAAAAAATATCTCCTTAAGAGGAATTAAAATTAAATTTAAAATAAAAATTAAAAATTCAAATATCTGAAAAAATATTTTAAAATCACAAATATAGAAAAATATAAACATCCCAGTAAATATCAAAATAAACAAACAAAAAAAAATCACAAATCTTTATTTAGATGAATATAGAAAGATATCAAAACACACAAAATAATAATAATAATAATGACACAAATATATATTTAAAATAATTGGAAAGAAAGAAGAATTTAAAATTCAGTTTAAAAACATCCAAAAATGTAACTTTTTTAAAAAACTGAGACTTTTTCTTCTTTATAACTTAATTAAACAGATTAATTGGTTGTCAGGACAGCTAGGGATTATTTAATGGTATTTTAATTAAGCAAAATTCATCGTAAAAAATGTGAATTCAAATATATCAAAAATATATTTCAACAAAGGAAATATAATTTTAAAAAAATCACAAATATCTCTCTAGGTAAATATAGAAAAATAAAAATACATGAAAAATTATTTTTAAAATACCACTAATATCTATTTAGGTCAATATCGAAAAATGTCAAAACACACCAAAAAAATTTATACAAATATATTAGAAAAATAAAGGAAAAAATGTATAAAAAATATATATTTTTAAATATCACAAATATGTATTTATTCAAATATAAAAAAATATCAACACACACCAAAAAAACCCAAAAATATGTTTGAAAAATATATGATAAGTAATTTAAAAAAAATAAAACATCAAAAATATCTATTTCGGTAAATATAGAAAAATATCAAAAAATATCAAACATCATGACAGCTAGGGATTACTAGCTACCAGCTAGGGAATGTTTTTTTTAAATTAAATAAAATTAATTTAAAAAAATGTAAATTCATATATATAAAAAATATTTTAAAATCACAAATATAGAAAAATATTAAATATAAAACCAGTTAAACATCCCAGAAAAATATCAAAACATACTAAAATAATAATAGTAATAAAATAAACGTGAATCCAGACATGAACAGAATAAACCACTGAGAGCTGCAGAAATAAAAACGTTTCTGTTTCCACGTGACGCCGGATTGAACTCACATGTTTCAGGAATAAAACAGCTGCTGTGGAGAACTGAGCGACGACAGATTTATTTCAGGCTACATACATGTGTTTTACTCATCACATGTTCTCCTCCACACGGCTGGAAAACCACACCAGAGCTGCAGTTTCAACACACAGAATCCAACAGAAAAATCACTGAAATGTCAGATTATTCAACCTGCAGCAATTTAAAGTTAAACATCAGAGAAAAATTTCAGCTCATTTCTGACTGAACTCAACGTGTTTTACAGCAGTTCTGAGTCACTTTCATACATTTTTTTGTCATGTTGGATTAATCTTAAGCCATTTTCATTCAATTAATCATTTGTAACAGTTTTTCGGTTCAGTTTTTGGATGAATTTTAAGCAATGTTCACATTTTTTTTGTCATTTAGGACAATTTTTCATCATTTTTGATGACTCAAGCCATTTTCACTCATTTTGTGTCATTTTTAATAGTTTTTTAGTCATTTTTGATGGATTTTTGATGAATTCGTTAATTTTTAAAATCATTTTGGAATTTTTTTTGTCATTTTTGACTGTTTTTAGTCATTCTGGATGAATTTTAAACAATTTTCACTCATTTTGACAGATTTTTTAATATCACTTTGGATTAATTTTAAGCCATTTTCATGAATTTTTTCAGTCATTCTTGACTGTTTTTAGTAATTTTGGATGAATCTTAAGCTATTTACACTCATTTTTAGTCATTTCGGACAATTATCTTTTTTTAAAAAAAAAACAAAACATATAAATATATATTTAAAAATACAGAAAAAATATTTTAAAAAAAGAAATTCAAACTAAAGACAAATGGCAAACATCTTTCTAGAAATTTATTTAATATGTCAAAGAAAATAAAAGTTTTTACCAATTAAAATACATGTTGTGGTTTTGGACTAGTACTGAGGATTTCTTTACATATTTCAAGCTGATTTTGACCATTTTTAACTTGTTTTAGACATAATTTCAGACATTTTTGACTAAATATGGGTAATTTTGGACACATCTGGAGTAATTTTGGACATATTAGCTTGTTAGCTAAATAAAATATCCCAGAATATATTTCAAAAATCTAGTTATAAATGTTTGTGTGTTTGTGCTGCAGGTCATTGAGAGACGAGACGACGACAACTTCGACCGGCGGTTCGTACAAACAGACGAGTCTCTACACTCGATCAGACGGAGAATGGAGTCCAATTCAGAGGTAGAAAGAATAGAAGCACATCTGGACAGTCAGAATACAGATGTTTAATAACATGGGAGGCAGTAAAACAGTTTTATTTATCAACGGGAGAGAGAAATCTTTATTGATCAGATGAATTTTAAACCATTTTCACTCATATTTTAGTCATTTTTGACCATTTTTAGTAATTTTAGATGAATTTTAAGCAATTGTCTTTTTTTTTTGTCATTTTGGACAATTTGGCTTGTTAACTTTTTCTTCTGTCAAAAAAACTCCCAAAATATATATCCAAAATATTTTTTTAAATATTAAAGATTAAACTTGGTAAATATCTAAGAAAAAAAATCACAATTATATATTTAAAAATAAAGGAAAATCCCACCCAAAAATCAAATGTCTTTCTAAGAATAGATTTAAAATGTCAAATATATTTTTAAAAAAAGATTCAAATACCAAAGAAGATAAGAAATGTTTTTACAAAATAAATACCATTAGAGAACTAGCTTGTTAATTCTGTCAAAAATCTAAAACTTCAAACTGAAATAGATTTAGTTTATTTAGTTTATTTTTCTCTTCCAGTCCTGGAAACTCTCGTCCAGCATCTCCAAAGAGCGACTCTGAACTCGTCACCAAGTCTTCGGATGCCGACGGTCAGAACCCGGCGATGCTCTGGTCCTGGGGGGAGCTTCCTCAGGCTGCCACGGTAACCAGCATCTAAACATCTGCAGCAGGTGTCCGTCTGTGCTGCTGTTTCCAGATGTTTCCTGATGTTTCCTTTCTGTCCCTCCAGCCCTCCTTCCTTCGTCCCGTCTCCATCCCCATCTCAGAAAACACTCACTTCAGGGTGATCAGCCACCAGATGCTGGAGGAGGCGGTCGCCATGGAGACGGAGACCCTGAAGATGGAGATGGAGACGTCTGGAGGAGCTGGAATGATGGTCGACGTGGAGGAGACGACGCTCCGTCCAGTCGGGAAGACAGACTCTCCGTCCCAGAGGAAAGGTGAGGAAACACTGCCTGTAGTTCATCTGAAAACTCCCTGAATTTTTGTCAAGTGACTGCAGGTCACACTTGAGCTGCTAATAGTTTAACGGTTGCATTGAGAAGTGCAGAATTTTGGGGTTTTTTACGGAATCTGATTAAAGCAAATGCTTTATTTTTGATGAATTTTTAAATGACACATAGAATAAAGTGATTTTGATGAAATTTTTGCCTAATTTTCCATCACAAAGTACAAAACCAGACATTTTTGTTCTGCTTTTACAAGTTCTGACTGTGATAAATGGTGTAATTTGGATGATTTTTTAAAAAGAGAAATGCTTTTGAAACTCAGTGATGGATTTTGGTGTTAAGTAGATTAAACAAAAGGCAAAATCTGTCATTTCTATCTGCGGTCTTTTAGCCCGACGCTCAGTTTTGCAGAATTACAAATAAAAACGAGCCTCAGCTTCCAGACATGACAAATCTGAACTTTCATAGACAAGTTCAGCTGTCAGGCATCCCATAATAATCCATCCTCTGCCTTTTTCACAGCGTTTTGATGAAAACTAAGGACCAGCTGGATAATATCTGCACATTTACAGAAACACTGATTAATGACTTTTTCTGATGAAAGAAAGAAAGAAAGAAAGAAAGAAAAATTCAGTTTCCATGATTTCTATCAAGTCTAAGTTGTTAAACGATAAACCAGATGGTAAACATATTTCCAGTATTTCCATTCTTGTTTTTTTTATGCAGACAAAAGGAGCCGCCATCTTGGTTCTGATGGCGTTTACCTGGATGACATCACAGATCTGGAACCTGAAGTGGCGGCGCTTTATTTCCCAAAGAGGTCCGTTTATTTTACAGTTTCTAACGTCAACACAGAGAAAGTTTTAACACGACTCTTTAACTCTGAGCTCTCACAGCAACATGGTTCGTTTTTATACCGGGTTTTATGCTGATCTGGAAGTGATGCGTTAGAAAAAGTTAACAGAAACAGAAAAATTAGACAAATTTAATGAATTAAAGACACTTTATTAAGGTGTTTTTTTTTTATGCAAGCAAGCTGTACACTTATTATTGTTTTGTTTTTTTTTTAAAATTTTTTTTTTATTTCTTTTTCCTATTTTAATAATGTCTTAACTGTGTAAATTCATAACTGTGTTTTGTGTTTGCTGCTGCCTATCTTGGCCAGGACTCCCTTGAAAAAGAGGTTTTTAATCTCAACGGGATCTCTCCTGGTTAAATAAAGGTTAAATAAATAAATAAATAATAAGCTGAGTTACTGGAAAACTATGAAAGTAGAAAATAATAATAATATAAAAATGAAGAATTGCTGCCTTGCATGCGCTTGAATTTCTGTATATAGTTTTTTTTTAAGTTAAAGAATTTTTAGAAATATTTTTAAAAAATTTTAAAATAATGAATTCAATAATGAATTAAAGAAGTTTTTACAGTTGCTTAAGGTGTTTTTTGACTTAATCAAACTCTGAGTTGCTGGAAAACTTATAATATTTGTAAAAATGAAAAAAAATGTAAAAATGTTTTTAAAGTTCAAAAAATCATTTATTAAAAAATTAAATGAATTAATTAAGTTTTTACATTTGCTTAAGGTGTTTTTTTATCAAACTGTAGGTGCAAAATAGAAAATTATTTAAAATAAATAAATAAAAATAGAAAAAAGTAGAATTTCTAAGAATTACTGCATTGCATTTCTGCAAATAAAAATATTTTTAAAAATGAAAGAATCTTTAAAAAATATTTAAACATTTTGAAAAAAAATAATGAATTATTATTTTTTTTTTTTTTGTTTTACATTTGCTTGAGGTTATATTTTTTTTTACTTACTCAAACTCTAACTAGATGGAAAACTGTGCAGATCCAATGTGGAAAATTTAATAAATAAATAATAGAATATATATATATATATATATATATATATATATATATATATATATATATATATATATATATATATATATATATATATATATATATGAATATGAATAAAAAATGACGGCATTACATGGACTTGCATTTCTGTAAATAAAATTTAAAAATTCTATTTAAAAAATTAAAAATGAAAGCAATTTAAAAATCCAAAATAAATTATGCTTAGAATATTTTTTAAAAAATATAGAGAATGTATTTCCTTCCTGGTTCCTTCCAGACATCAGTGTGTCCTCGTGTGTCCTGACGTCTCAGATTTCCTGACGGTTTCCTGTTTTTCCTCCTCCACAGCGACAGCGGCGCCACCTTCAGGTCCGTCTCTGATCCGGGTCTCCACAGCAGCAGCTTGTCTCCTCAGTCCACTAGTTCTGGAGGCGACAGCGGAGTCGACTCTTTCTGTGATCAGATGTCCAACCTGCCGTCCATCAACATCTCTCTGTGTGGAGGACTGACGGACAGCAGGGAGATCACTAAAGGTACCAGAATAATTAAAAATACTCTGATTTATCTCTGTGTGGACGACGGAAATTTATATATATAAATATATTTTAAATATAATTAAGCGTATTTTCGATACAAACATTTCGACAGTATTTTTTTTTAATATTTCTTTAAAAAAATTATTTAAAATTTTTTAATATTTCATATTTTGTTTTGGTATTTTTAAAATATTTTTAATCAGTTTTGATATTTTTAATTTGAAAACAAATGGATTACATTTAAAAAAAATTTTAAAAATTTATTGTATTTTTGATAGTTTTACATATTTTCATATTTTATATATTTAAATATATGGAGTTTTTTAATATTTATTTTTTTGATATATTTTTTCTTATATTTTGGATATTTTTTTCTAAATTTTGTAGATATATTGGAGATATTTTTTGTTGCTGTTATTTCCAGCTCTCTAACATTCCCACTAATGTTAATAAAATGTGTTTTTGTGTTTCCAGAACAGTTTCAGGAGAAGATGATTTCCTACCAGCAGTTCACAGACAATCCCTCCATCATTGACGACCCAAACTTAGTGGTGAAAATCGGCTCAAAGTAAGAACAATTCACCTTTTAACGCTCACATAGTTTGTTTTTCTGAGGACCAGCTGGTTTCATTTGCAGCTTTTTAAACCAAACTCCATTCGAAAAACGTCCAGTTTAACGACAGACAGAGAATATTTATGAATAAATCCTGATTTTTAGCTTTGATTTGGTCGCCTCCAGCAGATTTTAGAATCAGAAATGTTGCTGTTAAATTAATCTCAGACTCTTTTTATAATCAATTAACTTTTTTGATTAATTATTTAAGGAAATTCAGTGATTCCGGCTTCTTAAATGTGAATATTTTCTGGTTTCTTTCCTCCTCTATGACAGTAAATTGAATATTTTTGGACTAAATAAGATGTTAAAAGTTAATTTTGGCCATTTTCTGACACAATTAATTGAGATTGTGGTTTAAAATAATCATCAGTCCTGTTATAAAAACAAAAAACAGCAGCGTTTGCAATATTGCTTCTTATAAATGCATGAATAAAGCTGATTTAGATAAATTCTGTTCCCTATTAGTTTGTTTTCCTTCCTATATGAAGCTGATTTAGATAAATTCTGTTCCCTGTTAGTTTGTTTTCCTTCCTATATGAAGCTGATTTAGATAAATTCTGTTCCCTGTTAGTTTGTTTTCCTTCCTATATGAAGCTGATTTAGATAAATTCTGTTCCCTGTTAGTTTGTTTTCCTTCCTATATGAAGCTGATTTAGATAAATTCTGTTCCCTGTTAGTTTGTTTTCCTTCCTATATGAAGCTGATTTAGATAAATTCTGTTCCCTGTTAGTTTGTTTTCCTTCCTATATGAAGCTGATTTAGATAAATTCTGTTCCCTGTTAGTTTGTTTTCCTTCCTATATGAAGCTGATTTAGATAAATTCTGTTCCCTGTTAGTTTGTTTTCCTTCCTATATGAAGCTGATCTGGGTAAATTCTGTTCCCTGTTAGTTTGTTTTCCTTCCTATATGAAGCTGATCTGGGTAAATTCTGTTCCAGGTACTATAACTGGAGCACGGCAGCTCCTCTGGTCCTGGCCATGCAGGTCTTCCAGAAACCTCTACCGAAGGTACAACCTGATACTGGAGATGGTGTTACAGTGAAAGTCTTCCCCCTCCTGACTGGAAACAGAACTGCAGCTCTACAATCGTTTTAAACTCGAATTCTTTTAAACATTTCCCCCGGTTTGTTGATAATAACTGGAAAAAGACACAGAAAAAATATAAATGTACATGTTAATTCTATAAAAATTACAAATAATGAATAATTTTTATTTATTTATTTTTTTTTACAAATAGTAATCTGACTGCAAAATAACAGTTTAAATTGTGTTTAAATCAGCAAAATATATGGAATAATTTTACAGATATTTTCCTTTAAGAATAATTATGTAAATAAAAGATTTTAAAGATTATACATTTTTTTAACAGTTTACAGATTTTTTTGTTTATTTTAAATTACCTATTCTTACCTGTTATCTTCTTTTTTTAAATACAGAAAAAAAGTATTTATTTACACGTTAACTGTAAAAACAACAAAAACTTATTGTCCATGTTACACATCTTTTTTTTTTTAAAATAAATTTTATCATTATTATTATTATTATTATTATTATTATTATTATTATTATTATTATTATTATTATTATTATTATTATTATTATTATTATTATTGTTATTACATATTTAATTTAATTTAATTTTAAAAGAATAATGCTTTACTTTAAAATTACACCATTTTTTAAATTGCATTTTATTAGCAAATATCTTGGACTTTACACAGTTATATCCATCCATCCATCCATTATCTATACACCGCTTAATCCTCACTAGGGTCATGGGGGGGCTGGAGTCTATCCCAGCTGACTCAGGTGAAGGCAGGGGACACCCTAGACAGGTCACCAGTCTGTCACAGGGCTACATACAGAGACAAACAATCACTCTCACATTCACACCTACAGGCAATTTAGAATGATCAATTAACCTCAGCATATTTTTGGACTGTGGGAGGAAGCCGGAGTACCCGGAGAAAACCCACGCATGCACAGGGAGAACATGCAAACTCCATGCAGAAAGATCCCGGGAAAGCCGGGACGTGAACCAGGGATCTTCTTGCTGCAAGGTGAAAGTGCTAACCACTACACCACTGTGCAGCCCACACAGTTATATATTTGTTGTTATTTGAAATTTTTTTAAAAAGCGTAATAAGGAAAATAGCAAAACATTTGATTAATTTATTATTGTCATATTACAGAACCCACAGACAAAAGTGTTATTAATAATAATCCGTAATATTGCTAATAGTAATTATTAAATAATAATAATAATAATAATTATTATTATTGTTATTATTTTTTATTATATTGTACTGTAAAATTACACTATTTTTTTAAATTTAATTTGTATTAGCAGATATTTTGGAATTTATACAATTATGTATGTGTTGTTATTTTAAATAAAAAAATATGTAGAATGAGGAAAATAGCAAATCATTTTTAAATGTCATGTTGCAGAAAATCGCAGACAAAGATATTAATATATTGGCTGTTAAACAAACAAACAAATGTGGCGATATTTATTATTATTATTATTATTATTATTATTATTATTATTATTATTATTATTATTATTATTATTATTATTATTATTATTATTATTATTATTATTATGAATAATAATAATAATAATAATAATAATAATAATAATAAAAAATCCACATTGTCTGTATATTTAAATCAGCTAAAATTATCTTTATTTTCTAATATTTGCTGATTATTTCACCAGATTTTTAACATTAAGCTTTTGTAATATTTTTTTGCATATTTTATTGGCTCTCTTGATTCATGATTTTCACCGTTTTTTTTTTTGTTTTTTTTTTTTTTTTTACAGATTTTTTATTTTATTTTTCAGTTTCTCTCTTGTTGCTTTAAGTCAAACCTGCTGTCTAACCTTGAACTCTGCAGTTAAAGTTGTTGTTGTTGTTTTCCTGTCCTCTTCTTCTTGTGTTTATTGTTTATCAGTCGTCGTGCCTCGGTTCTGTTCTTTCTGCTCTAGAGTTCCTCCTCTGTTGTCTGACTGGAGTTCTGGGCTTCAGTTCTGTAGAAACTCTTTTCTCTCCTTTTTTCTGCTTCTTTATTTCCAGCTTTGATCTCACGCTTCATTGATTTTCTTCAGTTGTTTATGTGTTTTTTTTACGTGTTTTCGTGTGGTTTTGTGTTCTCCTCCCGGTGTTTCTGCTCCAGGCCGCCGTGGAGAACATCATGAAGGAGAAGATGCCAAAGAAAGGAGGCCGCTGGTGGTTCAGCTGGAGAGGAAGGAACAGCAGCGGCAGCAAGACCGTAAATATTATTATTATCTCCTTAAAAAATCACATTAACACTCCTTTACAGAGACCAGGTCTGCTCCTCTCCTTCACTGTGTTTTTAATAAAGTTTTAAATTTTTTAAAATTATTTTGGAAAATTTTAAGCAAATTTTGGACCATTTTTAATCCATTTTGGACAATTTCAAAGTAATATTGGACAGTTTTACTTACTTTGGACAATTTTTAGGTCATTCTGGACACATCTTAAACTTAATTTGGACATATTTTTATTAATTTTGGACCATTTTTGAATTTATCTAGTACAATTTGTAATTAATTTTGGAAAAATTTCTAATTATATTGGACAGTTCTTAAATAATTTTTGGACAATTTTAAGCTTATTTTGGACAATTTTTATATAATTTTGTACAAATTTATGACAGAAATAATGGGTAAAATTATTTTTTTTTCTTTGCAACTCTTTTATCTGAATCATTTGCTGTTTAAATAAATCTGAACCTCTTCCTGCAGGATTCGGTGTCGGATCGCGGCGTCGGAGTTTCTGCTGAGCAGATTGGAAAAATGACAAACAGGTGAGAAAAGCTTCCTGATTAAATCTAGATTTACAGACTTCCTGTCGGATGTGTTTCTGCATTTAACTTCCCTCTAACGTGTCTGATCACAGACACAAGGAAGAATCTTCCTCCAGCGATGAAGACCACCAAGCTGCCAAACAGACCTCCGTCCAGTCAGAGGCTGGGATCGCAGCAGGGGGCGTGTCCTACAAGAAGACGCTCAGACTGACCTCAGATCAGCTGGTGAGACAGGAAATAATTCATTCATCAGTTATTATCCTGGAAAGTTAACCATTTAAAAGCTAAAAACCCGACTAGAGGTCGTCATAACCGAGTGTTCAGGCTGCTCCTCTGCAGAATTAGTAAGAAATAAAATAAATTCTGTGATTTTTTAGAGAGTTACAGTTAAATTATAGATACTGACAAGAAAAAACACAGAAAACTTTTGCATTAATTCACACAATGACCATAGAAACAGGCCAAAACTAGACATAATGTCCACAACAAAAAATATGTATTTTACAGTTGTTTGAGTTTTGTTTTGCTTTAAATTTAAACTATTTTACTGTATTTAAATCTGCAGTTTTACAGATAGTTGCAATCATTTGTTATGTATATTAAAGATTTTTAAAAATAATAAATAAATGAATCAATTAGAAATGATTTTACAGAGTTTCCTTGTATTGTTAAATTACATATAATATTTAGTAAAATCATCCAAAAAAACCCAACAACATTAAAAAAAACAGTAAATAACGTCCACATCAAAAATCTGTATTTAATAAAAAATATTGGTCTTTTGCAATGTGACAGAAAATTACGCTTTTACTGTATTTTAATCAGCTAAAAATATAATTATGTTAAAGATATTTGTACATAAAAAGACTCAGACTATAGCGGTAATATTATATTAATTTCACTCTCTGCTGCCCCCTTTGTTGCTGTAAAATAATAATTTCTCTTCTCTCTCTTAAATTCTCTTCTGCAGCTGTAATAATAATAATAATAATAATAATAATAATAATAATAATAATAATAATAATAATAATAATAATAATAATAACAATAATAACGAGATAACGGCCAGCAGACCTGATATTATTGTTAAGAACAAAGATCAGAAGACATGTCTGATGATTGACATGACAGTCCCATCTGAAAGGAATATTAGCATCAAAGAAGTTGAGAAATTGTCAAAGTACAAAGATCTAGAAATTGAAGTTACAAGGATGTGGGGAATGAAGGTGACAACAATACCAGTCATAATTGGAGCATTGGGCCTTATCAAGACAGGACTGGAGAAGCGACTCCTGGAAATACCAGGAAAACCAACTACTGCAGAACTCCAGAAGATTGTTCTACTTGGAAGTGCCCATATAATTAGAAAAACGCTGTCCATTTCTTGAGCCCTGAAATCTCCCTAGGGTCATGGTTTGACTCCGGAATTTCAGTGAGAAACTACAAAGCTAAAAGAAGCAGATAACGATAATAATAATAATTTATTTTATCTTGTGTCTCCAGTTATCTCTGCAGCTCCAGGAAGGTCCCAACGACGTGGTTTTCAGCGTCACCACTCAGTATCAGGGAACCTGCCGCTGTCAGGGAACCATCTACCTGTGGAACTGGGACGACAAGATCATCATCTCCGACATCGACGGAACCATAACAAGGTGAGGGTTAGAGTCAGAGTCAGGGTTAGAGTCAGAGTCAGAGTTAGAGTCAGAGTCAGAGTTAGAGTCAGAGTCAGGGTTAGAGTCAGGGTTAGAGTCAGAGTCAGAGTTAGAGTCAGAGTCAGAGTTAGAGTCAGAGTCAGGGTTAGAGTCAGAGTCAGAGTTAGAGTCAGAGTCAGGGTTAGAGTCAGAGTCAGGGTTAGAGTCAGAGTCAGAGTCAGGGTTATAGTCAGAGTCAGAGTTAGAGTCAGAGTCAGGGTTAGAGTCAGGGTTAGAGTCAGAGTCAGGGTTACGGTCAGAGTTAGAGTCAGAGTTAGAGTCACAGACAAACGGACATGAGGGTCCAGGTTTTAGCGCACTTTAGACCATTTTAAAACGAATTTTTCTTCATTTCAGGTGGTTTCTGACTAATTTAGGACATAATTTGAGTCGTTTTGTCAAAATTTTATTGTATTTTGGATGTTTTTTGTCATTTCCAATAAGTTCTGAGTCGTTTTGGATACATTTTATTATATTTTCTATGTTTTTTGATCATTTCTGACAATTTTTGAGTTGTTTTCGATCAATTTTGTTGTATTTTGGAAGGTGTTTTTTTTTTTTAATCATTTCAGACAAGTTTTGAATAGTTTTTGATCAATTTTATTATGTTTTAGATGTTTTTTTTTCATTTAAGATAATTTTTGAATAATTTTGGATACATTTTATTGTGTTTTGGATGTTTTTTTAATATTTCAGACAACTTTGGAGTCGTTTTGGACATATTTTATTATATTTTGGACATTTTTATGATCATTTAAGATAATTTTTGAATAATTCTGGATAAATTTTATTGTATTTTGAAAGGTTTTTTTGATAATTTCAGACAAGCTTTTAGTCATTTTGGGTAAATTTTATTGCATTTTGGATGTTTTTTGATCATTTAAGATAATTTTTGAATAAATTTGGATAAATTTTGTTGTATTTTGGATTTTTTTTATCATTTCAGGCAAGTTTTGAGTTGTGGATAAATTATATTTTGGAATTTTTTTTGGTAATTTAAGAAAATGTTATAATAGTTTGAATAAATTCTATTGTATTTTGGAAGTTTGATAATTTCAGACAAGTTTGGAGTCGTTTTGGATAAATTCTATCGTATTTTGGACATTTATTGATAAATTCAGACACATTTATGTCAGAGTTTGGGAGTACAATGTGACTATGATCATGAATTTGGACTTTCTTTAAACTCTTTATCTGAATTATTTTCTCTTGGAATGGCTGCACCTCCTCTGCAGGATTTGTCTGTATTTCTACCATCACTTATTGCATTTTTTGCTCTTATTCTTGTCCCAGAGGTGTATGTTGAGCCGTATTTTTGATACTAAAGGTAAATAACTGGTGTTTTGGTGCAGGTCGGACACGTTGGGCCACATCCTGCCCACTCTGGGGAAGGACTGGACTCACCAGGGCATCGCTCAGCTTTACCACAAAGTCAGCCAGTAAGAGGCGCTGCTGGTTTATCAACACACGTTCATTAGTCGTGTTTGTGAAGCTGGGTTTTATTAAACGCTGAATCCGTCCCTCAGAAACGGCTATAAGTTCCTGTACTGCTCGGCCAGAGCCATCGGCATGGCGGACATGACCCGAGGTTACCTCCACTGGGTCAACGAGAGAGGAACCATGCTGCCGGTCGGCCCGGTTCTACTGAGTCCCAGCAGCCTCTTCTCAGCCCTGCACAGGTACAGGAGGACAGATGGACACAAAGAGACACAACATGGACACAAAGGTGGAGGGAGTCAGGCTTTAACTGCCACTGATTGCTGATTGGACACAGCTGCACTCCTTTAGCAGCTGTGTCCAATCAGTCTGGGCTTCAGCTGGTCTGGAGCACAACACAGAGAAGGGAGGGACCATGACACAAAGAGACACAAATACCCACAAAAAACACAAAATCATGGCAATGACATGTAAAACAAGCACGAAGAGACACTAAAAGTCTACAGAAAGACAGAAGTCTACAAAGAGACACAAACAGACAAAAAATGACTGCAAATACATAAAAACAGCCAAAAAACAACTATAAAGACCCACAAAACAACCACAAAAAGGCTCAAAATGACCACAAAGAGACCCAGAATCAGTAGAAAACCTCCTCATATATCAGATGTTTTCCAGCCGGAGGACTCAGTTCTGCTAAATTTCCTAACAACAGATGAACAAACGTCTCTGTTTCTGGATGTGGATCATTTCTGGTTTAGTTTTCATGTTTTTCCTCGTCTGATTGTGTTTCTCAGGGAGGTGATCGAGAAGAAACCGGAGAAGTTTAAGGTGGAATGTCTGACGGACATCAAGAACCTGTTTTATCCAAACACACAACCGTTCTACGCAGCGTTCGGCAACAGACCCACGGTACACACACACTTTATTATGAACACACACACTTTATTATAAACACACACTTTATTATAAACACACACTTTATTATGAACACACACACTTTATTATGAACACACACTTTATTATAAACACACACTTTATTATAAACACACACTTTATTATAAACACACACACTTTATTATAAACACACACTTTATTATAAACACACACTTTATTATAAACACACACTTTATTATAAACGCACACTTTATTATGAACGCACACTTTATTATAAACACACACTTTATTATAAACACACACTTTATTATAAACGTTACAGACTTCCTGTCGGATGTGTTTCTGCATTTAACTTCCCTCTAACGTGTCTGATCACAGACACAAGGAAGAATCTTCCTCCAGCGATGAAGACCACCAAGCTGCCAAACAGACCTCCGTCCAGTCAGAGGCTGGGATCGCAGCAGGGGGCGTGTCCTACAAGAAGACGCTCAGACTGACCTCAGATCAGCTGGTGAGACAGGAAATAATTCATTCATCAGTTATTATCCTGGAAAGTTAACCATTTAAAAGCTAAAAACCCGACTAGAGGTCGTCATAACCGAGTGTTCAGGCTGCTCCTCTGCAGAATTAGTAAGAAATAAAATAAATTCTGTGATTTTTTAGAGAGTTACAGTTAAATTATAGATACTGACAAGAAAAAACACAGAAAACTTTTGCATTAATTCACACAATGACCATAGAAACAGGCCAAAACTAGACATAATGTCCACAACAAAAAATATGTATTTTACAGTTGTTTGAGTTTTGTTTTGCTTTAAATTTAAACTATTTTACTGTATTTAAATCTGCAGTTTTACAGATAGTTGCAATCATTTGTTATGTATATTAAAGATTTTTAAAAATAATAAATAAATGAATCAATTAGAAATGATTTTACAGAGTTTCCTTGTATTGTTAAATTACATATAATATTTAGTAAAATCATCCAAAAAAACCCAACAACATTAAAAAAAACAGTAAATAACGTCCACATCAAAAATCTGTATTTAATAAAAAATATTGGTCTTTTGCAATGTGACAGAAAATTACGCTTTTACTGTATTTTAATCAGCTAAAAATATAATTATGTTAAAGATATTTGTACATAAAAAGACTCAGACTATAGCGGTAATATTATATTAATTTCACTCTCTGCTGCCCCCTTTGTTGCTGTAAAATAATAATTTCTCTTCTCTCTCTTAAATTCTCTTCTGCAGCTGTAATAATAATAATAATAATAATAATAATAATAATAATAATAATAATAATAATAATAATAATAATAATAACAATAATAACGAGATAACGGCCAGCAGACCTGATATTATTGTTAAGAACAAAGATCAGAAGACATGTCTGATGATTGACATGACAGTCCCATCTGAAAGGAATATTAGCATCAAAGAAGTTGAGAAATTGTCAAAGTACAAAGATCTAGAAATTGAAGTTACAAGGATGTGGGGAATGAAGGTGACAACAATACCAGTCATAATTGGAGCATTGGGCCTTATCAAGACAGGACTGGAGAAGCGACTCCTGGAAATACCAGGAAAACCAACTACTGCAGAACTCCAGAAGATTGTTCTACTTGGAAGTGCCCATATAATTAGAAAAACGCTGTCCATTTCTTGAGCCCTGAAATCTCCCTAGGGTCATGGTTTGACTCCGGAATTTCAGTGAGAAACTACAAAGCTAAAAGAAGCAGATAACGATAATAATAATAATTTATTTTATCTTGTGTCTCCAGTTATCTCTGCAGCTCCAGGAAGGTCCCAACGACGTGGTTTTCAGCGTCACCACTCAGTATCAGGGAACCTGCCGCTGTCAGGGAACCATCTACCTGTGGAACTGGGACGACAAGATCATCATCTCCGACATCGACGGAACCATAACAAGGTGAGGGTTAGAGTCAGAGTCAGGGTTAGAGTCAGAGTCAGAGTTAGAGTCAGGGTTAGAGTCAGAGTCAGGGTTAGAGTCAGAGTCAGAGTTAGAGTCAGAGTCAGGGTTAGAGTCAGGGTTAGAGTCAGAGTCAGAGTTAGAGTCAGAGTCAGAGTTAGAGTCAGAGTCAGGGTTAGAGTCAGAGTCAGAGTTAGAGTCAGAGTCAGGGTTAGAGTCAGAGTCAGGGTTAGAGTCAGAGTCAGAGTTAGAGTCAGAGTCAGGGTTAGAGTCAGGGTTAGAGTCAGAGTCAGAGTCAGGGTTAGAGTCAGGGTTAGAGCCAGAGTTAGAGTCAGGATTAGAGTCAGAGCCAGAGTTAGAGTCAGGATTAGAGTCAGAGCCAGAGTTAGAGTCAGAGTTAGAGTTAGAGTCAGAGTTAGACTCAGGGTTAGAGTCAGAGTCAGAGTTAGAGTCAGAATTAGAGTCAGAGCCAGAGTTAGAGTCAGGATTAGAGTCAGAGCCAGAGTTAGAGTCAGAGTTAGAGTTAGAGTCAGAGTTAGAGTCAGGGTTAGAGTCAGAGTCAGGGTTAGAGTAAGAGTCAGGGTTGGAGTCAGGGTTAGAGTCAGGGTCAGGGTTAGAGTCAGAGTCAGAGTCAGGGTTATAGTCAGAGTCAGAGTTAGAGTCAGAGTCAGGGTTAGAGTCAGGGTTAGAGTCAGAGTCAGGGTTACGGTCAGAGTTAGAGTCAGAGTTAGAGTCACAGACAAACGGACATGAGGGTCCAGGTTTTAGCGCACTTTAGACCATTTTAAAACGAATTTTTCTTCATTTCAGGTGGTTTCTGACTAATTTAGGACATAATTTGAGTCGTTTTGTCAAAATTTTATTGTATTTTGGATGTTTTTTGTCATTTCCAATAAGTTCTGAGTCGTTTTGGATACATTTTATTATATTTTCTATGTTTTTTGATCATTTCTGACAATTTTTGAGTTGTTTTCGATCAATTTTGTTGTATTTTGGAAGGTTTTTTTTTTTTTAATCATTTCAGACAAGTTTTGAATAGTTTTTGATCAATTTTATTATGTTTTAGATGTTTTTTTTTCATTTAAGATAATTTTTGAATAATTTTGGATACATTTTATTGTGTTTTGGATGTTTTTTTTAATATTTCAGACAACTTTGGAGTCGTTTTGGACATATTTTATTATATTTTGGACATTTTTATGATCATTTAAGATAATTTTTGAATAATTCTGGATAAATTTTATTGTATTTTGAAAGGTTTTTTTGATAATTTCAGACAAGCTTTTAGTCATTTTGGGTAAATTTTATTGCATTTTGGATGTTTTTTGATCATTTAAGATAATTTTTGAATAAATTTGGATAAATTTTGTTGTATTTTGGATTTTTTTTATCATTTCAGGCAAGTTTTGAGTTGTGGATAAATTATATTTTGGAATTTTTTTTGGTAATTTAAGAAAATGTTATAATAGTTTGAATAAATTCTATTGTATTTTGGAAGTTTGATAATTTCAGACAAGTTTGGAGTCGTTTTGGATAAATTCTATCGTATTTTGGACATTTATTGATAAATTCAGACACATTTATGTCAGAGTTTGGGAGTACAATGTGACTATGATCATGAATTTGGACTTTCTTTAAACTCTTTATCTGAATTATTTTCTCTTGGAATGGCTGCACCTCCTCTGCAGGATTTGTCTGTATTTCTACCATCACTTATTGCATTTTTTGCTCTTATTCTTGTCCCAGAGGTGTATGTTGAGCCGTATTTTTGATACTAAAGGTAAATAACTGGTGTTTTGGTGCAGGTCGGACACGTTGGGCCACATCCTGCCCACTCTGGGGAAGGACTGGACTCACCAGGGCATCGCTCAGCTTTACCACAAAGTCAGCCAGTAAGAGGCGCTGCTGGTTTATCAACACACGTTCATTAGTCGTGTTTGTGAAGCTGGGTTTTATTAAACGCTGAATCCGTCCCTCAGAAACGGCTATAAGTTCCTGTACTGCTCGGCCAGAGCCATCGGCATGGCGGACATGACCCGAGGTTACCTCCACTGGGTCAACGAGAGAGGAACCATGCTGCCGGTCGGCCCGGTTCTACTGAGTCCCAGCAGCCTCTTCTCAGCCCTGCACAGGTACAGGAGGACAGATGGACACAAAGAGACACAACATGGACACAAAGGTGGAGGGAGTCAGGCTTTAACTGCCACTGATTGCTGATTGGACACAGCTGCACTCCTTTAGCAGCTGTGTCCAATCAGTCTGGGCTTCAGCTGGTCTGGAGCACAACACAGAGAAGGGAGGGACCATGACACAAAGAGACACAAATACCCACAAAAAACACAAAATCATGGCAATGACATGTAAAACAAGCACGAAGAGACACTAAAAGTCTACAGAAAGACAGAAGTCTACAAAGAGACACAAACAGACAAAAAATGACTGCAAATACATAAAAACAGCCAAAAAACAACTATAAAGACCCACAAAACAACCACAAAAAGGCTCAAAATGACCACAAAGAGACCCAGAATCAGTAGAAAACCTCCTCATATATCAGATGTTTTCCAGCCGGAGGACTCAGTTCTGCTAAATTTCCTAACAACAGATGAACAAACGTCTCTGTTTCTGGATGTGGATCATTTCTGGTTTAGTTTTCATGTTTTTCCTCGTCTGATTGTGTTTCTCAGGGAGGTGATCGAGAAGAAACCGGAGAAGTTTAAGGTGGAATGTCTGACGGACATCAAGAACCTGTTTTATCCAAACACACAACCGTTCTACGCAGCGTTCGGCAACAGACCCACGGTACACACACACTTTATTATGAACACACACACTTTATTATAAACACACACTTTATTATGAACACACACTTTATTATGAACACACACTTTATTATGAACACACACTTTATTATAAACACACACACTTTATTATAAACACACACTTTATTACAAAGACACACTTTATTATAAACGCACACTTTATTATAAACACACACTTTATTATAAACACACACTTTATTATGAACACACACTTTATTATAAACGCACACTTTATTATAAACACACACTTTATTACAAACACACTTTATTATAAACGCACACTTTATTATAAACACACACTTTATTATGAACACACACACTTTATTATAAACACACACTTTATTATAAACGCACACTTTATTATAAACACACACTTTATTATAAACACACACTTTATTATAAACACACACTTTATTATAAACACACACTTTATTATGAACACACACACTTTATTATAAACACACACTTTATTATAAACGCACACTTTATTATAAACACACACTTTATTATAAACACACACTTTATTATAAACACACACTTTATTATAAACGCACACTTTATTATAAACACACACTTTATTATAAACACACACTTTATTACAAACACACACTTTATTATAAACGCACACTTTATTATAAACACACACTTTATTATAAACACACACTTTATTATAAACACACACTTTATTATAAACACACACTTTATTATGAACACACACTTTATTATAAACGCACACTTTATTATAAACACACACTATTATAAACACACACTTTATTATAAACACACACTATTATAAACACACACTTTATTATGAACACACACACTTTATTATAAACACACACTTTATTATGAACACACACACTTTATTATAAACAGACACTTTATTATAAACAGACACTTTATTATAAACGCACACTTTATTATAAACACACACTTTATTATAAACACACACTTTATTATAAACACACACTTTATTATGAACACACACACTTTATTATAAACACACACTTTATTATGAACACACACACTTTATTATAAACACACACTTTATTATGAACACACACACTTTATTATAAACGCACACTTTATTATAAACAGACACTTTATTATAAACGCACACTTTATTATAAACACACACTTTATTATAAACACACACTTTATTATAAACACACACTTTATTCATTTATCAAACACACTTTTTATCTTTTATCTGCTTCTTCTGATGTCATTTCTGTCTCTATATTTACTGCAGGTTTATGGGAGTTTTACAGATTTATAGAGTTTATAGTGAATGTTTCTTGACGTTTACTGACTGCAGGTAGTTTCTAGTTTAACTCCGTGTTTCTCTCGTCATGTTTTCAGGACGTTTATTCCTATAAGGAGGTGGGCGTTCCTCTGAACAGGATCTTCACGGTGAATCCTAAAGGAGAGCTGGTCCAGGAACACGCCAAGACCAACATCTCATCGTAAGACTTTTATTTTGACACATTCTGTAAACTCTGACTGCTTTAAATTCATCTGGAACTGACATGAAACATTCAAATTTATTATTATTTTATTATTATTTAAAAGTGTTGTTAAAGTGTTCATCATCAGGATTTTTCTATTTCGTTAAACAACAGGTAATGACCAGAGAAACCACAGAAAAAAAATTACGTTATTTAAAAAAAAAAAAAAAATGTCTCTCTCTCTCTCTCTCTCTGTATATATATATATATATATATATATATATATATATATAAATAAAAATTTTAACAGGAGTTTTAAAAAAATGTTTTACTTTTACAGAACTTTTTATTCATTTATTTTTATTTCTACAGGACCTTTTTTATTATTTTTACACAATTTTATTTATTTACTTTAATTTATGTATTTTTAGAGGACTTATTTTAGAATGTATTTTTGCAGGATTTTTTTTTTATTTTTATTTATTTATTTTTTAAAATTGATTTATTTTTCCAAGACTTTTAAATTTTTTCAGGACCTTTATTTATTAATATTTTTACAGGACTTTTTATTTATTCAATTATTTTTCGGAACTTTTTGCTATCATATTTTTTACAGGACTATTTATATATTGATTTTTCATTTTTACAGGGGTTTTTATTTATTTTTCATTTTTTGTTTTTTTACAGGGCTTTTTATTTATTTTATTTTTATTTTTACAAGACTTTTTATTAACTTATTTATTTATTTTTCCGAAGTTTTTGCTATTAGTTTTTTTTACAGGACTATTTATTTATTTTGCATTTTTACAGGGCTTTTTATTTATTTATCTTATTTTGTATTTTGACCCGATTTTTGTTTACTTATTTATGTGTTTTTACAGGTACTTTTTATTTTTTATTTATTTTTACAGGATTATTTGTTTATTCATTTGTTGTTTCACAGTGCAGCTTTCTTCCATCTCGCCTGTAATATTAAACCTGAAACCTCCTCTCCCTGCAGGTACGTCCGTCTAGGTGAGGTGGTCGATCACGTGTTTCCTCTGAAGGTTCGGTCTTCTTCTTCTGACTTTCCGTGTTCGGACACCTTCAGTCACTTCACCTACTGGCGGGAGCAGCTCCCCCTGGTGGAGCAGCAGCAGCAGTTCAGCCCGACAGTCGACCAGTGAAAGAACCAAAGAAAGAAAGAACGAATGAATGAACAGATGAATAAATGACAGGTTTTGTGGAGGTTTTTCCAGAAGCTGCTTCCCTCAGAGAGTCGACGGAGCTGCTGTGAAATGTCTTAACGCACAAGACGGATGAGGAATTGCACTTTTATTTTTAAAAAACGGCCTCTGAGGTCGTCTGATTTATCTGTATATTAGAAATAATTTATTGGAGCAGCTTTAAGCTCAGACTTTTTCCTGGGGAAAACATTATTTTCATACTTTTTCACTCGATGCAGCTCAAAGAAGCAGTTTTATCGTGTTTTAAAGAATCAGTCGAAGCTGTTTTATTTATAATCAGAGAACGGACGCTTTATGGAAATATGCTGTAAAAAAAATGCGATTAAAGCTGGAAACCAAAAACAGTGTAAAAAAGTTGGTGAAAATCAGGACAAATATCTGTAAAATAGTAATATTTTTCGCTGATTTAGTTTTAAAAATGTAATCTTGAAGTCACACATCGTAAAATTACATATTTTCCTTGTTTTAAGTACAGATTTTTGATCTGGACTTTATCTAGTTTTCTTTTTTCTCTTACAGTCAACGCGTATATTTATTATTTTATGTGTGATTTCACTTGTATGTATGTATGTATTGTATATGTATCATTTTCCAATCCTTAATATGCATAATTTTACTTTCAAATAACATCAAATATCCATGAAAAAAATGTTTTTCTCTTTTAAATACAGTAAAAACTGTAATTTTACGGTCTAATGTTGTAAAAAAATCAAATTGCTGTTTATAAAAACAGATTTTTTGCTTCTTATTTTTATTTTAAGTAGACGTTTTTTGTTGTTTTTTTAGTCAACAAATTAAGATTTTTTCTGGCGATTTTATTTTTTTAAAAACAGGACAATGATTCACTATTTTTCAGTCTGTGCTTTACATAATTTTTCTTTCAAATAAAATAAAACAAATAAATCTCTTTTCAGTACAGTTAAAACTGTAATTTTACAGTCTAATGTTGTAAAAGATTGAATTACTGTTTATAAAAACACAGACTTTTAAAAATAGTTTTTACTTTAAATAGGTGTTTATTTTTTTGTTTTTTTTAACAGTCAACAAATTAATATTTTTTTCCACTGATTTTACTTGGATATTAGATATCTAAATAAATAAATAAGATAGATATTTACTTTATAAAAAACAGGGAAACTGTGTTTAATAGCATATTTACCATTTTTCAATTCTTACTATACATAATTTTTCTTTCAATAAAGTACAATAATCTGATTTAAATACAGTAAAAACTGTGTAGTGTGTTGTAAAAGTCAATAACCGTTTATAAAAACACAGATTTAAAAAAAAAAGTTTTTATTTAAATAGACATTATTTACAGTTTTGGTCCGTCTTTTTTTTATTTTTTTATTTATTTACAATCAACAAATTCATATTTTTTCCCAGTGATTTTGTTTAGATATTAGATAGCTAAATAAATAAATATCTATATTAAATATAGATATTAATTTTTTTCAAAAAACAGCGAAAATCTGTTAAAAAAATGAATCCTTAGATTAAATAATTTTTCTTTCAAATAAAATAAAAATGATTTAAATACAGTTAAAACTGTAATTTTCCAGTCTGTTAAAAAAAAAAAAACTATTCATAAACCGTTTATAAAAACACAGATTTTTTTCTTAGTATTATTTTTTATTTATTTTAGGTAGACATTATTCACAGTTTTGGCATGTTTTTTTTAATAGTCGACAAATTGGGTTTTTTTTCCAGTGATTTTATTTAGATATTAAATATCTAAATGAATAAATAAATATCTATATTCAATACAGATATTTTTTTTTTTTTAAAACGGGACAATCCATTTGAAAAAATATTTAGCATTTTTCAGTCCTTAATTTACATAATTTTTCGTCCAAATAAGTTGAAATATCTGTAAAATAGTAGTTTTTTTTTCAGATTTAAATACACAAAATATAAACAAATTTAATGGTAAAAAAAAACGACAGATTTACCATTTATAAAAATGTAATTTTTTTCTGTTCTTTTATTAGATATTAGCTGTAATTTAACAAAACAAAGACAAATATTTACCATTTTCCTGTCCTTAACTTACATAATTTTTCATTCAGACAACAGAAAATATGCAAAAAGTGACATGTTTTTTATTTTTGCTGAATTAAATGCGATAAAAATTGTGTAATTTTACAGTAAAATACTATAAAAAAAAGGAATTATAATCACAGTTTTGACTTTTTTATACGGTTAAATTTATACATGTTCTGTAAATGGTTAAAAAATGCAGTTAAAACTGTTCTTTTTTACAGTGTTTGTTAAAAAGTGATAAAATCATTTTGAAATGAAGATTAATGTATAAAAGCACAACATTTTTAATCTTCTGTTCAATTAATTCTTGTTATTTTTATCTCCAAACATCAATCTGCAGAAAAACACATCATTTATCTGTTTGTTTGCATTTTTTAAAATTTATTTTGTAGTTTGTTTTTTGTAAGAAGTTTTCCAGCAGCTAATTTACATGTTTTGTCCCAAAAAATAACAAAACAAATAAAACAAAACAAGAAATACACGACAGAAATGAACAGAAAGGTGCATCAGGGAGACAAATCAACCGCAATAACTGAAGGTTTTAGACTATTTAGAGTCTTCATGGGTCATTTATTTAACTTTACAGATTAAAAACAGAAAGCAGATTCATTAAAATCTGTTGGAAATCATCCAGAAATCCTTTAAAAGGAGAAAATGTGAGATTTAGAATAATTTCAAACGTCCAGCTGCATCAGAGTGAAATAAAATCTGGTTAAATTGTCTTTTTCAGGCTGTTTCTTGAGTGTTTCAAGTTTTTTTTAATGGATTGTGGACACAGCTGACTGTGTTCAGACTTTAATTCAGCTTTAATTCAGAGTTTAAAGAGAAAAGTTTCATTTCCTGAAGCTCTGAACTGTTTAAAACTAAACTTTCTGACTAGAAACCGACTGATTGTGTGAAACTTCAGTTTTTCTGCCATTCTTGTGTAAAAACTCGACAGTATTAATGCAACATTTTTCCTTTTTTGTCCTTTTTCTGACCTGAAAGAGGGTTTTTATGATATATTCAGTATTTGAGCTGCAGAATGTTATTTGTGTGTTTGATGCTTTTGATATTCTTTCCATGAAAGAGCTGAAATGAAGCCAGTTTGTTGTTAAATTGGTGAAACTGAACTCAATAAAAATCTACTTTGGTACAACAGAGACGGACTGTGACTGAATTAAACGTTAATAGTTAAAATCCAGATGAAAAGAGTTTTATTTTCACACCTCAAAGGTTTATTTGGAGCTAAAACTGATATTTATAGCTTTGATTTTTCAACAGAGCAATGTTAAGCGAGTGTAAATAAAAGTATTGGAAAATCTTGGAGAAAAATGTAAATTTATTGGTATTTATTGCTATAATATTGCAGCTGCTAATGTTGGTTTGTATCTGCTAGTTGTAAATTTCCTCTCAGGGATCAATAAACCTTAATTTTTTATATATATATATATATATATATATATATATATATATATATATATATATATATATATATATATATATATATATATATATATATATATATATATATATATATATATATATATATTACAGTGTAACTAAAGCAGTTGGATCAATAATTATTTATATAAACTTCATCAGATTATTACTGACACTCAGATCATTATTTTTGGAGTTTTCTAACGTTTAATGTTTAAATATGCAAATTAGACATTACGTCATTAATTATGCACACATTTCCGTCAATATTTCCTTTGCTTCGTCCAGACTGAGCGGAGCATGCCGGGTTCTCTGGGTTCTCTGGGTTCTGAAGGTTCTGTGCTTGGTTCTGTCCGCCGTGCACGAGCCTTCTGTTCCCGAGGTTACTGTAGGTCACGGAGCTGCGCGTTCACGCTGCAGGAGGAGTTTCCGGAACGTGCAGCCTCGATTGGTCGCTTCAGAGCGGAAACGTGGAGAAAGAAAAACACCTGCAGGAGAAATGAGCGGCTCGGTAGGACACCTGTCTGTCGTTAGCCTGTCTGTCTCTTATTACCTGTCTGTCTCTTATTACCTGTCTGTCTGTCTGTCTGTCTGTCTGTCTTCTCTAAGGCTTTCTCCATCCGTTCAAAGCCTCTAACTTCTCCTGAACTTGTTTTCCTGCCGCTCAGAAACAGTGAAACTCTGCAGCTCTCCTTCCTGCAGCTGAGTCTCTAATCCTCAGACTTTAACCTCCTGGAAACATTTTCTCTGCTCTCTGCTCAACAAAAACCTCCATAAACTTCATGTTTTAACACGTTTAATTTGGGTTAAATGACATTTCTAAGCAATAAAATCACATTTAAAGACCAGTAAAACACGTAAAGATGAAAATATATGAGCCTGATTGGAAATAAAAATGAAACTAAAGTTGTTTTAAACCAACGTTAACTTTTATTTTTACTTTCCAAACACACTGACATGCAAATCTGAGCCTCAAAATGCTTTATTTTCTGCTTTCTGGTGAATTTTTCTGCACCAACTTCTGGACTTTAGCAGCTCAGAAACATTTCTGCTCAAACTTCTGCTCATTTCACAGACAGAGTTTGATGTGCTGAAGAAAAAGACAAGAAAAGATCATTTTTTCATGTTTCTTTGCAAGTTTTGTAAATATTTTGGGGCTCCTAGCTTCATCTTTCCTCCTGAAATCTGCACATTTGAATGTCAAATGTCTTTCTGTCAAAGTTTAGGAACTCAAAAGGTTTTCTTTGGCAAAACTGATGATCTTTGACCAAACAACTTGAAAGTGATCCAGAACAAGGTAAAATTCTTCAATATGACTAAAAAATGAATGAAAATGGCTTAAAATTCATCCAGAATTACTGAAAATTGTCCAAAAAGACTAAAAAAAATGAGTGAAAATGGATAAAAAAAAATCCCCCTTAAACGACTAAGAAACTGTCCAAAATGACTAAAAATTTTGTGAAATTGGCTTAAAATTCATCCAAAAGGACAAAAAGTGTTGAGGCTCTGAGCTGCTACTTGCATTTATTGGTGTAAATTTCCACAGAGAAGAAAGAGATTCATTAACATCAAAGAATGACATTAAAAACTACTGCTTTTCCTTCAGCGTATTAAACTGGTCCATTTGTTCTGAATGTGCAGAAAAACGTCCTGAGCAGAAGTTTTACTGAAATTAAATCTTGAGCTGTTAAAGTTGATAAACTGCTGCAGAAAAAGCCCAAATTTGTGCAGAAAAGTGAAAAAGAATGTAATGTTTGATGCTCCAAATTTCCATAATTTACACCAACTCGTTTTTTCTATTGAGTTAAATTTCTATTAAAGGTGTCAAACTGTCAAATTAAAAGTCGTATAAAACATGCAAATGTTGTTTCTCAAATTTAATAAACTAAAGAGGTTTTCTTCTTTCTTCTGTTGTATAGAAATTCACCAGAATGTCAGAAATGTAGTGTCTGATGCTCCAAGTTTCCCACAGAACCTCTAGTTTTCTCCTTCTAGCATCTCTTTCCCTCTAATCGATCTTTTTCTCGTCTTATTTCTGCTAAAACTGCTTTTGTTTTATTTCCTGGTCCAGTTCAGGGATCCGGTCGTCCTGCGGTCCGATGACGAGGACTTGGTGGACGTTCTGGAGGAGCGTCGTCATGGCAGCGACCTCGGCTTCACCTTCAGGACCTTCAGCCCTCCGTCCTGCCCGGCGCCGTCCGTCTCCTCCTCCGATCTCCGCCAGTCCGTCCTCGACTCGCTCTTCCTCCGACACGTCGCCAAGGAGGTGAGTCCGCCCGGCAACCGGGAACCAATGAGCGGCGGCCGCATCTTCAGCCGTGTCCCGCCTCTGTCCGCAGGTCGCCGTGGAGACGGGGTCGCCGCTGGAGATGGTGATGGGCGACGCTCGAAGCATCCTGGAGGAGATGTCTCAGAACCTGCAGCTGGGATTCATCAGACTGATGGCCTTCACCCTCACCAAAGTCTTCAAGAAGCTCTTCAGGAGCATCTTCATCAACATGGACGGACTCAACACGGTCACCACCGATCGATACCCGATCGATACCCGATCAGTATCCATCAATATCCAGCAATACTCAGCAACACTCATGAGTCCAGCTGTCTGAGGCGGCTAGTTTTAGTTTTAGTGAATCTTTACGATCCAACAGTTGAACTTTATTTAATCTGAACTTTCTTCCAGTTTTACTGCAGCTCAAAGTTTGACTGATAATAAAACCAAGCAAACAGCAGATAAGAAAAGATTAGAAAGAAAAACTCATAAAGGAAATAAAACAATAAAAACTGGGTCAAAGTTTAGACTAATGAGACGAAATGTTTAAAAAAAATAGATTAAAAAGACAAAATGTTCAAATAACAGAATAATAAAACTGAATAAAAAGAGAAATGTTCAATTGCCAAAATATTAAAATATTCTTATAAAAAGTAGATAAAATAGATTAAATGCAGTAACAAAAATGAGATAAAATGAAAATAAAATAAACTGATAAAAAAGGCAAAATCTTTAAATTAAATCATTAAAATGCTAAAAATATTCAAATTAAATAATAAATAATTAAATAATGATATGATTAATAAAATGGTAAAAACGAATAAGAAAAGAATAATATAGCTAGAAAAGCTGCATTAAAAAGACAAATTATTAAAATATAATGAAAAAGAATAATAAGAATTAAAATAAGTAAAATATAAAATGTTAACATTGCATATTATTTTTTAAAAAAGATTAAAAAAACAAAATAATAAAATTAATTAAAAATAGACTAATAAGAAACAATATTTAAATGCAATAAAATTATAAGAATTAAATAAAATTAGACAAAAATGACAACATTTTAAAATAAGGTAATAAAAACTAAATAAATAAATACAAACTAGATAAAATATATTAAAAAGACTAAATCCATCCATTATCTATACACCGCTTAATCCTCACTAGGGTCATGGGGGGGCTGGAGTCTATCCCAGCTGACTCAGGTGAAGGCAGGGGACACCCTAGACAGGTCACCAGTCTGTCACAGGGCTACATACAGAGACAAACAATCACTCTCACATTCACACCTACGGGCAATTTAGAGTAATCAATTAACCTCAGCATATTTTTGGACTGTGGGAGGAAGCCGGAGTACCCGGAGAAAACCCACGCATGCACAGGGAGAACATGCAAACTCCATGCAGAAAGATCCCGGGAAAGCCGGGACACGAACCAGGGATCTTCTAGCTGCAAGGTGAAAGTGCTAACCACTACACCACTGTGCAGCCCAAAAAGACTAAATGTTAAAACAAAATAATAAAATGGTAAAACAGAATAAAAACTTTTTTTTCAAAATCGTAAAACTAGATAATCCATGTTAAAAAGACAAATTATTAAAATACAATAAAATAATAGGAATTTAATAAAATAAATAAAATGTTAAATATTTAAATTACATAATAAAAAAGACGAGATTAAAAAGACAAAATAACAGAATTAATTCAAAATAAAACTAGATAAAATAAACTAATAAGACAAATTATTCAAATGCACAATTAAATAAGATTTTTAAAAAATCTGTTGTATATATTTTTAAATATTTTAATAATTATTTAAAAATGTTAAAATAATGATACAATAGATAAAAGAGATCAGATTAAATGAATAAATATGGAGATAAAATAGATTTAAAGTGCAGTGTTGAAATAAAATGAAATACTGAAAACAAAGCAGTCTCAAAATAAAGTAAAATAATAAATAAAATGCCAAAATAACAGAAACAAATTAAAGCTAGGTTAAAATAAAAATGGCAACAATACTCGGATAAAATAATAAAATATGGACAAAATGGATATAAAGGGCAAAATGTTGAAATAGAATAAAATATTAAAAGCTAAATATATTAATTTAAATAGATTAAAAGCTAAAAAATGTCATTTCTTATTCCTGAGTTTATTGTTATTCCTGTTATTTTATATTTTTAATGAAATTATTATTTAAATAATAAAGTTTGGTTCATTATTATTTTAGGTGTTTTCTGGACTTGAGGAGCTTATTTTCTGTGTGTTAAAGAACTAAAAGGATCATTTTTCTGATTTATTTTTTAAATATTTACCCCTCCAGCTCCAGCAGGCCGTCCAGGAGAACCCAGTGGTTCTGATGCCCAACCATCGCAGCTACGTCGACTTCCTCATCATCTCCTACATCCTGTTCGCCTTCGACCTGCCGGTGCCCGTCATCGCTGCAGGAATCCGCAAGTATCTACCGGATCGGAGCTGATCATCCATCGATTATCGGCTCCAAACTCTGACTTTCCGTTTGTCTCCCTGAAGCTCTGGCAGGAATGAAGATCGTCGGAGAGATTCTGAGACGTTCTGGAGCTTTTTTCATCCGACGATCCATCGGCTCTGATAAACTCTACTGGGCCGTCCTGTCCGAGTACGTCAGGACCATCATCAGGGTGAGAAAGAAGGATAGATGGATAGATGGATATAGAATAGAAATATAGAACAGGATAGAATAGAATGGAAAAGTCAACAGATTAAAATAACATAAAATAATAAAACAAGATGAAATATATTAAAAAGACAATGTTTAAATAATAAAATGATATAACAGATTAAAAAACAAAATAATTAAAATGAAATAAAATAAAATGATGAAATAGCTTAAAAAGATAAAATATTAAAATAATAGCACAGATTCAAAAGACAGAATAGTTGCAATTAAATAAATGATTAAATAGATTAAAAAGATAAAATGTTAAAATAATTTTTAAAAAATGATAAAAAAAAACGAAATAAATAAACTAAAAATAAATAATAGAATTCTAAAAATAGGTAAATAAAGAGAAAATTGTTAAAATTAAAATAGTAGAATGATAAAATAGCTTTAAAAGATAAAATGTTAAAATAATAAAACAGATTAAAAAGACAATAATTAAATTGAAATAAAATAATAAAATATATTTAAAAGATAAAAAGTTAAAATGATTTTTAAAAACAGATAAACTAAATAATTAAAATTCAATGAGATATTAAAATGATGAAATAGATTTTAAAAACTAAATAATTAAAATTAAATAAAATCATAAGATGATCAAACATATTAAAAATAGAAAATGTTAAAATAATATAAAATAATAAAATGATAAAATGTATTTAATAGACAAAATGATAAAATAATAAAATCGATTGCATAAACTAAATAATTAAAATTGAATAAAATAATAAAATGATAAAACAGTTTAAAAAGAGAAAATAGTTAAAATTAAATAAAATTATAAAATAAATTAAAAAATAAAATGTTAAAGTAATTTTTAAAAAACTAATATAAAACTAAGTAATTGAAATTAAATTAGAAAATAAAATTATTAAATAGATTTTTCAAAAACTAGATAATTAAAATTAAATAAAATCATAAAATGAAAAAACCTATTCAAAAGACAAAATACTAAAATAAGATGAAATAATAAAATGATCAAAATGCTTTTAAAAGACAAAATAATGAAACTAAAATAACATATATAATAATAATAATAATTTCCGATGCTTTCTGCAGAAAGAATTCGCTCCGTTCGAGTTTTACGTCGAAGGTTTGAGGAGCCGAACACTGAAATCTCTGACGCCGAAGCTGGGTGAGATTTTTGGAAAATACGGAGCCGTTCTTCCTCCTGAGACCCTAAATCAGCTGATGTTTAACAGATGAAATGTTTAAATGTGGACGTTACAGAGCTTTTGTGTCTCCAGGGATGATGCACATGGTCCTGGAGCCGTTCTTCAAAGGAGAAGTGTTCGACATCACGCTGGTTCCCATCAGCGTCAGCTACGACCGAGTCCTGGAGGAATCTCTGCTGGCCCACGAGCTGCTGGGCGTCCCCAAGCCCCGAGAGAGCACCGCGGTGCGTTCAGGGCCCCGGGAGACCGCAGGACCTTCACGTTTCCAGATGTCCAGATGTTTGTAGTCCTTCAGGGTTCAGATTTAGTCCTTCCACATGTTCAGACAGATGTTTTAGTCCTTACAGATGTTCTTACAGATGTTTTTACTGCTTTAGGGTTCAGATTTAGTCCTTCCACATGTTCAGACACGTTTTTCCTCCTTCCAGATGCTCTAACAGATGTTTTTCCTCCTTCGGGATTCAAATTTAGTCCTTCCAGATGTTCTTCCAGCTGTTTTAGTCCTTCCAGGTGTTCTTCCAGATGTGTTTCCTCCTTCCAGATGTTCTTACAGATGTGTGTCCTCCTCCAGGGTCTACTAAAAGCCACCAGAATCCTCCAGGAGGACTTTGGTTCGATGTTTGTGAACTTCGGTTGTCCTCTGTCGGTCCGATCTCTGTGTGAAGGAAGAATCGATCGCTGCCGCTTCAACCTGAGGCCCCGGTAGGAAAACAAAAGGAAATAAAACCAAAACGACAAAATAAAATCCGTTCTGGACGATCACAGAGCATCATTTAGAACAGGTTCTTAGTCACATAGGACACATTTCAAGTAACTTTTGTTGACTACTGATGTATTTTTGACAAATCTGAAGTCATTAATTTTTTTGTCATTTTGTACAAATCTTGAATCGTCTGGAGCAGCTTTGAGTCATTTTGGACATTTCTTTAGTGATTTTCCACAAATTTCAAGTGGTTTTGGACAATTTTTAAGTAATTTTGGATCATTTCTGAGTCATTTTGGACAAACGTTTGTCATTTTGACCAGTTTTGAATCATTCTGGACAAAGTCAGTGATTTAGGACACATTTTGGTCAACTGATGATGCATTTTGATCAGATGTTAAGTCATTTATGACATGTTTTTTAAAATTATTATTATTTTGAAATTGTCTTGACAGCTTTGAGTCATTTTGGGCAACCACTGATATTAATATTTTGTCATTTATTACATTTCTTTTTGACATTTTGTACAAATTTTGAATCATCTGGAGCAGCTCTGAGTCATTTTGAACATTTCTTTAGTGATTTTGGAAAAAATAATAGTGATTTCAGAAGATTTCTGAGTCATTTTGGAGACATTTTTTGTCATTTTGGGCAATTTTTAAATCATCATAGGCAAGTTTGGATTTATTTTGACATTTCTTGAATAATTCTGGACATTTTAAACTATTATGGCAAATTTAAATAAAGTAAAGATAAATCTTTAGCTTTCTAGTTTTTTTTGTCATTTTCAACTATTTTTGAGTCATTCTGAACAATTTCTGTAATTTTCAACACACTTTTTGTCATTTTGGCTAATTTTGAATCATTCCAGACAAGCTTGGAATTATTTTGTACATTTCTTTAGTAGTTTAGTAGTAGTAGTATTCCTTCTTTCCTTCAGAGTGATAAATAACTTCTTTTATGCAAATTAAATGTCTACCATCACGTTTTAATCATTTTGGACAGATTTGGAGTCATTTTGATCTAATTTTAAAGAATTTTAAATATTTTTTTTATCAGTTTGTGCCTGTTTTGAATCATTCTCGACAGACTTGAAGTCATTCTGTGTTTGTATTTTTGGTTCCTGTGGTTCTAAACCTCCACAATAAAAGCGTGTTTCGTCTCCAGACATGTTCCCCAGCAGCCGTCTGCAGACGTCCAGGCCTGTGTGAGCTGGTTGGCCCACCTGGTGGTCCGGCTCCAGGAGGAGGGTTCTGTTATCGGGCCCTGGTCCCTGATGTGCTGCCAGCTGCTGCAGAACCCGGTCCACGTCCTGACGGGGGACGGTCTGGACTGGCAGCAGCTCAGCGATGGAACCGTGTGGAGCAGGAGGCTGGCGGTGGACTGTGGAGCTCGACTCAGCTGGTCTGGTGGGTCTCATAATGCTAACAATAATAATGATGATAATAATAATAATAATAATAACAATAATAATAATGATAATAATAATAATAATAATAATAATAATAATAATAATAATAATAATAATAATGATAATGATAATGATAACAATAATAATAATAATAATAATAATAATAATAATAATAATAATAATAATAATAATAATAATAATAATAATAATAATAATTAATGATAATGATAATATTAATAATAATAATAATAATAATAATAATAATAATAATAATAATAATAATAATAATAATAATATTAATGATAATGATAATATTATTAATAATAATAATAACAATAATAATAATAATAATAATAATAATATTAATGATAATGATAATATTAATAATAATAATAATAATAATAATAATAATAATAATAATAATAATAATGATAATGATAATGATAACAATAATAATAATAATAATAATAATAATAATAATAATAATAATAATAATAATAATGATAATGATAACAATAATAATAATAATGTTAATGATAATATTAATAATAATAATAATAATAATAATAATAATAATATGTCGGTTTAAATTGGATCAGGAGAGTCCGGTTCCTGTTTTTTGGTTCCTGTTTTCCTTCCGATTGTTACAGAGCTGCATTTTTGTGCCTGTAAACTGGAATTTAACATGTTTTTATACCAAACTGAAGTTATTTTAAACACTTTTTGTCATTTTGCACACATTTCACATCATTTTAGGTTTCTTGATTAATTTTGTAGTTTATTAAAACATTCTAGACATTTTTTAATAATTGCGGACAAGTTTTTTTTTGTCATTTTTGATGTTAAAATAAATTTCTACCTTCAGTAAGAACAAATTCTGAATTGTTCTTTAGTCATTTTGGACAAGATTTCATCTATTTTGGACAGTTTTTTTTTTTGTCATTTTAGACAAATTTTGAATATTTCCAGGCAATTTTTAAGTCATTTTGTACACGTTTTAAATCTTTTTGGACATATTTTAAGTCATTTTGTGCATGTTTTAAGTCATTTTTTACGTATTTTAAGTCTTTTTGTGCATATTTTAAGTCTTTTTTTACGTTTCCTGAATTATTCTTGACACGTTTTGAGGAACTTGAAGTTGCTTTTTGTCATTTTGGACAGTTTTTGAACAACTTTGGACCATGTTTTTGTCACGCTGAAGCTTTTTTTATGTAATATGGACAACTTTTAATTCATTCTAAACAAGTTTGGAGTCATTTTGGACATTTTTTCAGTAATTTTAGACATTTCTTGACTCATTCTAGACATGTTTTGAGCCTTTTGAAATAGTTTTTGTCATTTTGAACCTTTCTGTCATTTGATCATTTTTAAAATTATTACAACTTTGGAGTCATTTTGGACCCGTTTCGAGTCATTTTTGACTAATTTCAAGTCATTTTTGACATTTCTTTAAGTCATTTGACCAATTTCTTGTCATTTTAGACAAAATTGTATTTATTTTTATTTTTGAATTATTTTAAACAAATTTTATGTAGTTCCAGACTAATTTTAAGTCATTTTGGACATTTTGTCCATAATTTTGGCATTTCTTGACTCATTTTGGAAATATTTTCAGTAATTTTTGACATTTCTTGAATCATTCTAAGATGTTTTGGTCATATTGATCTTTTATTTTTAATGTAATTTGGACAACTTTTAATTCATTCTAAACATGTTTTGTTATTTTGAAATTAGTTTTTGTCATTTGGTTATTTTTTTCAATCATTTTAGACAAATTTTCAGTCACTTGTGACAATTTTTCAGTCATTTTGGCCATTTTCTTGAGTCATTTGAAGTAGTTTTTGTCATTTTTTTACCTTTCTTTATGTAATTCAGACAGCTTTTTATTCATTCTCAACATGTTTTGAGTCATTTTGGACAAATTCTGAATAATTTTTCTTGACTCATCCTGGACATGTTTTGGGCCTTTTGAAATTGCTTTTGTCATTTTGAACCTTAATTTTTAATGTAATTTGGACAACTTTTAATTAATTTCAAACAAATTTTAAGTCGTTTTTGACATTTCTTTTGTGATTTTGGAAAACCTTTGAGTAATTTGGGACCCTTTCTGAACAAATGAAGATAGTTTGAACACATTTTTTTGTCATTTTGGCCAATTTTTGAATCATTCCAGACAAATTTGGGCAGAATATGAACTCTTTCATCCCTCTGATTTGCAGAATATGAACTCTTTCATCCCTCTGTACCTTCATTTCCCCTCCAGTAGGTGGCGTCTGCATGTCTCCCTGCAGCAGGTGGAGTTAATTCAGAGCAGAGTAAATACAGACCAGTGCTGGCCTCTGTGACCTGGTCTGAGATCAGACAGATTAGATGAATGTGAGTTGGCACCAGCGTTCAGATTCACTTAGAGGCTGTCGCTCAGATTATTGTCTTAAAGTCTTTTATCCTCAGACGACCCCGACGACCAGCGCCTCTGTCAAACCTCAAACCAACCGTTTCTCTGCAGGAAGCGTCTCCGATCCAGACGTCATGACGTCGGCCGCCGCCCTGCATCGATCTGTCGTCCAGCGCAGAAGGGGGCGTGTCTACCTGCTGCAGGGGGAGGAGCCAGAGAGGAGGCGTCCAATCGGCTCGGAGGACGGCGTGATGCGGACGGCGGCGGCGGTGCTGATGCTGGCGTCCTACAGGAACCAGGCGCTGCACGTCTTCGTACGTCCGGCGATGCTGGCGGCGGCTTTGAACGTCACACGGAGCCGACGGAGAGGTGAGTAGGTGTCGCAGCAGAAGAACCGCAGAACGAACCCATCCTGACCCACGCTCTCATCCGTCCACAGAACAGCTGCTCGGGTTCTTCTGCTTCCTGCAGGACGTCTTCTCCCACGAGTTCATCTTCGTCCCCGGCAGGTCGACTCAGGTAACAGACTCACCTGAAGAGTCTCAGCAGCTCAGGACAAACATGAAGATTATATCAGAGCTGACAGACTGCAGAGCGGGTTAAGAACCACGACGTAAATGTGGACAAAGTTCCCCTCAGACCTCTTCAGAACCACCTGATTCTTCATCTACACTAATTTTATTAATGAAGCAAAGTTCTGCCTTCATACTGTGAGTTAAAATCCACACTTTATAATTTGCTTTGTTACTTTTTCTTCTCAAAATCACAAGAAAAACATGCAAAAATGCGCATTAAAAGCTGCAAAATTGCCGCAAAAAGACAAAGATGCAAACGTAGACAAAAAACACTATGACAAAAAGAAGCAAAATCACCACAAAAAGCTGCAAAATCCCTGCAAAACAAGGCGAACGCACACATAAAGGCACCAAATTAAGACAAAAAGCAGCAAAATCATCACAAAAAGCTGCAAAATTGCTGCAAAAAGATAAAAACTCACACCACATAAAGATGCAAATGCACAAAAAGAGACAAAACCATGATAACAAGAAGCAAAATCACCACAGCACCATGCAAAAGTCATCACGAAAAGCTGCAAACGCACACAAAAAGACAAAATTATGACAAAAAGAGTCCAAACCACCACAAAAACATGCAAAAATCACTATGAAAAGCTGCAAAATCGTTGCAAAAGGATGAAAACTCACCATAAAAATTCTGATAAACCAAATACACACAAAAGACGCAAAATTATGACAAAAAGAAGCAAAATCACCCAAAAAAAGACAAAAACTCGCCATAAAAATGCTGGTAAACCACCACAGAGTCAAAATTACGACAAAAATATTGCAAACACACAAGAAAAGGCAGAAAATCCTGGCAAAAACATCAACAAACTCTGACAAAAGTTTTGATTTTTGTCAGGAAAAAGTAACAAAGCAAATTATAAAGTTTGGATTCACCTCTTTAACTCTGAAAATATTCACAGTATGAAGATAAAACTCTGATCATTAATAAAGTTTATGTAGAGTTTAAAAAATCAGGTTGGAAGTTGTTCATTTCCTTCACATATAAACAAACATGCATCCTGTTGGTGTTTTTCCTCCAGATGATTCCTTGTTGATGTTGTTTTGTTGCTCCTTCATCCATCCAGTCATGTTTTTTATGGATTTTATGAGATGAGAGTCCATGTTTCTGTCCTGCAGGACTTTGAGGAGGCATGTTTTTACCTGAAGAAGTGTGGAGCGGTAAACATCGATGATCAGGAGGTGACGGTTCCAGATTCAGGACTGGAGGTTTTATCTTTTCTGCAGAAGCTGCTGCAGCCGTTCATAGACTCATACCAGGTACTGCAACCTCCCTGTCTCACTGGGATTATTTTCTGTTTTTGGAACATTGGATTTGCAAGTCAGATTGCAGCTGAAATTTTTAAAAAGTAAAAGAAACTCAAGGTTCATAGAAAGAAATTCCACCCCAGTATGCATCATAAACAAGTCATGAGTTCACAAAATTTAGATGCACAAGAAACACAAAACTGGAATAAAAATAAAGATAAATATAGACTATATGCATCTTTTACATGTAAAGATATAAATACCATGTTTATCACATCAGTCTTTCACTATCAGTTTCCAGTGACTTCTATAAATCTGAATTTTCTATTAAATCATTGAAACATGAATCTTTGTCTCGAAAACAATCATGAATTTTGGTTAATTTATAGTTTCATTAAAGTTCTTCTGGAAATATGACAAAAATTGTTGAGTCATAAATATACATACAGCAACTTGAATTACCATTCAGATTTTCTTAACTTCTCCTGAGTGGTTGTGATTGACTACAGCGATGACTGACGGATCATAAATATGCAAACAGAAATGTTAATATTTGGTTAAATTTATCCATTTCCACCTCAGTTTGGTTCTTCTGGTTTCAATCTTCTGGTTTATCTTTGACTCCTATGGACACTATACCTACCATCAAGCATGGAGGTGGCAGTATCATGCTCTGGGGCTTTCTAGAAGTGCTTCTGGACTGGTTTCAGACTGGATGTTGGACTGGTTCTGGACTTTCTTGGGACTGGTTAATGTTTGGATTCAGTCTTGGTTCTCCTGGTTTTGGATGCGATTTAAAGTTGGTTTAGGATTTATTTTACTCTGGATCTGGTCCTGGATGAGGACTGGGTTTGGCCCCAATTTTGTACTGGTTTTTGACTTTTTTAGGGCTGGTTTCAGACTGTTTCTAAAACTGCTTTCAGACTGTATTCTGACTGGCTCTGAACATTTCTTTGGACTAGTTTAGGTTTGATTTTGGTTCTGGTTTTAGATCTCTTTGGGACTGGTTTAGGATGAGTTTCAGACTGTCTTAGGTGAGTCTTACACTTTTTTAACCCTTAAAACACCAAACCTACAATTAATTAACAATTATGCTTAATGGTAGGTCCGACTGCTTTCAGACTGTCTTGATCTTGTTTTAGGAGTAGTTTAGGTTTAGTTTTGGTCCTGATTTTGTACTGGTTTTTGACTTTTTAGGACTGGTTTCAGACTGTATTCTACTGGTTCTTGACATGTTTTGGACTGGTTTAGGGTTGATGTTGGTGCTGTTTTAGACCTTTCTAGGACTGGTTTCAGACTGTCTCGGACGGGTCTTTTTTAACCCCAAGAACATCAAACCTACCATCCAGCATGGAGGTGGCAGCATCATGCTCTGTGGAACTGGAGCTTTCCACAAAGTAAATGGAATAATGAAGAAGGAGGATCACCTCCACATTCTTCAGGAAAACCTAAAACCATCAGCAGAAGGTTGATCTTGGACACAGTTGGATGTTTCAACCAGAGAATGAGCTCAAACACACATCATACGTGGTAAAGAAATGGTTCCATCAGACTGGAATGAAGGTTCTAGACTGGTCTCCCCAAAGTCCTGCCTTAGACCCATCAACAACCTGAAGAACCAAGTCTGAAAGACGACACATGTAGAGGAACTGAACAAATTCTGTCCAAAGGAGTTGAAGATAAACCAGAAGACTGAAACCAGAAGAACCGAATTAAGGCGAAAATGGAAAAATTTAACCAAATATTAACATTTTTGTTTGTATATTTTTGATTAAGTAGATTCTTTTATATTTCCCAAAAACCTTGAATGAACCTATGAAACTATTAGTGACTAAGATTCATGTGTTTCAATATTTCCATCATAGAAAATTTGGATTTCTAGGAGTCATTGGAAACTAAAGACTGAGATGATAGACATGGACTTCCAGAGTGGATGGAAACTTGTTCCTCTGGTTAAACTGAAGCCTGAAGATGTTTAGCATGAAGCTGTTTTGAAGCAGCTCCGACTCACTGTGACCTAAAGGAACCTCTAAATCCCACTAATTAATATGTTTGTTTGCGCTGAACTCAAACTATTTCTTGGGTCGGATTAGTGGCCTGGAAGACCTTCTGACTGATCCAGGCTAAGAAACAAACACCTGAATGTCACCTGAGAGGAACTACAGGCTTCCTTCTTCCCGTTTCAACAACTTTTAATGACTTTTATTGTAGATGTTTCCTCGTTAAAGCTTTAGTTTGTGAAACTGGAAGATGCTGTTTGAACTTTTCATAAAGGCATTTGTATTTTCAGGTTGTGTTCAGGTTTTTTTGTGAAGATGGACCTCAGGTGTTCTCAGAGAAGCAGCTTCTACCTGCAGTGCGACAGTTTGCCACAAAGCTCATCCTCTCAGGTAAAATTAAAAAGTCAGAAACCATCTCCACATGTTAAACTCTGCAGAAAACCTCCATAATCTGTGTTTTTTTTTTCCCTCTCAGGTGAGCTTCACACCTACGAAGCCTTGTCCTCGGACACCCAGAAGAACGTCCTGTCGGCTCTGAGGAGGCTTCAGGCCGTCACCAAGCTGAGGGCGTGAGTAATGAGATCAGCTCCACAGACCTGTTTGGTTTTAAGCTCATTTTCTGAGGTGATTGAGAAGCCGTCTGGTGCCAAACGACTCGTGATGAGATTCTGTTGTTTAATCACAGGTCTGAGCAGAACGAGTACAAAGTGAACCGAGAAGCTGTGAGAAGAACCGCAGACGTGCTCGGTAAGATGAGATGGTTCTAGAAAAACGAGGAAGCTTTTGTTTAGTGTTTAAGACACCGACAGACATCGAGCTGATGTTTCTTTTTCCGTCCTCGCTCGCTGTAGCCGGGAAAATCCCTCCCCAGATGCTCCAGGCGACACCTGACGCCAGACTTTAGTCCACCTTGGACCGGATCCATCTTCAGCCCTGTTTTCGCCCGACTTCATCCTCATCCTCAGTCCAACCTCACAATTGACTACAGCTGCTGACTCCTCTGAGCCAATTTGAATAGAGCCCATTAGATCCACTCATTAGACTTTTAACACAAACATTACAGACTTGGATTAGATCCATCTTCCACCCTGTTTTTGTCTGACTTCACCCTTGACTTCAAGACGAAACGCCTCTTCCTGGACGTCCAGTTTTAAACTGCCCAACCCAATTCCCGACATGGTGACCCAAAGCAACAGTATCGGTTTTGTTTTGTCACAAAAAACAATCATGTGTTTTGATTCTTTCATAGATTTATTAAAGGTCTTCTGCAAACGTGACAAAATCTGCTGGGTCAAAAATATACATAAAGCAGCTTCAATTATCAGATTTTAGGATTTAGAGTTTAATTTTCTTAATGGCACAACCTTGCAGGTGACTACAGCTGCTGACTCTGAAGCCGAATTGAATAAGAAATTTAACTATATCTGCTGGGTCAAAAATATACATACAGTGACTTGGATTATCAGTTTGATGATGTATAAAGTTGCGTTCATCAAATTTTCTCAGACTATTTAAATTGGCTCAGAGGAGTCAGCAGCTGTAGTCAACTGCGAGGATGTGTCACTAAGAAAATTCAAAATGAAACACCTGGATGTTTAGTTTTAAGCTACTTGAGTCTGAAATGGTGCTAAAAGTCCCAATGTCATGACTCAAAGCGACAGTATTAGTTCTGTTTTGCAGTATTTAGATTAAATCAAGAATCTTACAGAACGTTTGTTGGCATCTGTGGATGAAAACATGGAGCAATAACTTGATTTCAACCGGTTTAACATGTTCTCGTAGCCTTATTATCAATGCTGACCGAGTGAATGAACATGAATGCACTTTCTAATAACTGTGATTGTGAATTTAAACAGCAAATACTGAATTCTGACACTTGATTGTATGTAAATTAATGTAGCAGCAATAATAATAAAAAATCAAAAAAATACCATAAAATGTCAGGTTTCGTTTGTCCGAGACATTTATTTTAAGTTTTTTACATGTAAGGAAATGCAAAACAAATGTAAGGAAATGCACCATTAGATATAGTTTCAGTGGTTTTCTGTGTTTTTACCCCTCGACAGTAACTGAAACCCAGAGTTCAACCTTCATCTGCTGCAGCAGGAACCTCAGAAGAAGAAGAAGAAGAAGAAGAAGAAGAAGGCCTCTTACAGAAACAACAGCAGTGAGTACAGCACTGTGCAAAATCAATTAAATGTCAAATAATTCCAGATTTAACCACATCTCAGTATGAACTGCATCATTTGTAAGTACAACAGAGTTTTTCCTCGTATACACAATCAAAAACAAACACTTTAGAAAGATTATATTGAAAATCCAGGCCCCAAAGTAAAAATTCAATGCAACAAAAGTCCACCTGAGATCTGCAGTCAGTCTAACTGCATGAACATGGTTCTAAAATGAGCAGCAGAATGTTCTCAGTTGTGGACCTATGGACTGGGTCTATCTATGTCTGCATCATGGCTCCACATGGACAATAATTCAACTGAGAGTGTATGCAAAAGAACAAAGTGAACACTAGAATGTTCAAAATGACTGAAAATGTGTCCAAAAACACTTAAAATTGATTAAAATTGTGGAACACTACTTAAAATATCAGGAATGACTCCAAATTGATCCAAAACAACCCACAATTTACCAGAAGGGACTAAAAATTTGTTCCAAATTACTAAAATTTCTCCAAAGTTACTAAAAATAATCCAAAATGAACCAAAAATTGTTCAGAATCAGTCTTATGGGTCAAGTTGTTTCAAGACACTTCATAGAACCCAATCATGGCTCCTCATGGAAAAGAACTGAACAGAGGAAGTGCAAAATCTGACTGTGAGACTCGACAGATGATGGAAAAGATGGAAAAGGATCCAAGAAGATCAACTAAAACCAATGAAGCACAGAGTCAGCAGTAATCAGGAGGTCTAGAAGGAGTCATAGTTCCACTAATCAGGAGGTCTAGAAGGAGTCATAGTTCCACTAATCAGGAGGTCTAGAAGGAGTCATAGTTCCACTAATCAGGAGGTCTAGAAGGAGTCATAGTACCACTAATCAGGAGGTCTAGAAGGAGTCATAGTTCCACTAATCAGGAGGTCTAGAAGGAGTCATAGTACCACTAATCAGGAGGTCTAGAAGGAGTCATAGTACCACTAATCAGGAGGTCTAGAAGGAGTCATAGTACTACTAATCAGGAAGTCTAGAAGGAGTCATAGTACTACTAATCAGGAAGTCTAGAAGGAGTCATAGTACCACTAATCAGGAGGTAGAGAAGGAGTCATAGTTCCACTCATCAGGAGGTCTAGAAGGAGTCATAGAACCACTAATCAGGAGGTCTAGAAGGAGTCATAGTACCACTAATCAGGAGGTCTAGAAGGAGTCATAGTACCACTAATCAGGAGGTCTAGAAGGAGTAATAGTACCACTAATCAGGAGGTCTAGAAGGAGTCATAGTTTCACTAATCAGGAGGTCTAGAAGGAGTCATAGTACCACTAATCAGAGCTCCTAAAATGACTCCACAGACAGTGAACTACTTTCTCCAGACAGCAGCTGCTTCAGACTTGGCTCAGGGGTTCTCCATGGAAACCAGAGTTAGTGTGAAGCTCAGACAGTGTGAAGGAACCTTCAGAACATCAACCTCTATGGATAGAGGACCAGAACTAAACTTCCAGATGAAAGTTTGCTGAAGAACATGAGAAGAAGCTTGATGGATGTTGGAGAACATTCTTTGGTCAGATGAAGATAAATGAGTTCAGATGGAGTCCAGATGTTTGGTGAGAACCTGACCAGGACTACCACAGTGGAGGAATAGTCCTGATAGTGAAGCACGGAGGTGGAAGTATGATGATACGAAGCTGCATGAGTGTAAACGGTGTTGAAGACATTTCTAGATGCAGCATGAATGTCTGAGGATAAACCAGAATACTGTCTGACCAGATGAGTCCCAGTCTGCAGAAGCTGGAAGAAGAGGAATATTCAAGCAGGAGAACATTCGAAGAACTACAAGAGATTCTACACCTGACTCAACATCTGTCTGAGAACTCCTCAAATCTTGTCCAAAATGAGTTAAAATTGCCCAAAATAACTCAAACTTGGCAGAAAGGACCAAATTTGACCAAAGTGTCTTCCAAGCTGTCCATAACAAACCAAGAAATGACTGAATGTTTGTAGAAAATGACTAAAAACTCATCCGACATTCCTCAAAATGCATTAAAATGACTTCTCAGCTGTCATAAGTCACTCAGAATTCAAAATTAGTTAAAAATTAGTTAAAATTTCTTCAAATTGACTTGAAATTCGTCAAAAAATTATCCAAAACTAGTCCATAGCAAACTAGGAAATCTCAAAAAATGACTCAATATTGGTCAAAAATAAGCAAGAAAAAAAAGTCCAAATACGACTTGAATCCAAGAGAAAACCTTTGGGGTTTCCAGAGACAGAGCAACATGACCCTCCAGCAGCAGCACTTTGGGACTGATTGAGTTTATTACCTCAAATAAAGGTGGACATGAAGGATTGAAGATCCTAAAGATTAGAACCTCAGTCAGGATTTTGTTCAAAATGACCCCAACTGTGACCAATGACCAGCGTTTTGTTGAAATTTACACAAACTTTGTCCAAAATGGTCAAAAATTGTCAAAAAATAACCCTTAACTCATCCAAATTGCCCCCCCAAAATATTCCAAATACAACCTGGACAGTTTGTGTTCTGACCTGAATCCAAGAGAAAACCTTTGGGGTTTCCAGAGACAGTTAGAGCAACACGACCCTCCAGCAGCAGAACTTTTGAACTGATTGAGTTTATTACCTCAAATAAAGGTGAACATTAAAAAACCCAAAGATTAGAACCTCAGTCAGGACTTCTGTTGCATCAAGTTTCTACTTTGGAGCCTGAATTTTTCATATATTGAATCTAAACTGTTGGTTTTTAATTTGACATCAGAGAAAATACTCTACTGTTGCACTTAGAAGTAATCTGATTACTGTAACGTGATGCAGTTCAGAATCATTTGACATGTGATTGTTTTGTACAGGTATGTGCTCACCTGCGCTGCGCCCTGTAGGAGCCAGGTGACCGGGATTATCTGTAGACCGGCGGCACGTCCACCTTGATGCGCAGCGCGCTGACCGGGTCCTGGCAGAACACCGAGATGTATTCCAGGACCTTGGAGTTCATCTTCTTCTCGCCCTCCTTGGCTCGGTGCCGCTCCTTGTCCCAGCGCTCCTTCTCCCCGTTCATCTGGGAGAACAGGTTCACCTGGATGGTGCGCAGCGTGGCCGCCAGCACGTAGAAGCCGCCCTGCAGCATGTGGCAGAAGGCGGCGCCCATGCTCAGGGCCGCGCCCATCAGGTTGGGCACCGTCTCCAGCACCACGCACATGCCCTCCAGGAGGTGCAGCGTGCCTTTCCTGGCCAGCGGCGGGCCCTGGTGGACGTAGCCGTGCTGGGGGGGGGCCTGCTGGGCATGGGTCACCAGGTAGCGGCAGCAGTCGGCGAAGTGCGCAGCGGCGCGGCGGAGCGGGAGCAGCGCCAGGTACAGGTGACAAGCAGCTTTGGTGAGCGCGTGGAAGAGCAGCCGCAGCTCGAGCACGGCGTTGCCTGGAGATAAGAGGGTAACGCGGTCAGCTGAAGGCTAATTTAACTCTGTGGCTAATGTCAGCAACCATTACAAACAGAGTCTGGATTAAAGTCTGCTGCTCTCCGGCCATGCGGGCGCACGCAAAGCGCAACTTTACGCACCAAATCACCAACAGATCCAGGCTGAAAATCTGCTCTGTCTACCGCACTTTCACATTAATCATGATGTCTCACAATAAAAAAACATAAATATTATTAAAATAAAGTCACTGGAACTTTCTCTTGAGCTGTTTTACCGGCTAAAACCTTTAAATTATCTTTTAAAATTGTGCGTAAATCTTGATTTTTCAGCCAAACTGACAGAAACGTTTCACCAAATGTGACTTTTCTCAGAGAAATTGCCTCTAAACACAAACTTCAGCATGTTAGACTGATCCAGACACAGTATTTACTCCTCAGACTGTGAGTTTCTAAAGCAGGAGCTGCTCCTGAAATGTCTCCAAACCTCCGTTTATTGTTCCTCCTTACCGTCTATGAAGCAGAAGATCCACAGCAGGGCGATGCTGGCTGCCAGAGACGTCCACCAGTCCATGAGCCTCCCTGTCCCTGTGGCACCGAGCAGAAAGACAGCAGAGAGCAGAGCAGCTGCCTTTACCAGGATAAATCCCAAACATTAAGCATCTCGGCAGGTGTCGAGCTGTTTGCAGCAGCGGAGCCTGAAAAGTCAACAGAGCATTAAAGCTGCAGCTCCGATGGTTCGGAGCCTCAGGAGGCCTCTGATGTGACCTCCTTCAACCCCGATCACTGGACATCCAAAGCTTTCTACTGGAATAAAGGTAAACACATTTTAAATGACTGTCTCCCTGAAAATTCATGAAATCATTTTTGTTTTTTGTATTTTTTGTTCCAAATTTGAATGGAAATCTGGACCTAAAATAATATTAAATAAATGTTGGTTTTCTAGAAAATGGGAAAAAAAGAGTTTTTCCTTATTTGTCCAGTGTAGCAATAATATCTGATAACATTTTGGAGTCATTTGGTCCAACTAATCAATAAGAGTCACAGAATTTACACTATTATGAAGAATCCATGTAAAAATAATTAAATACAAACAAGTGAAAATCCATCAGGAAAATAATTAAATGCACAAAAAAAATAATTTTTTAAAAGCTTTTTTGATTATTTTTATTTCATTTTTGGACAGTTTCAAGTCATATTGGGTAATTTTCTGTCATTTTGGACCATTTTTGAAGCTTTTTTTGATTATCTATAACTCAATTTTGGATAATTTCAAGTCATTTTCTGTCATTCTGGACCATTTTTAAGGCCTTTTCAAAAAATTTTATGTCATTTTTGGACAATTACACATCAAATTGGATAATTTTCTGTCATTTTTGATTGGTTATACGTCATGAATAAAACTTCTTTAACTTGACATCTGTAAACAAATCAAAAATGTATCAACAAAGTTTTCTGTTAGAGTTTGTTTTCTTCTAAGTTTAACTCGAAGATTTTAAACACTTTCATTTACTGCAAATGAATATCTACTCCAAATGTCTCACTAATAATCATTATCAGCCTTAAAAACCCACAAAACACCCCTCTATACTGGACCACACTTAGTACAGTCTGGTTCCCCCTTCTATAAATCTGCTTGGAATCTTCCACTTCCTGTTTGTCAAAGTGGCCTTCTACCTGGACAGGTTTTGTTGGAGCTCATGCAACAAACATTTTGGGTAACTGCACTTTAATATGGATGGATGACACTGAATTAGAGTCTGTTTTAATGAGACTGAGTTAAGATGTGTAGCTCTGTCATTAAATAGTAAATTATTTCTCAGAATTCACAGAGAAAAGTCTGAAATGTTTGCTAGGTTAGCGTCCCACATGTTCTTTGGCTCAGCTAAAGCTAACTCTCTCCAACTTGTGGATCTCTTGAGTTGCTTGTTGTTAAAATATCTTGCTAGAGGTGCTGAAGCTCAGAAAGTCTGAGATGTTTGTTCAAAATAAGCTCATTCTCAAGTCTGATCTGAACTGTCCTCTTTTGTTTGAACTTTCCCTAAACTTAAGAGTTAATGACAGAGCAGCACATCCAGACTCAGTCTCATTTATGTAAAGATTAAACTTCAGTGTCATTCATTGATGTTAAAGTGCAGTTTTTCAAATGTTTGTTGCACATGCTCCCGACCAAACCAGTCCAGGTGGAAGACGATGTGAAGAGAAAGCTCCAGAGGATGAATATCACACATTTACGTTGGAAATAAATGTCCTTTAATTAGACATTGTCATGCAAAAGTTGGATTTCCCTTTAATGATGTTCAAATCTTTGTTGAGTGTTTTGTTGATGTTGGTTTCTAAATGTTTTCTGACACTCGGCCCCAAAGATTAAAACCTTTTACTGCTTACAAGCTGCAACAATTCACACCTTATCAACTATCTTTCTGACTAAACTAAGATAAAAAGTGAAAAACTGCCTGATTCCTGCATCATGAATGTAAATCATTTTGGTTTTTATGACAGTAAACTGAATATATTTGGGTTTGACATTTTATAAACCAAAACAAGAAATGAATTAGTGGAGAAAACAATCAACAGATTAATGGACAAAGAAAATGTGTTTTCCAACATATATGACTGAATTACTCCAACTTTACAAGATACATAGAATTTGAATTCAGTTTTATTTATATAACACCAGTTACAGGTTAAATTGTCTCAAGACGCTTTATTTTTATATTTTTTTGTCATATTTAAAATATGACAAAGTAAGAAATTTAAACCTCTTGACTAATCCAATTTATTATTTGGTTTTTAAGAGACTAATGGACAATTAAAATAAGTTTCTCCACTAAAACTAATAAACATGAGGTCAAATAGAAGGAAAAGTTTTAAATACTGCAGTCCCACGATGACAAGAATAAAGTTTGTCAACAAAAACTAAATCTGCTGGTGGATTCCATTAAAGTCCTAATAAAAGATAATAAAGTGTGATACTAAAGGTTTGTGGTGCTAAAAATGTCTAAGTAAAGCTATGAAGTTGAACATGTGGATGGAGGTTGATAAAAGTTGACGTCCCTTCATTTCTCTGGAGCGACTCCATGGATTTTATGGATGGTGGTTAAAGACCTGCTCTTCTAGTGGTCTTCCTTCTAGTCGCTGTAAAAAGTCAGTCCATCCTGGTCGACTTCAACACCTCTTCATGACAACTTGTTCTGCCTCGGACCTGGTGGAAACTCAAGAAACTGGGGAAAACCTGTCGAGACTCGAAGAACTCGTGGAGACTCGAAGAACTCGTGGGGCGGGGGAAGGTGTGGTGGGTGGTGGGGGGAGGTGGGGGAGTAGAGGGGGGAGGCCGCCACCCACCTCCCCGCCTACTCTCCGCCCTGACTCCACCCAGACTCCGCCTTGGCTCCACCCATGTGGTGACTTCAGTAACTACGATGTCAAAGGGACGACGAATTTATTTCTTTTTATCTGATCTGTAGCTCAGTGAGTTAAGGATTTGCCTATGGAGCTGCAGGTCGCTGGTTCAAGACCAGACACTTCTTAAATTTTCTCTAAATTCTGACAAAGACAAAGAAACAAAACTGCCAGTGGCGGGTCTTGAACCTGCGACCTTCCACTTGGTAGTCTTCTTCTTATTCCCCTGAGCTATTCGCTCAGATACTAATTCTTCTTTTTTTTGCGCATTTATCATCTATTTTTTGTCGTTTTCGAGTTTTTTTTTAACTCGAGTCTCGACTCGACCGTTTTTCTCAGGAGGTTGGACTTCAGCCTTTGTGCTGGAGGGTTGAACCCTCAGTTCCAAGACTTTCCAAAGCCTCCACACCTCCCGAGTCCTCAGGACCTGAGCTTTCACACAGTCTGAGGGCTGAAATTTTCTAAGTCCCACAGTAGATCTCTGTTAGTTTGAACCTTCAGACAGTCTGAGGACTGATATCTTCTAAGTTCCTGAGTAGTTCTCTGTTAGTTTGAACCTTCAGACAGTCTGAGGACTGATATCTTCTCAGTTCCTGAGTAGTTCTCTGTTAGTTTTAACCTTTAGACAGTCTGAGGACTGAAGTTTTAAAAGTTTCTCAGTACTTCTCTGTTAGTTTGAACTTTCTGGTTAACAGAAGCCTTAAAACTTGTGACCATGAGTCTTGATTTCACATTTAGACCATCCATCTGAGTTCTTCTCAGACCTTCACCTGTGGGTTTTTTAGAAATCCTCAACAAACTTTGATTCTCTTCACTGAACAGTAGAGTTTGTGGAGATCAGAAGGTAACATTAGTTTGATAAATGCCTTCAACTACTAGTAGACTTTATCTGGAAAGCAGTTTTCTGAAATGAGTTCTTAGTAAATCTGTCCACAATCAAACCAAGAACATAGAAAGAGGAAAAGTTTGAAGAAACAACTTGATATTTTCATTTCAGACTAGAAAACACTTTAATACCTTTATCTGTTTTTGCTCTTTTTCAATGTTTTATTGTTTCTTCTGTTTAATTTGATCTTCTAAAGTTTAACTGGTGTCTTTTGAAATGTTTTGTCTTTAGTTTGATTCTTCTTAAATGTTTAGTTTTGCTCTTTTCTCACCTTTTATTCTTTTCTCATGTCTGATTTCCAAATGTTTTGTCTTTTTAATGTTTAATTGTTTTTCAAATGTTTTATCAGCTTGTTTGAAAAATTTCCTTTTCTTTCCCAATGTTTAATTTTTCGATCAAATCTTTAAGGTTTTTCTATTTAAATGTTTTACCACCTTTTAATGTTTAATTTTCTTTTTAAATGCTTCATTGTATTTTCTGTTTAATTCCTATTTAAAGTTTTATTGTCTTTAAGATTTAATTTTCTAATTAAACATTTATTTTTTATTTAAATGTTTTGTCTTTTTAAAGGTTTAATAATCTAATTAAATGTTTTGAATTTTTTAAATGTTTAATCTTCTTGTTTAATTGTATTTTTTAAATGTTTAATTATCTAAAATATTTCATTTTTAATGTTTCATATTTTTGTTTAAAAAATTGTTTAATTTCATAATTACATGTTTTGTATCTTCTGTTTAATTATCTAATTATTTTGTCTGATTATTATAAGGTAATTGCATTCAATGTTTAATTTTCTTTTTAAAAGTTTTATTGTATTAAATGTTTTTTTCCTTTGATTAAATTGCTTTTTAAATGTAGTTTATTTCTTCAATCTTTTTTCTGTCAAGATTTTAACCCCAACCTTAAAAATGAAACAAACCCTTAAATCACAATGAAAATACTTCTGTTGTCACAATCATGAGTTAGTCAATTATTCAGTTTATCAATTCAACTTTATTTGTTTAGCACCTTTTACACAGATGACAAAACTAAACAAGCAAAGAGAAAAAACTATGCTAAAACTGGGATTACAACTCAAAAACATATTTTTTAATATGTGTCCAGGGGATGGAGGGAGTTTATTGAAGTCTTCTTGGGCTCACATGGGAAATCATTTAAAATGTAAACTTGATATTCAGTCTAAGGAAACTGGAAACTGCAGAGCGATAGAAGAAGCAACAATATCTCCCGTTTTCTCCTTTAATGAGTCGACTCTTCTTGTGCTTTCAGACCAAAGAACTACAGACTCTTCACAACCTGCTCAAACTCTTGGTACAGGACCTCACCACACGGATCAAGAAGGTTTCTGTCTCATTTCTACTCTGAAGCTCATCTTCTCCTGCTCAAACTGCTGACAAATGTTTCTGCTGCTCTAAAGTCTGGTCTCCAGAACTTCCTAAAAACTCTCAAAGTCTCTTCTGCTGCAGGTTGCTTTGTAGAACTGTTCCAGAAAACCTCACTAAACCACATGGAGGGGCCTCAAGATAGTCGTCCAAATGAAACCGTACAAAAACCAAACTAGCACAACCTCAGAACCTCTGAGAACAGAGAATCAGGACAGGAACTCTTACCTTCTGGACAACCAACACTGATTCTCAAACAAGAATACAGAATGTGTCTGACCAAAAACCTCTAAAGACTCACTACAGCCAAGATAAAGACACAACTCAGCTGCATCAAATCCACTAATCACTGCACACATTAGCACCATGTGCTAACTGTGGCTAAAGAACCACATTTACCAAGACAACTATCCAGTACAAAGCCCTAAAACACACCAAGAAACACATTAAAGATGATTTTACTGCTGGAAGCTGCAAGCCAACGTCTAAAGAACAAACTAAAGTAATGGAACCAAACCCAGTTCACTGGTGAAGAGAAACAGAGGAAATGTTTGTCTGCAGCTAAACAAAGCAGGAAGACACTGAGCTGCTCAGGTGTTCCTGATAACACCAAGCAGCCACCTGGACAGCCAATAGGAACACAGCTTCCTGGAAGTCCAGAGGGCTGGCTTAGTGAAGGAAATTTAGTTTAAAGTTGAAGCAGAAAGTTAACAAAGAAAGTTGAAAACCACCTTCTGATACCTGAAATCTCCGAGTTTTCACACAAAGAACGCCTGAACATGTCAAACTGGTTCCATAGTAGAACCATCATTGTAAAAACATCATAGTATGGTGTGTTGCTCCAAAAACATTAGGACCCAGCTGTCTAGGGTCACCGAGGAGCAACACAAAAACAGGACAAATGCTGGTTTCCAGGGGGTTAGGAGGATATTTATTTGAAAGAGAAAGTTTACAACAACACAACATGTGAGCAGAAAAATCACAAAGTCTGTCGTTAGTTCAGCTGAAAATATTAGTTTTTGTCTTTTTTATTGACCAAACTTTTCAGGAAGTAGATGAAGAATAATTAAAGCTCTCATGTAGAAGTCCAACTTATTTTGGATCCTTGTGGAGAGTTTAATCTTAGAGTTTGTAAAGCTGTTGAGTTTTTAGAGTCACATGGATTGTTTTGACATTTAATAACAGAGTCCTGAAATAAAATTACAGTTGTGGATTTCTGTCATTTAGTCTGGACTAAACAAATAACAGCAGCATAAATCTTAAACGTCATTATGAGGAGTCTGGATTGAGGTTTCTCACTTGATAATGACCAAAACATGAAATTTAGGTTGGTTTAAAGGAATATTCCACCTTAAATCTTTGAATGTTGACCTAAAAGGTTGGTTTCAGGAAGTATTCCACCTCCAAGGTCCTCAAACATCCATCTTAAAGCAGTGTTTCTCAAATAGTGGGGCGTGACCTACTCTGCTTCATATAAATATACTTTTAAATTTATGAAAAAACAAAGTCAAACATATATTGTGGCAATTAACAGTGTCTATTGTACTTGTTTTACAATTTTGAACATTCAAATGAACCCTTGTAATGCTTCTGTAAAAAAAACGTATTTATATTATATGAAAAAAGTGGAATAACAATTAACAGCAAAGTGCAACAACTAACATTTATGTTTGTAATGACTTATTTTGAACTATTTATACACAGCCCTCCTATTCCACTTCACGTTTCATGTATGGTCCTGAAAAGAGCCTCCCTCACCTCCACCTGGATCTGCAACATGTGTCCTAAAGAGACACCTGTGGTCTCACCTGCTGCTGCACAACATTCTGGATGTCACTGTCTATTTTTGTGCTTCCAATTTGCATGAGCTGGAACAGAGTTTGAGCCTGTTTGTCTCTTTTGATTTAATGTGCTTCATAGTTGAAAAGCTGCTCCCAAACATACTGGCCATGGAAAGTAAAAACTCCCTGAGCAACAGGACTCAGGTAGCATTCTCCATGATGAAATCCCTCCTCACAAGACAGCAAGGTTCTAAAAGTTTTATATTTTATATTTAGGCATATTATATTTAATTTGTCTATATATACAAATGTTATAAACAACTACTGATATCTTTAAATGAGAAGTTGAGAAAATCACAATTCAAATTCTTCTAATTATTATTGTATTTATACTGCAATAGTCCAAAATTATGTGAAAATGCATGTACGTAGTTTCAGTGAAATAACATAACCTCTGTCTCATTGCCTCTAGAAACAGGAAACACACTGCAACTCACTGACAGTAAAATAATACATCTCTCTGATGCACTTTGCCCATGACAACAGAAACATACAGAAACAAAAAGAAGCCTGGCAGACTTTATCCTCTCAGCAGCTGTGTGGTTAACTAGCGGCTAGAACTGATGACAGGTGTGTCGTAGTGGCGACTTGAATTAAAATCTTTCATGGCTAATTTTGTTTCAAGACACACTAAACACATCGGCTTGCCTCTGAATTCTGTGAAGAGCTAATCGGTTTCCCATCTTGCCTGAAAGACGCGCTTTTCTTGGTCAACTTTCCGTTCTGGCACTTTGCTGCTGGAAGATTAGCTGCTTCCGGTGTTCGATGACGACGAGAGCAGCTACTGGCTGAGCTGAAGGCCTCTGGCGCCTCTAGCGGCTGGAGGCAAAATTACACCTGTGGTCGAGACAGTCTGCTGCTTCAAAAGCAGGCAAGACAACAATTAGAAATTTGATATTAATTAGAAATTAATTCGCGGGTCTCACCAAATGATGCTGCGGGCCGCCAGCTGCCCATCCCTGGTCTACACGGAACTAATTAGCTGAACTATTGTTTTAACGTCGGCCTGTTTTTCGCAGCGTACAACAACACTGAAGTTGGGCTGGTCCATAGAGTCCAGACGGAGGGAGGAGGGAGGAGGGAGGAGGAGGGAGGAGGGAGGAGGAGGAAGGAGGAGGAAGGAGGAGGAAGGAGGAGGAGGAAGGAGGAGGAAGGAGGAGGAGGAAGGAGGAGGAAGGACACCTGGAGGAGCTCCGATCTTCTGCAGGTCAATAAAAACTGAATCCGCTGCAGGAGAAGAAACTCTAAACCTGAAACTTTATTTATGATTTATTCATTTAATTCTACAGTTTTTCTGAACGAACTTCAGCTCAGGTGAGAAACAACAGACCTGGTTACCATGGAAACGGAGCGGAACTGAACCCAAACTGGAGGAAGTTCAGGAGTTTAAAAAAATCAAACCCCTATATTCTGGGTGTTAATATTTAATATGTTCTGTCTCCATTGGTTGATCTACAGGAGAATAAATATCTGGAACATTTTCTCTGAACAACATCGTGTTGAAATCATCATTTTATCTGTCTTCATTTGGACATTTTTTAATAGATTCTTGTCATTTTGCATCATTTTTAACTGTTTGGAACAATTTAGATTCATATTGGATCATTTTAAGTCCCTATGGACAGTTTTAAAGTTATTGTGGACCATTATTAGGTGATTTTGGACAGTTTTCAGTCATAATCTTCAGTCATTTTGAACCGTTTTAACAAATTTTAACCATTTGAGTCATATTGGATCATTGTAAGTCATTGTAGACAGTTTTAAAGTCATTAATGACAGTTTTGGACCATTTTTAAATGAGCTTGGAGAGTTTTAAGTCCTATTTTTTGTAAATTTAAACAGTTTTATCAATTTAGACTCATATTGGATCATTTTAAGTCACTGTGGACATTTTTAAAGTTATTGTGGACCATTATTAAGTGATTTTGGACAGTTTTTACTCAGAATTTTCTGTAAATTTCAACTTCTAACAATTTCCAGTCATACTGTGGACAGTCTTGAAGTCATTTTAAGCCATTTTCGATTGTTTTTTAGTTGTTGTTGTTGTTTTTTACACATTTTTGGACAATTTGGAGTCCTGCTGGATAATTTTGTGTCATTCTGGAACCATTTTTAACTAATTAGATAGTTTGGAGCAAATTCTGAATTATTTTGGACACAGTTGAAGTGATTTTGGACCATTTCTAAGACATTCTCGATAGTTTTTACCTTATTTCTGGACAATTTAGAGTCACATTTTACACAGTTTTAACAAAATTTTGACCTATTTTAAGGCATTGTAAAGAGTTTTAAACTTTTTGAAATAAATTTTGACATATCATCCAAAATATACGTCTATGATGAAATGTTTCACCACAAACTTTATTTATCCATTTTTCTTCCCTCCAGATTGAAGAGTTGCACATGATCACATATATTTATACTCTGTCTTTTCCACGTCCTCTCCTGTGTGTACTAATAAAGTGATGTTTGTATTTTTCCAGGAGACGTCGGGATGATGGACATGAAGAAGAACAGCTCCAGAGGTGTGATCATGGTCCACACACCGTTACCTGTCAGCCTGCTCAGGTCACAGGTAGAGAAGATTCATCAGTGAAGGACAGAAGAGTGGAATCAGAGTTTTCATTAACTAGTTCATTAAAGGAACGAGTTTAAATTTCGTCCAAGATGAGTCAGAAGCTGACTTAAAATTGGGCACAGTGACTCAAAAATGGTTCAAAATGAGTTAAAACTGCCTAAAATTACTTAAAATATGCTCAAAATGACTGAAAAATTCTCCAAAATTAGTTAAAAAGTGTCGAAAAATGAGTTTAAATCATCCAAAAATGAAATGAGACCATCCAAAATTAATTAGAAGTTGTTCAAACGTGTCAAAAATGACTCCGAGTTATCCAGGATGACCTTCAAATGTCAGAACTAATTAAAACTTGTTCAAAATGATCCATAAAATCCAAAACGACTTCCAACATTTTACAGAATGACTTGAAATTAACTAGAATGAATGGAAACTTGTTCAAAATAGTTTATAAATTTTGTTAAAAACCTTTTGAAAATGATTTTAAAATGTACAAAACTACTTAAATGACTTAAAGTCAGGCTCAAATGACTCAGAAATTGTCCAAAATAACTCAAAAATGGTCCAAAACTGCTTGAAACTTGTTTTTGAACTCATCTTTGAGTTGTCTTGGATGATTTTTATCTCATTTTTGATAATGTCTGAGTCATTCTGGATATTTTTTTTTTTTACAATTTCTGAGTAATTTTGGGTAATTAGTAACTCGTTTTCTAACTAATTAACGTGTGATTTATTTTAAAAAATATATGTTTTGGACCATTTAAACTCATTTTGGATCATTTTGAGTCATTTTTGACAATTTCTGAGTCATTTTGGGAAAGTTTGAGAAATTTGGACTATTTTTTAATTCATTTAGGAGAATTTTTGAGTCGTCTTAAATGATTTTTAACTATTTTTCAATAATATTTGAGTAATTCTGGATCACTTTTGACTCATTTTTAAACATTTTCGAGTCCATTTAGAGGATTTTCTGAATCGTTTTGGACGATTTTGTTAAATTATTGTTCAGTTCGACTCCAGAATTCTCCAAAGAGAATTTTATTCCTGCAGACTGTAACAGATTCAGTTAAACCCACAGCCATTAGAAACATGAACACATTGTTTATTTCCAGATGAAAACAGCTGGAGGAACGTTTCCAGCTGCTGAACGATCACTTCCTGTCCTCTAAATCAACATTAAGTCAGTTTTTCTAACTTCAGTTTCAGGACGTTACAGTCGCCTCAGACTGCAGGAAGATTCTCTCTCAGATGACCAGAAACATCAGAAACATGAGATCAGCTTCATCCAGACAGGAGCAGCTCTCGAGCGCCTCCCTCAGGAGACTGCAGGTACTGCAACCAAACACAACCACATTTATTACTGGAAAACAACATTCAAGTCCTGGACTCATGTAGAAATTCAATCTGTCTGCACTTCAGACGCAGTATTTCTACTTTGCTGTATGAATATTTTTACTTTCTACTGTTCAGGTGAAGATTGAGTCTGAAAACCAGCAGATGACAGAAATAATTCAGCCGTTAGTCGACACAGAAAACACTTTGATCAAGGTAAAATCTACCATCATCCACCAAACTTTTCTCTGCTTCTGTTTTCCGTATTTTCCAACTTGTGTGGATTAGCAGCCAGATTTTACCACATTTTCAGATTTTACTCATTGAAAAAAAAAACGGTTTTTATTTATTATTTCATTTATTCTTTACATATTACAAATAATTTTTGACAGTTTTGAGTAATTCAATCATTTAGAGTGTTTTTGGACAATTGTTCAGTTATTTTAGACAATCAATGACTTATTTAAGTCATTCTGGACATTTTTTTTTTGTTTTGAGTGACTTTGGAAATTTTTTTAAACTAATATTTAATTTGAGTGACCAGGCAAACGTTCTATATTTTTTCATCATCCTGAATCATTTTGGACAGTTTTTATGACATTTTGGACTATTTTTAATCCATGTTAGATAAACCTTTAATCACTATAAACTCATTTTGGATTGTTTTTAAATCATTTTGGACATTTTTTTTGTCATTTTGGACCAATTTTCTATATTTTATGATAATTTTTGAATCATTTTGACTCATTTTAGACATTTTAAAGTCATTTTGAATCATTTTGAGTCATTTTGGACAGTTTTTAAACAATCTTGTGTCATTTTTAACTGTGAGAAATAATCCAGCTGTTACTGAACAGATAAAACAGGTTTATGAAGGTAAAATATACAATCCTGTTGTTTTCAATAGAATCTGACAAAACATTTCGTTTTTTTTTTGCTTCTGTTTTCTGTATTTCCAATGTCTATAAATTTCCAGTCAGATTTTGTCATATTCCCATATTTTTTGTCATATTTTCCACATTTTTCTCTCCGAGGAGCTGCAGAGTTTCCTGGAGCTCCGAGACGTGACGGAGCTCCGGAGGAAGGAGCTGCTGCACAAGAGCTGGACGGAGCGAGTCTGGTTTCCTCTGCAGAGGAAGGTGGAGCAACATCTGTCCAGCTGTGGGCCGACGGAGGTCATTCAGGAACTACCTGCAGCACTGCAACGCCAAGGTGAGGTGAAGGTCAGGAAATCATCCTGAAGATTCATTTCTATTCTAACTTTTCTCTCTGATTTCAGGGTTTTGTGTTTCTGGAAACCTACGATCTGAAGGAGTACGACCCATTTCCTCTCAGCACCACAAAACCAAACTACTTCAAGGTGATTTTTTTATAATATATATATTCTATAATAAACTTTCAACCAGCTGAGGAGATGTTAAAACGTCTGTTTCTGCAGTTATTTTCTCTGCAGCTGAGAACAGCCGCTTTAAAGGATCCGTTTCCCCGATGTTTACATGAAACTCTGCAGGAGAAAACAGCGTGTGGAGCAGGTAAATAAAATAATAACTTCTTTTAACGCTAAAGGAGATTTACTTTTTATTCAACAAAAATAAATTTAAGGTGACATGCTGCAGATCTGAATATTATCAGATAATTTGAGATTTGTTTGTATTTCCAAAAAAACTACAAAGAACATAAATCTTAGAATTAAAATTTGAATCATTTTGGAGAATTTTTCAATAATTTACAATAATTTTTGAATCATTCTTAACTCATTTTGAATTACTCTGAATCATTTTGGACACATTTCAAGTCATTTGAACAATTTTTTGGTCATGGATCAGTTGGATCAGTTTCAGTTATTTTGGACAATTTTTAATCCATTTCTGGTCATTTTTGCATAATTTTAACTCAGTTGGGACATTTTTTTTTAACACAAGCTCATTCAAAAAATAAATATGATTTTTCATAATTTCATTTATAATT